>NW_025335565.1:124634-137127 GCF_004798865.1 Varanus komodoensis | reverse complement strand
TCCCCGTCAGCAACCTGGCAGCTCTATTTTGCACCAATTGAAGTGTTCGGACCGTCTTCAGGGGAAGCCCCACATAAAGCGCGTTACAGAAGTCTAGGCAGGAAGTCACCAGCGCGTGTGTCACCGTCTCCAGGCAGTCGTACTCCGGGTAGGGGCACAGCTGATTAATCAGCCGAAGCTGAAGGAAGGCGCTCCTCGCCACCGCTTTCACCTGAGCTTCCAATGAAAGCTCCGTGTCGAGGAGCACTCCTAAGCTGTGGACCTTGTCCCTAATTTTAATGGTTCTGCAGTTACTTTTGCTTTGTTTTGTTTTGACTTAATCTGATTTATTTAATGTTTATTCCTTGTTTTACACTGTGCTATTGTTTTAATTGTTATTGGACGTTATTAGATGCTTTTTAAATTGTTGTAAGTCATCCTGAGATATTTATATAAAGGACGGCATACAAGTTTTCAATAAATAAATAAATAAAATTTGAAAATGAGAGTGATTTACTGCTATTCCTGCTCAGACTCATGCGATCCAGCATGACAGATCTCCCTTGAGTCCACTGATGGAAACACCTGATTCAAGATCAAGATGAGTTGCTGACACACATCCAGAGGCCAAAGGGAAGGCGCATCCATGGCTCCTCTGCCACTGAGCACTTGGGGAAGGTTTAGTGCATGGGGCAACCTCTCATCCCCCCTAGATGCAAAGCCATGGCTGCCCAGGCTCTGTCTCGACTTGGAAAGCTGCAGGGTCTGTCACTTGCAAAGGAGATCCTAGTTCTTCTAATCCTTTATCGAATTAGCCACAAGAGCAGGCTGGAGGCTTTGACTGGCAGATCAAGAGCCACACCACTCTTCCTGCTGCTGCTTCACCGAGGCCTCCCGGGGGACGCTCAAGGCCAGGTGCCACTGGAGCTGGGAAAGGGATGAAGCTCACCCCCGGAATTACTACATGCCAGGCGACTATGTCATCAGTGCGGGCATCTCTGCAGAGCGCGTTCAATTCATGCCGCACATGTCCCTGCCTCCAGGTGTCCCAAGAGGGGCTGTTTCCTTCCCTGGGAGTGGCAAGCAGACAATCAGAGTCTGGGAGCATCTCGCTTAGAATCCCAGCTCTTCCTGTAGACCAGGAGAGAGCGAGCAGTCAAAAAAGCCGCTGGACCACTGGATGGGACTGGAATTAAAGGAGCACGGAGCGTGGACAGCCAGTTTGCAGAGGAGTTGAACAGCGAGTCATGTTTCCATCAGTTGTCACAGCCGAGGATGCAGAGTGGAGACTGAGACTTAAGCCGGGTGGGAGCAGCCAGAGAAGAAATGCTCCATATCACTGGGACAATGGAAGCCACTGAATCCACAGCTCCAGGCGGGACCATCCTGGATTTCCCAGGGAACTCAGATCGGAAACTGCTGAGCTTCCCCCTGCACTGTTGCACACCTCCCAGCTCGGATGGTTTTCAGAGGGCTGGAAATGTTTGGGGGCCCCGGCTGCCCAGCCTGCTCTCCCCACCACTGGGGGCTTCCTCCAGCCCCTCTGTGCCCCCCCTCACTCTGGGACCCATCCCACCCCTGGTTCTCCTGCACAGGGCTCTGCAGTGGGAGTGTGGTGCTTGGGGGTGACTGAGGGGGTTGGGCAGAGCCTGGGAGGGAGAAACTGAGCTTCCCCTTAGGATCCCAGACAGTGCTGTGGGAGGGATTTAGGGAAGGGGGTCCAGTTCACAGAGAACCGAGTTGTGACTGGGGGGAGTCACACCCCAATACCATGAAGCATTAGAAGGTTGTGAGAGACAGAGGTGAGGAGAAAGCTGAATGCAGAAGGGAAAGGCTGTGCGGAGAGACACGAAGGCAAGGCTGGTGGAAGTGCATTCAGAAGAGGAAGGAGGATCTGAGAGTGAGGAGTGTTTGTGAAGGGAAAGTGTGATACTCATTGGGAAGCTGTTATTATGCATTGTTTAATTCACAAAGTAAATAAGTCTATGAATGTCATGAAACCAATCCACTTGTTTCACCACTGAATATCTATTTTGTTGATGGCTGACCCCGAGTCACAGGTGCTTGAATAGAGGCTCATCCTCAGGACCACGTAGTCCAGCCAAGGAGCCTTGCAGTCTGGGCACAACATTGAGCGAGAGGTTAACCAGCAGGACTGGAAGGGAATTCCGGGTGGCAGCGTTACGTACGCAGAGAACGAGGAGGAGACATCGAGAAAGGGAGAGACAGAGCATGTCCAAAGAAAGGCGGGAGAGAACCCGCAACACAAGGCCCCCCATCATGCAAGTGTGCAGTTGCGTCCCTATTCCTAGATGGAGAACTCGGCATTTGTCCCCAGTCGGCCAAGTGCTGCAGCCCATTGGGATCACTCTGAATTCTTTGTTTACACCAGGGCATTAGCATTCCCCCATTTCTGGCATCTGGATGTTTGACCACCAGCATCCCCTGCACCTCCTTGTCCAAGTCCCTGATGCGAATCTTGCAGAGCTGTTGGCCCAGCCTTCCCAGACTGAGAAGGTGCCACTCCAAGTCGGATCCGGTAGCCAGCAAGAACCCACCTGGCTGTTATTCTGTCATGGCAGCCTTCAGCTCTAGCGTGCTCCAAAGGTCGGGGCACTCCACCAAAAGCCATGTTGAAGTCCCTCCCACAGGCCTTTCTGCCTGAGTAATGCTCAGTGTAATCCCCAAGAGTGCTGAAGGTATTGAGTGTCGTGTGCTAGACGTCCCCTGCAAGCAAGACAGTCACTCCAGCACTTTTTGTAAGAGTCTTTATTCCACACAGAAAAATCCAAACTTTCCCCAGCCTCTGGGCATACAAAAGATGTGTTGACGCCTCTCTGCCCCACTTCACCCAAAGCTTTGCTTATGAACCCTTGGGGGCCGGTCTCTGGAAGGTGGGGTGCTGTGGAAACAGGTGCTCCTGCACTCTGCACTCTGAGCCCCTCTCTGGTTCTTGGGTCCATGTCTTGAGGAGGCTCGTGTTCCCCATCTGAGAAATCTCCCCACTCCCAGTCCTCGTCTGCCTCATTCCCACAGCCAGGAGGGGGACTGAGTCCCACTGGTGTCCTTCAGCTATTCTCATCCAGAGAAGACTCGGATGGAGCGTGTGCGCCAGTGCCTGTTACAAGAGCAATTCTGTTAACGGAATGTGAGCTGTTCTGGTTCAGCCGTCCCCACCTCATCCTCAGAGTCGGAGCTATCAGTCCCACCAAGACAGGACATCCCTCGTGTGTGCCTGGGAATCTCATCCAAATGTGCGTGCTCAACATTGAAACCGCCTCTGAATAGATTGCTATTGTGCTTTCCTCCATCCCTGCAATGCTTTCCCTATTCTGTGCCTTTCAACGCGCTCTCTCCGGGGTGGATTGGTCAACATTTTTAAATTATTTTCTCTACAATCTAACATTGAAATAACAATTATTTAAGACATCGGACATACTGGGTTGACATCTTATTCTTTTTTAACAATCAATAACCATATTTTCTATGCATAGTCCCGTTTCTCTAAATAAAAAGAGTTCCAAGTTTGATAGAAGTATGTCTGTTCCTTCTCCTTCAAAGACAAGGTCAATTTGTCCATTTCTGTGCAATCCAAAATCTTTTTTAAGATCAGCTCTTCAGTAGATGGCTCTTCGTTCCTCCAGTGTTGGGCAAATGTAATCCTAGCCTCAGTAATTGCATGTAAAGTCAGATATATAGCTTGTTTATCAAAGTCATCAGGAATAATGCCTAATAGAAAAACTTCAGGTTTAAATGTTAAAGGTTTTTGTAGCATTTCCTCAAGCCATTTATGTATTTTAACCTAGTATTTTTTTGCCTTAACACAAGTCCACCACATATGATAAAAAGTACCAGGTTTGTGTTTACATTTCCAACATCTACTTGACATATTTGGGAACATTTTTGCTAGTCTATTTGGCAATAGATACCATCTGTAAACCATTTTATAAAGGTTTTCTTTATATGAAGTTGCTAAAGTTATCTTAATATTTCTTTCCCACAGCTTTTGCCATTTCTGTAACTCAATATCATATCCAAAATTTTGTGCCCATGTTATCATAGTTTCCTTAACTTGTTCATCTTCCATTTTTATGTCCAAAAGAATGTTATACAATCTTTTAATCATTTTTTCATCTGATTTTAAAATCATTTGATCAAATGTTGTTAATTCTTTATAAAAACCATACATTCTATAATCTTTAACATATCCTGATTGTATTTGAACCTTGTGCCACCAAGAAATGTCAATACCCTGCTCCTGTTGTTCTTGATTTGGTTTCAATTTTCCATCATTATCCAAAATATCATCATATCTCACAATCATATTAAAATTCAATGCATTTGGATATGTAAGAGCTTCCATAGGAGAAAGCCATCTCGGCAACTTAGTATAAAGCTTTGTCTTTAGATTTTCCCAAAGAAGAAGGGGACAGCAGAGAATGAAGTGGCTGGATGGAGTCAGTGAAGCAGTGGACTCTTAGCTTAAGTGGACTCAGGGGGATGGTGGAGAACAGGAAGGCCTGGAGGAATGTTGTCCATGGGGTCGCGCTGGGTCAGACATGACTTCACAACTAACAACTACAACAACTCTCCTCCTGAATTCCCATGCTTTCAGTAATGAAGATAAGGTAGTTATGCATTATACTGGAAAATATTAGCAAACAAGAAATGTATTTGATGCTACGTTTAATCACAGTGGTGAGGATTGCGCTTGCTCAATACTGGAAGAGTGAGGAATTACCCACTGAGGAATTGATTTTGAAAAAGATTCTGGACTGTGCAGAAATGGACAGATTGATTCTATTACTGAAGGAGAGAGAAGATACTGACTTCTATCAAACTTGGGACCTTTTTTATGATTGGCTGGAGAAACGGGACTTGGCTTAGATTTAAAGATGTTTTTAAATTTTTATAAATTGATTTGAATATGATTATAGAATGTTGAAAGATATGTTATAGGGGAATGACCCAGTACGTCTGATGTATTTGAAGACTGATGCTTTTAGTTTAAAATCTTAATAAAAACTTTTTTAAAAAAATAATGAAGATAAGATGAAGATTCCGTTCTGAAGCCCTTTCCACATTCCATGCACTTATACAGCCTCTATCCTGTGTGGATTCATTGATGGGTTGTAAGACTCCCACTTAAATGGCAGCTTCTTCCAGATTGCATGTTTTTAAAAGGCTTTCTGACAGTATGTGTCCTTTGATGGCTCACGAAATGATCACTCCGGTAGATGTTGATTCCACGCTATACACATTTATATGGCCTCTACCCAGTGTGAGCTCTTTGATGTTTCATAAGAGAATGACTACAGCTGAAGCTATTTCCACATTCAATTCATTTAATTAGCTACTCCCTAGTGTGGATTCTCTGATGTCTTCTAAGACTTCCACTTTCAATGAAGCTCTTTCCACATTCCATGCATCTATAGGGCCTCTCCCCAGTGTGGGTTATTTTATGCTTCATAAGATTATTGCTCTGGATGAAGCTCCTTCCACACGGCATGCATTTGTATGGCTTCTCCCCAGTGTGGGTTATTTGATGTAGAGAAAGTTTCCACGTTGACTGAAGCTCTTTCCACATTCCATGCAAGTGTACGGCCTCTCTCACCAGTGTGGGTCCTTTGATGCTTTACAATTATCTATTTTGATTGAAGTTCTTTCCACATTCTATACATGTAAAAGGCTTTTCACTGGTGTGGGAAATGTGATGCCTTGTAAGATGACATCGCCGGCTGAAGCTGATTCCACATTCCATGCATGAATAAGGCCTCTCCCCAGTGTGCATTCTTTGATGTCTTCTTTCACTTTCACTGAAGATCCTTCCACATTCCACACATTTATATGTGCTCTGCCCAGTGTGCATTCTTTGATGTCTTCTAAATTTCCACTTAACTTTTTTTCACTTAAGTTTTTTTCATATTCAATGCAGTTATATGGCTTCTCCCCAGTTTGGGTTGTTCGATGCTTACTAAGAGACTGACTGTGGCTGAAGCGCATTTCATATTCGACGCATTTAGATGGCTTCTCCTCAGTATGGGTTCTTTGATGCCTTGTAAGATTTCCATATTGATTGAAGCTCTTTCCACTTTCCATGCATGTATAGGGCCTATCCCCAGTGTGGGTTCTTTGATGTGCCTTGACTAAGTCTGAAGCTCTTTCCACAGTAGATACAATTGAATGGCTTCTCCCCATTGTGGCTTCTTTGATTTTTCATAATGCCTCCACGGTCACTGAAACTCTCCACATTCCATGCATCTGTATGGCCTCTTGCCAAAGTGGGTTCTGTGGTAGTGAGAAAGGAATACTAATTTTCAAGGGTGCTACATGCATAGAAAAAGTTCAGATCAAAGGACTTCAGAGATAGCAGGTTCCATCTGTCAAGCACAAATTAGGATGGTGGACCAAAATGCACATGCACAGACAGCTCTGCACCAAATCTCAAGGACTGTCACAGGGAAGGGGTGATGCAGGCCCTTGCAGGGCGGACAAGTCGCTCACAACCAGGCCTTCTTCTAGACCTTAGCTTTTTCGCTCAGGAATTTTTGCACCCTTACCAGGGGATGCCTGGATCTGGACTTGGGTGTAGCCCCGTGCTGGGGGCTCAGAGCTTCTGGGGTGCCAAAGAAGCCGTCTGCCAAATCTAGAATTTCTGTCAAGGAGAGATGCTGATCACTTGCAGCACCTACCCTGCACTGGGGAACAGCAACCATCAATGCATGAGGCTCGACCTGCTGCAACAGATGGCCGCTGCGGCTTACAGAAAAACCTCCCTTGGTGGTTAGCTTATAAGGTAAAGAAGGAAAGAGAGAAGAGACTAATATATAAATTGAAGGATGGAGAAGGACGACTGCTGATCACTTGCAGCACCTACCCTGTACTGGGGAACAGCAACCATCAATCCGTGAGGCTCAACCTGCTGCAACAGACGGACAGCAAAGGCCGCTGTTGCTTACAGGAAAAGCCTCCCTTGGTAGAGGTGGGAGATTTGATGGCATCCAGATCACAGCTGTGTCGCCGTGAGAAGCGCACCCTGCCCAGCTCCATCCATGAGCGCAATACAAGCCACCAGGAGTTGCGACTGGCCTTGAAAGCCATGGATTGATGGACTGACAGGCTCGGGTGATGGTGATGGGCAGAGGCTGTGCTGCCGTGGATGGCAATCACAACAGGCAGCACCTCTCTCTGATTGCCTTGATTGATTGATTGATTGATTGATTTATATCCTGCCTTTTCCTACAAAGGGCTCAAGGCAGCTTACATCATTCTCCTCCTCCATCTTATCCCCACAACAACAACCCTGTGAGGTAGGTTGGGCTGAGAGGCTATGACTGGCCCAAAGTCACCCAGTTGGCTCCATGGCTGAGTGGGGACTAGAGCCCAGATCGCCTGAGTCCCAGTCCCACGCTCCTAACCACTACACCACACTGGCCCAGGTCACAGACCTGCCGGGGAGCCTGGTGACCCACTTATGGGGCTGTCCTGAGGAACACTCTGGGGTGCAGTGGGAGCTGTGAGGGAGGGCAGAGCCGGCTGGCTCGAAAAGAGGAGGAAACACCCGCCCATCAGCTGCCAGCGCTGCAAAGGAAGTGCCATCCATGCAAGGCCTTTGGTTCCCTTCAGCTCAGCGGAGCACCAGCAGGATCCGCCAGAAGCGCCTGCTGGAATCACGCCGCGCCCCCCACCCACGGCCCCCATCTTGCGTGGCACCAGCACCGAAGGACATGCGGCTGCTCCGGCAAGGAAAGTCCAGCTGCTCTCCCGCAGCGCAGCGATCGCACTCGCGCCTGTGCAGCACTGGTCATTCCGCCACCAGGGAGCTCCTGGGGGAAGAATCTCCCCCCTCCTCCTGCCCCATGCAGACCCGCTCCCCACACCGTGCCTGGTGCCCCAGAACATCCCGCAATTCCTCTCCGGGAGAGGAAGATCGTGCAAAGCAAACTCTACGGCGCTTTGCACCCGGGGAGTACGGGTCAGGCCGGGAGATCTGCCCTGCAAAACCAAGAGAGGGGCCCCCCTCCCCCGCTCTGCTTATTCTCCCCGGGCTCCCAGGCCGCCACCTCCGCCCTCCAGCCCACCTTGACTTTCTCCGAGCCCGTCTCGCTGCCGGGACTACCAGGACCGGGGCGTCCGCGGGGCTCCGCTCGCCCCTTTCCCGCCCCTCCAGGCAGCGCAGGGATCTTCCTCGCGCACTCCGGGACCGGGAGCCGGAGCGGAAACGAAGCGAGGCCCCTGCTGCCCGCCCACCAGGAACTGCTTCCTCGGGAGGGCCGGAAAAGCCGGATCCCGGAGTCCCCTTGCATGCGCCGCATGTCCCTGGCTCTGGACGGCGCGGTTTTCCGAACTGCACCCAAAGCGCGCAGCGCCTCCGCCTCCGCCAAGTGAGCCCCGACATCCGGGGTGGCATCGTTTGTGTGCACCCGCTATCAAAAGGAGGATCCAGAGAGTCCTAGACTGGTGCTCAAAAGGGGGAACGGGGCCCAGAAAGGTGGTTTGGGAGCAAATGTATAAGTGGGGTGACCCCCTGCATGATCGTCAGAGCCCCACCAGAAGGCCTGGCTCCATCAAAGGCCCCGTGGCTTGAATTTCTGGAGGGAACAAATGCTGATCTTGGTCAAGAGGGGGAAGGGTGTAGAGGAGGGGTCCTTGGGGGTTAAAGCATCCCACTTCTTTTGGAAGGGCCCTCAAGCTGGCAGAATCTCGGTTTTCAATTTGCGAGGAAATAGACACTCCGTCCGTGGGAAATGTCAACCGTTTCAACCTCTGCTGTTTGATAGATCAGGGCCCCAGTACCGGCAGTCGCGAAGGATAATCTGCAGCCAGCTTATGGTGGGGCTGGTGTAGCAACTCCCAGCAGCCACCCACACAAGCTGTTTTGAGGGTGAATTCGGGGCTTTTGTACTTTTTGACCTGTTGCATCCCAGTGTTTTTACCTAAGCAGCCCACTTCTGCATTTATCCTAAAGCCAAGCGTGGTTACAAGCAACCCTGTAACTGCTGATGCCAGCTCCTTGAACTTAACCTCGGAGCCAAACTGTCTAGCCAGTCCTGGAATTGTGAGGGTGTCACACCGAAATCCGCAATTAAGGCTCAAATGATCAGTTTCTTCCGAGGGCAATTAGGATTATTTACAATGGAACACAAGGATCCGTGGGTGCCCAACGCAGGAACACCCGATGCTTGCTTGCTTGCTTATTTATTTATTTATTTATTAAAACATTTTTATGCCACCCCATTCGCCGAAGCCTCGGGGCGGCTTACAACAATAAATTAAAATAACATTTAAAAATATATACATTAAATAAAATACAAATATACGATATAAAACATACAATATAAAACAAGCCTCCCTGGCCAGATAAAATTCAATAATATTAACATTTAAAATACTGCTTAAATAAAAAGGTCTTCGCCTGGCGCCGATAAACAAATAACGATAAACAAATAATTCCATTAGGGTTATACAGAATACACAAAAGGGGAGTGAATTCAATACCCAGGAAGGTGATTGGATACTTTGATATGGATAGGAAAGTGATTGGATGCACGTCACAGCACCATAAAGAAAAGGTTACATTTCACTCTAAACAGATGCCTTGGACAGGCCTTCTAAACTAGTTACCTTGAACAGGCTGGCCAAGTTAAGTAAACAAAAAGGTTACATAGGTGAACTTACAGGGTCAGGGAGGCACTTTAGCAAGCCTATAAATCACAGAGGTTACACTTTGACAGTTACCCACTAATGGAGTGGGGTCATCTGCTCTTCACCACCAGACACTGAAGTGTCTTCCAAGACCAGACTGTGTATTGATGTATTTACAGCCGGGCAGAGGGGCGGGATGGCCAAATCTGTTTTTCTGAGTACAAGGGGAAGCTGCTCCTAAGGCCTAACGCCCCAAAAGTCTTGTGGCCACTATGCTGAAAAAATTCAGAATGGTAGCCAACTGAAACTTCCTTGGGCAGCCACACAAAATCTGTACAAAATGTGTTATGATATCAGAGGTGTCAGTCAAAGAGTCTTAAATGTCATAGTTTGATGTATAAATGTGACGAAGTAATGCTTTTGTTGGTATGTAAGCTGTCCTGAGGCCATGCAAAGGATGGGATAGAAATGTTATAAATAAATAATAAATAAATAAAATATATCACCAGGCAGAGGCAAACTCAAGTACAAGTTTTCAGAACATGTACAGAGCATTTTATGATCTCCTAGTCATGGGCACTGGTTCAGAGCAATTGATGGCAGCATTCAGACATTACAATGAAAATCTGAGGTCAGCATGTACAGAACAAAGAATGCAAAGCAATCGGACATACAAGTGACAACAAGATGACAATATTTCCAACTGCTGTGCATTGACATTTCTGTCCAGTAAATTCTTACAGCTGCAGCCCATCTCTTGCTGTTTAAACATGGGAATGGAGGAATCTTTCCTGAAATCAGAATCTCAGCTGTGCATCCGGCCAGTGGGAAGGCTTTGAACCCGAGGAAGGAACACGCATCCCACTGACCGGCTCCAACGCAGGAAGTGCCCTGGGCCAGCTGACCAGGCATTTCTGGGCAAACTGAATTCCGGCAGGGATTGTGCAGCAGCTTCATAGCAGTGAGTTATTGTGTGTGGCTGGTGTTCCAGTGAAAAGAAGGCCAAATTCTTCCTGTCTGCCCTCCCTTATAGCTAGAGGGAACGAAAGGAGCTGGGGGTGGAGGGGGACACCAGCAGCGTCTGCCCACTTCCCACAACAGATTCCTGGGTCACACCGCACATTTAGAACATGTTTATTCCCCCCAAACAGTCGTTCCTTCTCTGGGAAATCTCAGCCCCGTTGTTTGCGGGCACAGTGTGCCATTAGCTGACCCCATTCCTCACCCAGGGAGGGACACTTTCCAGGGGACCTACAAATACACAACTGACCCGTGCAGCATCCTGGGAATTGCAGGTCTGACACGGGAATGTGAGTTTTTGAGCAACTGTTAGTCCCAGAAGTATTTGGTAGAAAGACTGGCTAAAGGAGAAAAGTCCCCTAATGAGACTGCGTTGGGCAGAAAACATGGGGGAAATGGGCCAGGGCTTTGGACAACGTTGATTGCCTCGTCTCCGCTTGGACTCCTTCATGCGTGATGCTTCCAGTGAGAGCAGGTTAAAAGATGATTGGACATTTTCAGAAACTGGACCCTGGACTCACGGAGGACCTGAAGACAAACAGGGGCACACAGAGAAGGCCACAGAATTGTGAACTGCCTTAGGAATTCCACAGGAGCCACACTGGGAGCAGAGCAGGGTAGAAACATCATAACAAACCCACTCTTTCCTAGTGAAGAAGATGTAACTTCTGCAGGCTCTCATCTCTTCACGCCAAAAAGAGATAATCCTATCTCACATTCACTATGAGAAATTCAAGCAAGGGGGTGACCCTGCGTATCATGAACACCCCCACTTATAAATATAACCCTAATGCACCTTTCTGGCTCCCGTTCCCCTTTAGAGCCCCATTCTAGGTCCCTCTGGATCCCCCTTTTGGTACCGGGCACACAGAAATGACACCACCCATGATTTTGGGGAGCACTTGTTCGAGGTGGATCCGCTCCGAGATTCCTGTGAGCCGTCCCAAGGCTATGTAGCAATGGGGACAGCATATAAAAACTTTAAATAAATAATTCCATTGGAATCGGAGAGACCCCCGTGCACAGCGGGGAGAA
Organism: Varanus komodoensis; assembly: GCF_004798865.1. Taxonomy (NCBI): domain Eukaryota; kingdom Metazoa; phylum Chordata; class Lepidosauria; order Squamata; family Varanidae; genus Varanus; species Varanus komodoensis. Next base: position 125,448 of record NW_025335565.1, on the reverse strand, counting down.
ATGTGGCGCATCCAGCTGCGACTCCGGGATCCGGCTTTTCTGGTCCTCGCATTAGATTCTCATAAGGAGTGTGTGACCTACACCTTTCACATGTGCTGTGTACAGTAAGCAAGGTTCCCACTCCTGTGGGAATCTAAAGCCTGATGGATGATCTGAGGAGGAGCTGGGGCACCGATGCTAGCCTCCTGCTGGGGACCAGCTGCAAATGCAGATGGAGCTGAGCTTCACTGGCTAGCTCACCTGGCGCTCACTTCCTGCTGTGCAGCCCAGGAGGCCAAGCCCGCTCACCTGGAACTGGTGGGGATTATACTCAAGGCGCAAAGATTGGCCCATGGTTTTTAAAAAGTCAACGACGCTTTAGAACAGATTTTTATTTGTAGCCCTTAAGGAAGGAAATATCTCCCCGGTCACTTGGTGCTTCTCTGGAGCAAAACCCTCTGGCCTGTACCGAATTAGGGAAGGCTCTTCCCAGGGGAGTGGGTGGGGGAGCTTTGCTCTGTCGCTTCCTTTGCAAAGCTTCCTTTGCAAAACTCTCTCGCTGCTGTTGCAGCTGCAATGCTGCAAAGAGAAGGATTTCTCATCCCACCCAACCCCAACACAGGCGAGGGAGGCCCCTGAAGGGATCGTGGCCGCTGCGCAGGATTGTGCCTCCTTGGTTGTACAGGAGGCAACGCGGAGGGGGGAGGCTGAGTGTTAATTCAGCCTCTCCCCGTCCCCTGCCCCAAGTGGTACACTGAACCTGCGAGCTGCATCTGCTCGCCCGTCCTGGTAAAAGACAGACTCTGAGCACGTGCAGAGCTGCCGCCCATCTCCT
>NW_025335565.1:98837-124534 GCF_004798865.1 Varanus komodoensis | reverse complement strand
TTCGTGTGGTACGTGAGTACAGCATGACCCAGCAATGAATTCCCACACCTCCTTCTCATTCAATGGCCAAAGTATTTGAGTTTCATCTTCAGTATCTGGCCTTCTAAAGAGCAGTCAGGAATGATCTCTAGGACTGACCAGTTTGATTGCCTTGCAGTCCAAGGGACTCGCAGGAGTCTCCTCCAGCACCACAATGCAAAGGCCTCAATTCTTCAGCGTTCAGCCTTCCTTATCGTCCAGCTTTCACAGCCATACATTGCAACTGGGAAACCCATAGGCTTGACTATACGCACTTTTGTCAACAGGGTGATGGTTCTGCTTAGAAGATTATGGCATGCCTAAAGACATCAAGGTGCTATTGTACCAACTTAACGTATTGGTGTATGTGACTTGCAGGTTATAAGTGTCTGTTCATGAGCTGTGATTATGCAGTCGAGTTCACTTCTACCCTGTAATGCATAATTGTTAGTGAGTGCAGGTAGTGGGCCACCGATCAATAAAGCCACAGAGGTTCAAATCTTTGATCTTCCCCACGAATCTGACTGTTCATTCCTCGCAAATTGAAAACAGAGATTCTGTCAGAGCTCAGCCACAGAATCACACCTGCCCCGGATTCCTGTGCACCTGGTGCCAAAACGGGGATCCAGAGAATCAGAGAACATGGCCCACAAGCAGGGGGAGTCCAACCTCTGCTTGATGCAAGTTGTCCGAACATCAGAAGAGCCACACTGGATCAGACTGAAGGCCAATACAGTCCATCATCCCAGCCACACAGACGTGGCCAGGATGTCAGAGCTGCTTGCGATGGATACATGGATTCAAGCACTCAACAGTTGATTTACTGTAAACAGAAATTCCGAAATATCAACAGTGCTGAGGGGTAGCCATTTAAGATGGACTATGGGGAAACCGGACCTGTACAGAGGGTTTAAAGGAGTTGGGGCCATGTACACCTTTGCAGGGAGGGGGAACGAAAGACTGAAAGAGTGATATGCAAGAACCATATCGAGGCACCAAATTACAACACGGAAGCCTCACAAAATCACCAGAGACATCAGGAAAACATCATGGCACATCACAGGCTTTAGTAACAGATTAACCTAAAATGATCGTAAGTTATAAAATTTAATGGACTGCAATGCCTGCTTTTTACAGTCTGAGGTAGGAAATTCCCGAATGCAGTGAGGAACTGGCCCAGTATTGCAATATTCAGACTAGCTGCCTAATACTATCCCTCTGCTGGCTGTGCTCTGCCTTTGAGAGGGACGAGCCTGCCATCTTCCCAGATCTTCAGGCTCAGGGACTCCTTTTCCCAGAGAAGGAACCTGAATGCAAAAATAAAAAAACCCCTACGGATTGGCCAGGGTGAGGTGTGTTGGTGAAAGCAGGCAGGCAGAGGTCTTCCTGTCATCACCCTCAGTTCCCTCAGGAGGGCCTCAGATGATCATCTAAGAGCAAGGTAGGTTCAAATGGGAAGGGACGCTCAGCTATCCTGGCCCCAAGCTGTTTAGAGCTTTAAACACCAGCGGTAACACCCTGAATTGAGCCTGGCTTTATATAATCCCATCTACCGGACCTCATCAGTAGCTTCGCTCCCCTTTTCTAGACCAACTGGAGTTTCCAGACCATCGTCCAGGGAAGCCCCATGTTGTCAATGTTTTAATGGGTAAACTCTTGTTTTTATTATGAGCATTTGATTTTTGACTTTGGAAACCGCTCAGAGGTCAAATAATCAGAAAAGTTGGACTGACAATGTGTTATCAGAGAAGGCCCCCTGAAAGCAACTTAACTTGTGTACATTTATTTACTTATCTGCTCACTTGTATTTCAACCCAGACTATTTCATTCAAACGTGCAAGCATCCACCTTGTCCAGAACACACCATTTGTGCTTCGAGGTGTCGATTTCTTGCTGAATCGCACTCCCACGTGCTAGTTGTCCTCTGGCCTCCTGCAGCAGACTAGCTGTACCCTCGAGGTGGTTCAGAGACTCAGCGCCAAGGACTCAGAGGCCCATGCTCCAAGGATGGGGAAGCCAGCCAGCTCCCTCAACCATGCCCTGGATGGAGGACCTCGCAGCAACCCCAGAAGAAGGGACCACCCCCAACAGTGTCTCCAGGACCCTTCCCTCGTATGTCCAGCCTCTCACAGCCTATGCCGGGGATTCAGAGAAGGAACTGTGGCTATTCATGTGCGTATGCATGAGGAGATCTCCATACATTTGGAGCATCAGAAGACCTCTCAAGACCAGTCCAGCTGACTTGATCGTAACGGTGTGGCCAAATGCTGTTTTGGGGTTCGAGGTTGGTCTCCAGTGCGGCTGCAGTTGTTTCATCAGCTCTGCCATTGGTGTGGCACAAGTGAGAGGAGGCCCTTTCCACACCTCCTCTTCGGGGCAAAAGGGCTCTCTGGAGGGCAGCACCCACCTGCAACCCCTGACCACTTCTTTCCAAACAGCCCAGGAGGCAGGCATGGGAAAGTCAGGGAGGGCCATGAAATCCTGCATCAGACCTGCTGGGATCTGTCCGCCAGTCAGAACATGGGCAGTTGAGAAAGGGTAGGGAAAGGGCAGGGGCAACTCAGCAGGTACGGACAGAAGAATTCTGGTAGGATTCAGCCAGGTCCATGCAGCCCAGTGCTCTGCCCACACAGTGGCATCCCAGCTGCATGCAGGAGGGTACAGCGCTTCCCCCCTGCCCATGTGCCCCGGCAGCTGAGGAGATGGGCACACACTTCTCTGCAGACCAGTCTCTTCACTAGAGCTTCGCCTGAACATTCCACCAGACTCAATGGGCATTTAGTCAAAGTCAGCACGGAACGTATTTTCCAGACTCCTATGGAACTAGCTCTGGGGGATCTCCAGCAATTCAGGATCCAGCATATATTGACCGGGCTTTGGGTATTCATCTGGAACCCAGGCCTCTGTCCCAGCAGCCCTGGGATCAGGACACCATCCAGCAATGGTGAAGCTCCTCCCACACTCCCCATATTCCTGGGTTTACTCCCATGTGGTTCATTCATGTGGGGCACAATCCCCATGAGCACTAAAGCTCTGGCCACACCCATGGGATTTGTGTAGGTTCACTCCCCTATTAGTACTTTGGTGCGTACGAAGCCTGTCCCATCTCCAAAACTCTCTCCACATTCCATGCATTGCACCATCTTCCCTCCAGCGTGGGGATATCCACGCTGGGAACTATGTTCTCCATCGCTGAACCACATTCCACACTGCATGGATTTCCATGGCTCCTATCGAGTGTGGATTTTCTGATGTTCAGAAGGATTGCCAACTCGACAGACATGCTTTCCACATGCCATGCCTAGGTATTGCCTCTACACACTAGGTGTGCTTTAATGTTGAGGAGGACTTCCACTGGCAGTGGACTTCTTTGCACGTGCAATGTATTTGCATGGCTCTCTTCTTGTGTGTTCCTTGATGTCCGGAAAGAAGACAACTCAGGCTCAGCCTCTTTCCATATTCTGTGCATTTATTAGGCTTCTTCTCAGTGTGGGTTTTTTTTCCCGCTGAAAGCAAAGCTCTTTCCACACTGCATGCATTCACATGGTCTCTGTGTAGTGAGCTTTCTTAGATGATTACTAAGTGTCCCATGGTGACCAACGCTCTTTTGAGTTTTCATGCATCTACCTGGCTTTTCCCAGCATGGGTTCTTTCATGTACAAGAAGGTTTCCATTCTCTCTGAAGCTCTTTCCACACTCCATGCATTAGTGTGGCCTTTCCCCTGTGTGGGTCCTTTCATGTGCTTGAATATCTCTTACTCGAGTGAAGCTCTTTTTACATTCCACACATTTATATGGCTTCTCCAGAGCATGGGTTCTTTGATGTATATGAAGACCGCTACTGGCACTGAAGCTCTTTCCACATTCCATGCATTTGTAAGGTCTCTCCCCAGTATGGGTCCTTTGATGCAGAGTAAGTGTTCCCCTCTGACCGAAGCTCTTTCCACATACCGTGCATTCGTATGGCCTCTCCCCAGTGTGGATCCTCTGATGTGTATTAAGACTTCCACTTCGGGGGAAGCTTTTTCCACATTCCATGCATTTGTAAGGCTTCTCCCCTGTGTGGGCTCTTTGGTGTCTAGTAAGATGTCCATTAAGACTGAAGCACTTTCCACATTCCATACATTCATACGGCCTTTCCCCAGAGTGGGTCCGTTCATGTGTTCTCAGATGTGCCGTTTGAGTAAAGCTCTTTCCACATTTCATGCACTTGTAAGGCTTCTCCCCAGTGTGAGTTAGTTGATGGTTCATGAGATGCCGACTCATTCTGAAGCTCTTCCCACATGCCATGCATTTGAAGGGCCTCTCCCCAGTGTGGGTCCTTCGATGGTTCGTAAGCTGACCGCTTTGGGTGAAGCTCTTTCCACATTCCAAGCATGGATACGGCTGCTCTTCAGGGAGGACTCTTCCATCTTCATTAAAGCTTCCACCAGCGCTGAAGCTCCATTTCCATTCCATGATTCCATATGACCTCCTCAAATTTTACAATTCCTTATTATCACTATGACCTTTGCAGTCTCTGAGGCTCTTTTACTTTATTCATGTGCTGATAGGATCATTACAGTGTTGATGAAGCCCAGTGCCTGCAGAGATGCTTAGAAATGGAGGACCTTTTCATCCCGTTCCTTCTTGGCTTTCCTCTTGCTTTTTTGCTCCTGTTTAAATTGAAAATGTCTCTTCTCTCACTTCATGAGAGGGCACCTGAAACCATATCATTTCTATTGTCTTGCTGCTGGCCTGTTTAGGAAGGCAGAGAAAAGAAAATTCTTGTTAGCAGTTAATACCTGAAACCAAGGAACACGCTTGAACTCAATCTAAGGAGGCATCTTTCCTTTCAGCATCTCCAATATTCCCACTTTTCCCCTTTGAATGTCCTGCTGAAACCTACATTTCTCAAGGGTTGCATTTACAGAGAAGAGCTTAAACCCACTGAGACTTAGCTTAATCCTATGCTGCGTAGGTGGATGGGCAACATTGGTTTTCCAGTAAGAAAGGAAAACTAATAGTCATGGATGTTGCATGGAGACTTAAAGGTTTGGTCAAACAGATTTGATCAGAGCATGTAGAATCCTACACAGCTCGTATGAAATGGACTATTCTGCACAGGAATGTTTCCCGAACCCTCATCATAACCCTTGCAGGAAATGTGTGGAATCGAACCTGGGTCGAGCCCCCTGCAGTGGGCTCCAAGGCCCCAGGGATCCCAAAGAAACGATCTGCCACATCGGGGGTTGCTGTCAAGGAGAGACACTCATCTGCTGAGGCACTTACAATGCACTCTGAAACAGCAGCCATCAGTCCATGAGGCCGACCCACTGTAGCAGGCAGGAAAGTCTCCTGTTTTTACTGCAAGCCCACCTGGATGTGGCCTTGGAGTCCTGCAGGGCATGCCTGAGTCTTGTTTTGAACTGCAGGGTGTGCAGCTCCCCCAAGGGGCTCCGACAGGAGCTGGCACTGGGACTGCAAGCAACCGCTTCATGGACAGCAAACGCAGACGACGGTGATTAACCGAGGTTGCGCTGCTGAGCACAGCAGTAAGAATAGCCAGCGCCACAGTCTGACGGACTTGGCCCACATCTGGAATGGAGGTTCATTAGTGAGCGCAGTCTCTAGTCCAAGGCATGTGCTCCAGCATGGAGTCATGATGTGGCTTGCGGGCACCCAGCGAGTACCGTGGCAGGGGGAAAGTGAGACGGGATCTCTCCAGTGCAGCCAGAGCAAGGCAAGCACCACCCCACCCCACACACCGGCTTCCAGGCTCACTTATGGTGCGCTCACCAAATCCCAGAACAGCAGAGCAGGAAGGGGCCGGGAAGGCCATTGCACCGAGCCCTGCTCCACCAGGGCGCCAGTGAAGGCATCCCAGAGGGACGGCTGCCCAGCTGCTCCTGGAATGCCTCCCCTGCCCAGAGACGAGAGAGGTGAGGGGTGAGGAGTGTGCAGGCAACACGGGGACGAAAAGGGGAGGAAAGCAACTTCCCATTCCACTTTCAGTCATGGGGTCCTGCTTATATACCTAATACATGCAGAAGAATTCTTCACTTTCACCCCACAATGAACACTTTCCCCTTCCTGGCCTGTTTTCCCCCTTTGTCTTTACCTGGCCTGTGTCAGGCTTCTTCAGTTCCCTGTGGCCTTGAAGGTCTCTCTCCTTGCCTCACGTTCCCTTGCGTTGCTGAAAGGGCAGGTGGATCCCCACGATTCGCCCGGCACTGCCAATCTCCTGCCTGGGAAAATGGCGAAATGGAAATGTCAGGCTGGGCAGCGCATTCCACTGGGAATCCCCTGAATTGGCTGCTGCTTCTAGTCCAGTGCCCAGCAGGAGAGTGGGAGGACTGGGCCAGGAGCAACCTGGGAAGTTGCCCCACCTGCAGCCAGGCTGGGGGGTGGGGGGGGGCTGGCCACTCCATCCAGGATTTCACCCGGTACACCTGGCAGGACTGCTGTGGGGGCAGCTGTGACTGGGGAGCCAGGCTGACTCGGGGGAAAGCAACTGCTCGGCCGAGGGTGAAGAGGAGGCACTGCTGGATTCCCCATCCAAGTGACGCAGCACCAGACTGATGATTGCCGCACCCCCGTTGCCCCCTCCCCATCCTGGGCACCAACAGGAAAGAAGGCAAGGCGGATGCTGATAAAGGCCGCCCAGAGGCCCCCTGCTCCAGCCGAGAGAAGGTCCCGACACACATGCCAGCGGCTCTTCCCCGAAACCTGCAGAAATGTGCAGGGAGGGCGTGGGTCTCTTTGGAAAATGGGGTGGGGTGTGGATGCTCTTGATGGCTGCACCCAGAAGGTGTGCAGGGGTGTAAACCAGCGGGGAGTTCATGGCCTGCCCCCTGGGACCTGTTGACATCGGGCCACATTGCCTGGAAAGGGACCAGGCACGGACATTCGTTCCCTGCCCCCCAGCAGGTCACCGAGCCAAACAGCAGTGGGGAACTCCAGCACCAGGAGGCAGGGGGGTGGATCGGTGCCCCACTGCTGCTGCCTGGAGGGAGTCAGAGAGGTGGAAACCAGGCTACCCTCGGGCCCCATGGCTGTTCATGCTCCACCCCTGCCAGGCATTCAGAGGGGCATGGACGCCTTTCCAGCTTCAGCTTTCCAGCTTCAGGGTGGGGGGATGGCCAGGGAAGGAGGAAGCTGGGAAGCCGCCCCATCTGCAGTGAGGCGCTGGGCCCACAAGGGGGCGCTGAAGGCTTACGAGACCCACAGTTGGGGAGTAATTTTTTCAAGCCGGCCGACGGTGCAGGAAATCTCACCCGGCACCTCGAGCTCAGAGGGCGGGCCTTGCATGGAGCCGCGGCTGGCCTCACTCCCGGCCTCGGCTCCGAGGAGGGATCCGAGCGGGGGTCCCTCTGGCACACACGGCCTGCTTCGGGGCCACCCCCACAGGGATTCATGCTGGCCCCATATTGGGAGGACCACGTGGGCCAGGCGGGGAGGGGATGAAGCCCTACGCCGCCAGGGCTGCCCCCTCCCTGCGGAGGCGCTGGGACACTCCCAGGAACGACCCCTTGCGAACCGCTTTCCCGGCGCAGCAGCTGCAGCAGGATCCGCCTCGAGCCCGACCTGGGGAGGCCGAGAGGTGCCTGCCCGGATTCCCGCCGCGCCCCGCAGCCTCGGCCCCATCTTGCGCGACGGCAGGACGGAGGGAGGTGCGGCTGTTCAAGCCGAGGGAAGCCCAGCCCGGCTCCCCGCAGCTCCGCGCCTGCCCAGCGCCCCACATCCCGCCCCAGGACACCAGCGCCTGCGTGGAGCTCTCCCCTCCTCCTGCCCCATGGAAGGCCGCTCCTCTGCACCGAGCCCCGCTGCCCCAGAAGGTCCCGGGACTCGAGTCCTCCTCAGGAGGGCTCCCGAGAAGGGAAGATCGTTCAATGAAGACCCTGTGGCGCTTTGCACCCGGGGAGTCCGGATCACACCCCCGGCGCTCTGCCCGCTGTCACACCAGAAGTGTGGGGGCTCGCCCCTCTGCTTTCCCTCCCACCAACCCCTCCTAACCCGGCCTTCTTCTCCCTTGATCCCCCTCTCCCGCCCCTTACCTCTCCGCCCATGAGCCCACCTTCCCGCGGGTTTCTCCAAGTACGTCTCACTGCCGCACTCTCCAGGATGAGACCCCGGCGCTCTGCCCGCTGCAAAGCCGGGGTGGGAGGAGGCTCTTCCTCGGCCCTTCCCCCCCCCCCCCCCCCCCCCCCCCCCCTGGACCCTTCCCTTCCCTCCCCCACGAGCCCACCTTTCTGCCGCCTCGCGGATCCCACCAAGCCGATCCCGCTCCAGCGACCACCGAGGCAGGCTCGACTTTGTAGTCTTTCCTCCACCCGTTTCCTGCTTCTCCTGCGCGCCCATCCCGGAACTGCCGCCTCGGGGAGGGCAGGAAAAGATGGATCCGGGATCCGCAGCTGGATGCGCCGCATCTCCTTCGGTTGTGCACGGGAGGGTCTCGCGAACTGCCACCAAGACACGGAGCGCGTCTGCCTCCAGTAACGGAGCCGCAAAATCCCGCTGGCCGCAGATTCCTCTGCGCCTGGTGCCAAACGGGGATGAAAAGAATCACGGGAAGGGGCCAAAGACCAGCAGCCCAAGCCCTGCGCCACGCCAGGCTTGAGAACGAGAACAGAAGAAAAGCCCCGCTGGATCGGTCCGGAGGGCGGTGCAGTGCATCCTTACGGCCACACGGGGGCAACCAGTCCACAGGATGCCCAAGCGGGGGTGGGACCCCCCCCCCCCGCCGGAGCTCCTCGGCAACTCTCCGCACTCAGGCCACCCTGTGAAAGGCGGAGAGCGCCTCCTCCCACAAGGAGAGCTTTGCCTCAAGCACCCTGACCATATTGGCCATCGTCTCTGAATCATCTCCAGTTTCTCTGCATCGTTCTTGATGTGTGTGTGTGTGTGTGTGTGTGTGTGTGTGTGTGTGTGTGTGTGTGTGTGTGTGTGTGTTGGGGGGGGTGAGGACTGGGCATGGCACTCAGAATTGCGCAGTTGGAATATAATTCACCCCCCTGGCAAGATATGCTCCTGCTGAAGCGGAGGAAGGACCGCAACACAAACCTTCGTGTGTTCTAGAACTGACCCAGCACATCCCTAACAGGGGCCTGGCCTAAACTGCCAGCAAGGAGTCCTTCCAACTTTCCCAAGCCCAAAGGGAGGGGGAGGCACCATTCAGATGGCAAATCCCACTGAGGCAGCTTACACTTGGTGTCCCTCTTTGAGGAGAAGTTGAAGGGCTTGGGGGATGCCACTGCCTCCCCCGGGTGATAAAGGAGGGGAGCAGTTCCCAGACCTTGCCCAGGAGGTCCTACAGGCCCTCTGGGGACAACCCCCATCCAGACAGCAAGAAGAGGGAACTCCCCCCCCCAAAAAAAAAACTGGCTGGGGAGACATGGAGGAAGGCCAGCAGCACCTGGAATCACCTGGCACTGACCTGGAGCTGTGAAATGGATCTTCTCTGCTTGAGTAGGTTGAGGCCATGGGTCCCCCAGGGATCAGCCTGCTTGGGAAGACCGGCCTGGGGCAACCTGGAGAAGGGCCTTCTCTGCAGTGGCACCCCAGTTATGGAATACATTCCCCAGAGAGGTTTGCCTGGTGCCGACACTTTATTCTTTATGGCACCCAGCCAAAACCTTTTTAAATTTCGCAGTATTTTAAGGTTTGAGTGTGATTTTATTGTGGGGATTTTACTGCACAGAAAATCAACTTGGATGCTGTGCTCCACTCTGTTTTATTGTAAGACCGTCCCAAGTCCTTGGCAGCATATGGTAAATAAATGTTTTAAATAAATATATACATGCATGTAATGGAACAGATATGAATTCCGATTTTGGCTTTTATCCCCAGTCCCATGTATGTATATGAGTGTTCCCAATTTTATGATCCCATCAAAGAATCTGACTGTTCAAGGACACAAAAGCGTACACTGGAAGGAGAAGATTCAGGAAGAAATAAATTTGCCCTTACTGAAGCCCAAGAGGTTACTTCCCAGGGACCAACATCTGAAGTCCTCAGATCCCCTGGAAATTCTGGATGACTCACTCCATGCAAGTGGTGCTTGTGTAGTCACCGCAATGGACATTCTTCCAACCAAATCTTAAAGAACAGGGCTGGTCTGGCACAGTGTGTGCCGCCCTGAAGCAAAGCTATAAGGATATTGGGAGGTGGGGACACTGGGGATTATCCCAATTCTTATATACATCTTCCAAGACCGTGCAACAAATTATTAAGATTAAAAAGGAATGAGCCATACAATATTTCCGGATGGAGTTGGGCTTGGAATCGCTCACCCAGATTCTGGGCCCTGATCGCAAATGGAATGAGGGATGTGGGACTGGGACTCAGACGATCTGGGTTCGAGTCCCCGCTCAGCCATGGAGCCAACTGGGTGGCTTTGGGCCAGTCACAGACTCTCAGCCCAGCCCACCTCACAGGGTTGTTGTTGTGGGGATAAGATGGAGGAGGAGAATGATGCAAGCTGCCTTGAGCCCTTTGTAGGGAAAAGGCAGGATATAAATCGAAAAATAAATAAAAATAAATAAAAAATAAATTATAACAGTTCTTTTGCCAATTCAATCATATTATAACGCTGTCAGATTATATCAGTCCTTCTGGCAATCAAACTGCCTCATTGCCGCAGCATCATTTCGCACAAATGCTCCGCTCAGCACCTCCCTTGGGGCAAGGGACTTGTACAAAGGACTTCCTCTCTCAGACAACTGGCCAACCAGAAGAGGGGCTTGTATGGGTTGCCTGATGGCCACTTTCCTTCCCCTCTTTGTCAGATTTGCAGCAGCGCTCAGGCACTGAGTGCCCCGAAACTTCTCCCAGTACCAGTTCTGGGTGACATGGTCTCAGTTCCTTTCTGTGCTGCCGAGGTTGTGATGATCTCTACTGCATTGTTCCAACAGAGTGGATGTGTGATTTTTGGTAGGTTCCAATAATGACTATAATGCTACTGTAATGTTTATGGATTTTACTGCTTTATGACTTTTTGTATCTGAAATAGCTCTGCGTTTTTATTGAGTCTTTTCCTCTGTTTCAAGTTTGTGGAGGCCTGTGGCTAGAGTGATTGAGACAGACTACGAGGGTATTTGCTGTCTGGAGGTTTGACCAGCGTTCCCTGCACCTCCTTGCCCAAGTCCCTGGCACAAAGCTTGAAAAGGTCTGGCCCAGCCTTCCCACCTGAGGAGGTGCCACTTAGAAGCAGTTTCCAAATCTGATTGTGAAGCCAGAGATGGACCTGATTGCTCTTCCATGCTGCCCATCTTCAGCTGTTTCCTGATCAGCAGGTCGTGAAGCACTTTGTCCAAACGTGTCCAAAATGTGCCACTCTGCCCACAGCCCAGCCCAGCCCAGCGAGGCCCGCTTTTCCACCTGAGTGCGTTCTTTGATGCATAGCGTAATCCTCAAAATTGCTGAAGCTGTTGACATACTGTGGAAATTTCAATCGCTCTCTCCCTGTATCAGTGCTTTCATGCTCACAAAGACTTCTTTCGTGTCTGCAGTCCACATTCGATGCATTTCTATGCCCTCAACCAGATTGAGTTCTTTGATGTGTAGGAAGATTACTACTTCAAACCAAGCTCTTTCCGCATGATATGGATCTCTATGGCCTCTCCACAAGGTGCTTTCTTTGATGTATATGAAGAATGATACTGGCACTGAAGCGCTTTCAAATTCCATAAATTAAGAAGCATCTGTTCAGTGTGGGTGCTTTGATGCATAGTAAGAATCCAATGTTGAGTAAAGCCTTTTCCACATTGTATGCATCTATAAGTCCTGTCCCCACTATAGGTTCTTTGATGTTTCCTAAGGTGTTGACCCTTTCCACATTCCATGCATCTCACGTGTTCCTTTCCTGGTTGTCACAGTACAAGAATCCACAGATCATGTCCTGCTTTCCTCTCCTCACCAAGATCTCAAGCACTGAGTATACCCAACAACATGCACTGCCAGCTGGATAATATTATTTAACTAAGTAATGGGCTATTCCTGAATGCCCCCTGAGTCCAGTTTGTCAGCCAGTTGGGGAACGATCTAGAGGTCCGCTTTTTTTTTTTTTTTATTGGAACATTTCTATGCTGCCCCTTGTTGAAGCCTCGGGGTGGCTTACAACACAATAAAATACAATACAATACAAAAATAACAATATAAAATTAAAGTTAACAATATAACATAAATAAAAAATATAAAAGATATAGAAGAAGTTATAAAGAAAAGAAAAGAAAAGAAAAGAAAAGAAAAGAAAAGAAAAGAAAAGAAAAGAAAAGAAAAGAAAAGAAGTCACCCTGGCCAGATAAATAAGTAAATATTGTTAACAATTAAAATGACGTTTAAATAAAAAGGTCTTCACCTGGCGCCGAAAAACAAATAATGACGGCGCCAGGCGGACCTCTCTGCCATTTTTGCCATTTCAAAGTGACACCTCCTTCAACCAAAATGACCGTTTCCAGCTAGGGCTGCCCAGAAGCGCGGCAAAATTGGGACTGCCAGAAAGTAGTGGAAAGACCATTCTGGGGCAGATCCGATCCTTGGCCAAAGAGCATCACCTGGTGGACTTCACCTGGTCCTCCAGTCACCATTCCCCTTCTCTTATTGAAGGCCTTCCCCTCTATTGCCGGCCACCCTTTCCCAGCATGAGGCAGGCATGTCCATGTCCCAGTTCGAGGGAATGATGCTGAGCACATATTAGGAGAAGGAAGCATGAAGCTGTGTGGGAGCTTTGAGATAAGCCTCATCTGAGCACAGGATCCATGCGGATCCCAACCATCCTTCCTAGCTACGGGGCTGGTCAAGGTCACCTGCGCTCACCTGCTTGAAGGATACCTGGGCCTGGCAATGCCCCATGGATGCGGAACTGGCTCTCTTTGCCTGTGGGGAGGTGCCAGGGTGGCCGGCTGCTTCAGGCCTTCCCCGGAACTCAAGAGCTCGCTCACCACAGCGGGGCTGCCTGTTCAATTTGAAAATTGAAAGTAATTTTCAACCCAGCGTCTTTTTTTCCAGCGTTCAAAATGTTTTTGTTGCATGCAGGAATAAAAATGTGTAGCAGTTCCTTGATTTCATAATTGCAACGCACTATAGTTTTTTTATACATAGCATAAAGGTAAAAAACAATATATGCAGTGTTATCTTCATTTTAGATGTCAAAAGGGTTTTGTGGCTCCCGGCATTTTCTTTTGTGTGGGAAATGGGTCCAAATGGCTCTTTGAGTGTTGAAGGTTGCCGACCTCTGGTCTAAGAGGATGTGCCTCTGAGCCCAGTCCAAGCAGCTGATTGGGCCTCCTCAAAACACAGGATCCATGCAGATCTCAACTCTCCTTCCTAGCTATGGGGCTGGTCAAGGTCACCTGCGCTCACCTGCTTGAAGGATACCTGGGCCTGGCAATGCCCCATGGATGCGGAACTGGCTCTCTTCGCCTGTGGGGAGGTGCCAGGGTGGCCGGCTGCTTCAGGCCTTCCCCGGAACTCAAGAGCTCGCTCACCACACCGGGGCTGCCTGTTCCAGGGGCACTTTCAGGTGGTGCAGACAGTGGAACTCCAGACGGAGACTCAGGCAGTCTGGGTCCTAGTCCCACCTCGGACCTGAAGCTCACTGCTTGTCTCTGGGCCTATCACGGCCCCTCAGGCTGGCCTACCTAACAGGGTTGTTGTTGCGAGTGTGCAGGGCAGAGCAAGAGTTCCTCTCTTTTCGCCGTCTGGCCTCAGTCTGAGAGAGGCAACACCAGCAGGTCTTTCAAAGCTCCCTTTGCTGCAGGTGCACTCAGGCAATGCGGAGCGAGCCTGTCCATCAGCGATCACCTTCCATTTATCTAACATACATTATATATATATTTATTTGGCAGTGGCAGAAAATCATATAACAAGATGCATTTCCTAAAGCAGCAGGATGCATCCCTTAGTAGGAAAGAAAGCAAAAGAAGAGGAAAAAGTGTAGTTTCTTTTTCACAGAGTTCTCTTCACTTGCTCTCCTTTCCTTGGTGCCTAAACCTCTGCTTCTCTTTGGGGACAAATCCCAACCTTCTTATCAAGGATTATTGCCACCAAGGAAGGCCTCAGCAGTTATAGGCGGCCTATAAATACGTGTACAAATAAAATAAATAAATATATCCTCCTTAACCTTGTCTGAGCCTTGTTCCTGCACTCAGGAAAAGAGAAAAGATATTCTTCCTGAGGAGGAAATGGAGGGGATGAGAACCAAGTGCACAACCGAGGTACCTTACAAGAGGGAGGGAGGACAGAAAGCAGAGCATCAACGTTATCTCACATTCGTTTTCCACCCTGACTGGCGATGCTGCGAATTGAACCCGGGACCTCTGCCATCCAGGGGTGTGCCCTGCCCGGGGGCTTCGGCCGGGCCCAGCCCCCTCCTGGCTCAGAGGGGGGATCGGAGACAGGTCCCTCTGGCCAAACCAGCAGCCACACCGCGGAAACTCGCCCAGTCCCTCAGCCGTGGGGGGCAGTGCAAGAGGCAGCCGGGCTGCCCCTCCTCGGAGGAGGCTCCAGGAGGCGCCTTGGAAGAACCGCTCGCTTCTCCCGGAGGAGGCCCCGGCAGTGACCGCCTTGAGCCCCAGCTGGGAGGGCCAGGAGCACCGGCCTCCCCATCCTCGTTTTGCGCGGCAGCGGGAAGCTGCTTCATGCAAGGACGGTCCGGCTCTGGGGCACGAAGCGGGGCAGCCACCGCACCCGCGCCCCCACGCCGCCCCGCTCCCCAGAGCCTGTCGGGAGCTCCTGAGGCACGGCTTTTGCTTCCGTGGGGTTGGGGCAGTGGGAACCCCGACCTCTTCCTGCCTGTGCATGGCTCGCCCCTCTGCCCCTGGCCCCGCTGCCCCAGAATATCCCGGGGCTGAACTCCTTCCAAAGAGGGCCTCCCAGAGGAGAAGATCGCGATCGCGGCGCTTTGCAGCATCCGCGGAGCCGGGACCGACCCCGGGCGCTCCCCACTGAAACCCCCTCCCATTCTCGCCTTCCGGCCCACCGCCTCTCCCCTCTCCCACCCCCTTGAGCTCACCTTCCCGCTGGGTCCCACGGATCCAGGCCGTGTCTGCCTTGAGCCCCAGCTGGGAGAGCCAGGAGCACCGGCCTCCCCATCCTCGTTTTGCGCAGCGGCGGGAAGCTGCTTAATGCAAAGACGGTCCGGCTCTGGGGCACGAAACGGGACAGCAATTGCCCCCCCCCCCCGCCCCCACACCACTCCAGAGCCTGCCGGGAGCTCCTGAGGAGCCCTTTTTCTTTTGTGGTGTCGTGAAGAAGGAACTCCCACCTCTTCCTGCCCCGTGCACGGCTCGCCCCTCTGCCCCAGAATAGCCTGGGGCTGAAGTCCGTCTGAAGAGGGACGGATCCTGCAATGCTACCCCTGCGGTGCTGCGCACCCAGCAAGCTGGAATCAAACCTGGAGTGACCTCCCCACTGCAAGGCCAAGGGGAAGCTGCAAAATCTCCCCTCTTCTTCCCCCCCCCCCCCCAAGAACCCCTCTCAGTTTTGGACTCCTTCTCCACCTCTTCCCTCTCTCCTGCCCATCAGCCCAGAAACTTACCTTGAGAAATTGACCCCTGAGCAGAGGAACATAATGAATGATACAATTTACCATTCAAGAATTATTGCAAGCTATTAGAAAATCTTAAAAACCACCTGGTCCTAATGGATTTACTGCTATGTATTACAAGTGCTTAGAAGAAAACTTAATATTAGTACTCCAACAAGTAATGAATGAAATTAAAGCAGAGAGACTATTACTGCCAACATGGCAGGAAGCTCATATAATGCTGATACATAAAGAAGGCAATATTCCCATATCACCACATTCTTAGCAACCTATTAAATGTGGACCACAAACTTTTTACTTCAGTGATGGCAGAGAGATTAAGAAAATCTATAGGAAAAGCCAATTCATACAGATCAGAAGGGATTTTTCCCAAAAAGATACATGAAAAATAATATACTTTGTAATATACTGGACTTTGGGCCAGTCACAGACACTCAGCCCAACCTACCCCACAGGGTTGTTGTTGTGGGGATAAGATGGAGGAGGAGAATGATGTGAGCTGTCTTGAGCCCTTTGTAGGAAAAAGGCAGGATATAAATTGATAGATAAATAAAGATAAATATACGCTTTGCAATTGATGCATTTGAATGGGTTAAGATGAAGAGAAGGAAAGCGGCATTTCTCTTTTCAGATGCAGAGAAAGCTTTGGATAACATGTTTTGGTCTTTCTTAATGAAAACCCTCCAGTACTTCCACTGTGGCTCAGGCTTTATGAATTGGATTCAAGCAATTTATGCTAAACAACATGCTAAGATTTTAATTAACAGTGTATTAACTAATAGCTTTCAAATGGAGAAGAAAACACACCCAGGATGTCCTTTTTCATTTTTTTAAATTTATTCTTGTATTGGAAATTGTAGCAAAGAGACAAGACTAGAGCAGACATGACTAGACCAGACCAGACCAGACCCCAAAGTTAAAAGCTTTAAAACAGAGAAGAATATAAAATGAAATGTTATGCTGACATCATAGTTTTGACCATTCTAGATCCACATCAGTCCATACAGTACATAATAGAGCAAATTGAAACATTTGGACACTACTCATCTGACAAGATCAATAAGAAAAAAAAAACAAATACACTAAAATTTGGGACAAAGCAGGAAGAGGAAAGTATAAAAAAGATTTCAGGATGTGAAAGAACCACAAATCCAGTTAAATACTTAGCGCGAAACATTACATGACACAAGGCTGAGAAAAAACAATGAAAAATAAACAATGTAGCAGCTAAAATACCAAGAAATAGAAAAGGTCTTTGCCTGGCAATGAAAATAATTGCCGGGGGGGGGGGAGGTAAACCTCTTTGGGGGAGCTCATTCCACAGTCAGGGCGCCACTCCCAAAAAGGCCTTGTCACCACCCACATTTCCTGAGGGAGCTCCTTCAGGAAGGCCTCAGATGATCATCTAAGAGGTCAGGCAGGTTTAACTGGGAAGAGGTGTTTCCTTAGATACCCAGTCCTTCCAGTTCTGAACCATTTCATGACTGAACTGTTGTTTTGATTGGGAGCGCTGGATTTCTGAGTTTCCAAACTGCTTAAAGGGACAGCGGAAGGAAGTGAGGTACACAGTGAGTGAATAACCAAAGGGCCCTCATTAAATCCTTCTGGATGAGCAGAGAGGCCCACTGGAACCACTTTCACGCTTAATTCCACACCGACAGTTTTGCAAATCTCACCCTTAGAATGGATTCCCGCAGAAACCCCGGCCTGGGCATGGTCTCTGTTCAGCATGGGTAAGGAGTACCCCTTTGCTGTCTCCCAGGCCTTGGGGGAAGGGAAGGGCCCGTGCGTGTCAGAGGCCATGCCCTGCCCTGAAATGCCAAGGAGGGGCACCAAGAAACTCTACTATCCCAATCCCTTCCAACCCTACTATCCTCTGATTATGCTGGTTTTCTGCAGTTCATTTTGCTCCATGGTTCCAGGATGCAGCCGCCATGTTTTGTATCTACATACTGCATTAAGAAGAACCACAATAGCAGCATCCCCTACACCTCTTCGTTCACGTCTTTCCTAAAAAAGTTTACAGAGTCATAGAAGAGTAGAGCCGGAAGGGGCCATGAAAGACATCAGGTCCAACTCCCTGCTCTTGAAGGACACCATTTCACACCACCCCACTCAGATGGCTGTCCAGTTCACCTCAAGTGTTTCTAGCATGGGAGAACACACAACCACTCCAGGGAGCTGGTTCCACTCTAACATTGCTCTGACCGTGAGGAAAGTTTCCCTTCTACCTAGACTTAATCTGGCTTCTAACAACTTGAATGGGTTATTCTGTGTCCCACACTCTGGAATCAACAGGAAGAGATCTTGGCCTTGCTTGTTGTGACAGCTTTTGAGGGGCTTACAGAGGGATGTCATGTCCCCCCTCAGTCTTCTCTTCTCAAGGCTGACCATGAGCCCAGTTCTCTCAGTCCCTCCTCATCAGGCAGAGTTTCCAAGTTCAGGATCATTTTTCTTGCCCTCCTCTGCACCCTGGTTTCCTCCTTGTGTTTCTTGCAGTCCAGAAAGATGATGACTGTGGCTGAAACTCTTTCCACAGGCTGTGCATTGATAAGGCTTCTCCCCAGTGTGGGTCCTTTAATGTGTAGTAAGATTCGCAGGTGGCGCAGTGGTTTAAACCTCTGTGCTGCTGGCCTGGTTGATCGAAAGGTTGCCGGTTTGAATCTGCACAACGGGGTGAGTTCCCGTTGCTCCATCCCAGCTCTTGCCAACCTTGCAGTTTGAAAGCATGCAAATGCAAGTAGATAAGAAGGTACCACTTCGGTGGGCAGGTAACAGCGTTCCGTGCACTTCGGTGTTTAGTCATGCCGGCCACATGACCACGGAGACTGTCTGCGGACAAACGCTGGCTCCCTCGGCTAGGAAATGGAGATGAGCACCGCCCCCTAGAGTCAGGCATGACTGGACGTAACATCAAGGGGAAACCTTTACCTTTACCGTTTAAGACTCGCTGAAAGCACGCTCTTTCCACACTGCATGTATTTACGTGGCCTCTGCACAGTGAGCTTTCTGCAAGGATTAGTAAGTGTCCCATGCTGAATGAGGCTCCTTCCAAGTCTCATTCATCTTTCTGGCTCTTCCGAATGTGGGTTCTTCTATGTACAATAAGATGTCCATTTCGTTTGAAGCTCTTTCCACATTTTGTACATTTGTATGGCTTCTCCCCAGTGTGGATCCTCTCGTGTGTACGAAGACTTGCACTTTGATGGAAGCGCTTTCCACATTCCATGCATTTGTATGGCCTCTCCCCAGTGTGGGTCCTTTCATGTGCAGTAAGATTTCCACACTCGCTGAAGCTTTTTCCACATTCCTTACATGTGTATGGTTTTTCTCCAGAGTGGGTCCTTTGATGTCTATTTAGACTTGCACTATGACTGAAGCTCTTTCCACATTCCATGCACATGAAAGGCCTCTCCCCAGTGTGGGTTCTTAGATGTGCACTAAGAATGCCTTTGTCGTTGAAGCTCTTTCCACATTCCCTGCATGCGTAAGGACTCTCCCCAGTGTGGGTCGTTTGATGCTTTCGAAGTTTTCCGCTCTCTGCGAAGCTGCTTCCGCATTCCATGCATTTGTAAGGCCTGTCCTCAGTGTGGGTCCTTTGATGTGTTGTCAGTTTTCCACTCTCAGTGAAGCTCTTTCCACACTCCATGCATTTGTAAGGCCTCTCCCCAGTGTGGATCCTATTATGCACACTAAGGTTTCCAGTGTGGCGGAAGCTCTTTCCACAATGCTGGCACTTGTAAGGCCTCTCCCCCGTGTGGGTCCTTTGATGCTTCCTCAGAGTTCCACTTTGACTGAAGCTCTTTCCGCAATCTGTGCATGTATAAGGCCTCTCCCCAGTGTGTGTTAATTGGTGGTTCATGAGATGCTGACTCATTTTGAAGCTCTTTCCACATTCCGTGCATTTGTATGGCCTTTCTCCTTCCTTGGCCCTATTAAATTTTCTACGGTGCCTGGATTTCTTCTGACACTTCTGGCATTTCTGTGGCCTCTTCCCAGTCTTTTGTTGTTTCATACGCTGCCCACTTTGGGTGAGGCTAGTTCCACATTCTATGCATTTATATGACTGTCTTCCATTTTTAGTGAGGTTTTCACCAGCAACGTCTCTGCTTCTCAGTTTCATAATTCTATAAGGCCTCTCCAAAGTATATGATCCCTGATGCTCACTGTGGCCTTTGCGGTCTCTGAAGCTCCCTTTACGTTTGTTACGTGCTGATGGTATCACTGCAGTGTGGGATCTTTGACATCGATAGAGTCCAGTGCCTACAAGGATGCTGAGAAATGGAGGACCTTTTCCTCCTGTTCTTTCTTGGTTTTACTCTTGCTTTTTTGCTCCTTTTTAAATTGGAAATCTCCCTTTTCTCACTTCAGGCTCACTTGTTTCTGATGATAGGGCACATGGAACCATATCATTTCTACAGTCTTGCTGGGGAAGACAGAGAAAATGAAATTATTGTTGGCTGTTAATACCTGAAACCAAGGAACACGTTTGAACTCAATCTAAGGAGGCACCATTTCATTTCAACATTTCCAAGATTCTCATCTTTCCCCTTCGATTGCCCTTCCAAAATGTAGATTCCTCAGGGATTATATTTGCAGAATGAGGTTACATACACCAGGATTTAGATTAAGATGAATTCTATTCTACCTAGGTAGCTAGCAACATTCATTCTCTGGTAAGAAGGAAGGATTGTCAGCGGTGTTGCATGGAGAGTCAAAGGGTCAACTAAAACACGCCAGAGATCGGAGGGTCCTACACTCTGCTGCAGCTCTCATCCAATGGAAATCAACGTGACATAAGAAAAGGCACAAATGTTTCGAGAATCACAGGGCCCATCCAAAAGAGGAAAAGATCCAGACCATGGACTGGTCTCCTGAACCAGCTTTCTGTGGGACACACACATGGCCAGGAACCAGGCCATCTCCTGGATGTCACTATTTCCTCACTGGATTTTTTTTTTTTTTTAGCAACCCTTACCCTAATCCTACCAGCAAATGCATGGAATTGGAGCTGGCTGTGGCCCCTGGCAATGGGCTCTGAGGTTCTGGGGATCCCAAAGAAACGATCTGCCAGATCCAGGATCACTCTCAAGGAGAGACACTCATCTGCTGAGGCACTTACAATGGAGTGGAGAACAGCAACCCTCAGTTCATGAGGTCAATCTGCTGTAGCAGGCAGGAAAGCCCACCTCCAGGCCATGCCTGAGTCTTGTTTTGAACTGCAGGGTGTGCAGCTCCACCAAGGGGCTCCGACAGGAGCTGGGACTGGGACTGCAAGCAACCGCTTCATGGACGGCAAACGCAGATGATGGTGATTAACTGAGGTTGCTCTGCTGAGCACAGCATTAAGAATAGCCAGCGCCACACTCTGACGGACTTGGCCCACATCTGAATGGAAGTTTGTTAGTGAAGGGCAGGATCTTTTAATCAGGGGTTCCCAGTTATACACACAATACATGCAGAAGAATTCTTCACTCTCACCCCACAATGAACCTTTCCCCTTCCCCGTTCCTCCTTCCTCCTTTGTCCTTACCTGGCCCGTGTCAGGCTTCTTCAGTTCCCTGCGGCCTTGAAGGTCTCTCTCCTCACCTCACGCTCTCTTGGGTTGCTGAAAGGGAAGGTGGATCCCCACGATTCGCCCGGTCCTGCCAATCTCCTGCTTGGGAAAATGGCGAAATGGAAATGTCAGGCTGGGCAGCGCATTCCACTGGGAATCCCCTGAATTGGCTGCTGCTTCTAGTCCAGTGCCTGGAAAGTCACCCCTATCCCACTGCATGTGGGCTGCCAAAACAGGTTTTTCCTTGCCTGCATGTTCCTGGGATTTTAAATTGGATTTGTCGGCATTTTGCTAGGCAAGGCACCATCCCCTCCAAAGGAAACGGGAGTAATTTTCATGAATGAAGTACTGAGGGTGAAATTTTAATAGGAAATAATGACAGACAGATGAAAGGAACCTGTTACCATGAATCTGTACAGAAAGGAACCTGAATACTTGTGCACTGGGAGTGACCGTGGAGACCTGGAGTCAAAATTGCAGAAAGAACAGCCTCAAAGGACATGGCAACCCATGTGGTTCAGGCATGTTCCAGGCCCAGTGACTCAGCTCTTTGGCTTCCCGAGAGCCCAGGGCTTGGAAGCCCCTCCAGAGATGGCCATGTCCTCCGGACTAGAAGGACAGAGCAATCCCTGGGAGTACTGGCACCAGGGCTGGCCGTCCTCTCCAGGCAGCTCCCAGAGGTGTACTCTTCATCCCACAGCCCTGGCAAAGACACCTGTGTTTGCTGTATGAAGACAAAGAGATTTCAGAAGGTAAGGGAGCCACTGCAAATGTGGAAGCACAGGCCCTCATGGCAGAGTGGTCTTTCCATGCTCGCCCCTCACCAGCGATACCTGTGGCGGGATCAGATGGGAGGGGGAAGAGGAAGCCATGGGGAGGCGGTTTGTCTGCCGGGCAGCCCACAGCTGCCCCACCTGCAGTGCAGAGATTTCTGGACAGCCGATGCAAGGGGGGCCCTGTAGGAGCAAGGGGGCCAGTGCCCACCGGGCTGCCCAAGTCAGACAGCACACAGCCCAGCACAAATCTCCAAGGGCCCCCAGATCCCAGGCAAGGGATGGTCTTCCTTGGAAGCTTGCAGGGAGGTCGTCAGCTTCTCTCCTTTGCAAAACAGGGGGTGGGTGTGGATCTTTCTCGGTGTTTGCATGGAGCAGGACTGCAGGCAAGCAAACCACAGGGTTTTGCAGGCCTCCTTCTGGGCCCTGTCAAGATCCCCAGAAGCAAGAGGAAGAGGAGGAGGAAGGTTTCTCTGGTACTCCCCCTCCTCTCCCACCCAGCTGCAAGTCTCCACCCTTCACTGACCGGCTGCACGGAAATCTTTGCTCTCCCGTCCAGGAAGGATGGAGGCGATTGGCGCCCCTGTTGGTGCCTCTGGCAGACAGAGGGGGCATACAAGGCCAACTGCTGGTCCCGCACGGCTGTTCCCACTGCTTCCTCCTGCCAGTTCAGGTGACACCTCCGGCTCCACCTGCACAACAGCGGGGGGGGGGGGGCGGGCGGAGAATTGGGCAGGAGGAAAATGGGAAGCAGCTAGGCCGCCCCCCTCCTGCCCCTGTGCTAGGCAGGATTTCGCCCGGTCCGCCCGGTGGGGCTGCCTTGAGCGTGGCTGTGGGGCCGACGGTGACTTGGGAGCCAGGTTGACCCGGGAGCGAAGCCGAGGGGGCGCGGGCAGCGCGAGGCGCCGCGGGATCCCCCCCCCCCTTTCATCCTGCGCTCCGCCAGAAGCGCCTCGGATGCTGAAGGCCAGGAAAGGAAGCTCGGCTCGCTGCAGCTCCGGGGCACGAAGCAGCGCCGACCACCCCTCAACAACAGCGCCTGCGGGGGGCTCCCCCCTCCTGCCCCACGCAAGGCCCGCTGCCCGCACCGCGCACCACTGACCCAGAAGATCTCGGGACTCAAGGCCTCCCTGGGGAGGCTCCCGAGGGGGAAGTTCGTGCGATGCAAGCCCAGCGTCGGGTCGCGCCCGGGGAGCCGGAATCGGACGCGCGCGCGCTGCCCGCTGCAAGGACGGGGAGGGGGAGTTCTCCTCTCGTCTTTCCCTCCCGCTACCCCATGCTCCTTTGTGCATCTCCCCCTCGCCCGTTTCCTGCCCTTCCTGTCGCCCACCCCAGAACCGCTGCCTCGGGGAGGGCAGGAAAAGATGGATCCCGGAACCACAGGTGGATGCGCCGCATTTCCTCCGCTTTTGCAGGGGGTGGGATCCCAAACCGTCATCAAGGCACGGAGCGCATCTGCCCCCAGTAACGGAGCCGCAACATTCCGCAGGCCGTAGATTCCTCTGTGCCTGGTGCCAAGAGGGGCATGCAGACAATCAGAGAAAGGGGACAAAGAGCAGCAGTTCACGCCGTGCGCCATGACGCGCATAAGAGCGAGAACCGAAGAAAAGCCCCGCTGGATGGGACCAAAGTCCGCTGCAGTTCATCCTTCCGGCCACACGGGGGCAAGGCAGCCCATGAGATCCCCACGCATAGAGGGACCCGCGTCCAAGTCTTGGAAGTAGCCGAGCCTCCTCCCCGTCGGATCTCTTCATCCCCCCGAAAGCCATGCAAATTGAGGGGGGGGGGGAGCACCGGTTCTGCGGCAGCCAATCCCTGCTCAAGACGCGTTGTGGAAAAAACGCTTGCTTTGATGATTTCTCAGCCTCCCTTCAATCCGCGACCGCTCCTACCCAGGCAGCTCGGAGCTGAATTTGGCATCCTCCGCCCGGGCCTCGACAGGCCTCGCTCCAGCTCAGGGCCAGGTGCGCCTCCTTGAGAGAAGAGTGGGATTGTGCCGAGAAAACGCCGTGACGCTTCGCACCCGGGGAGCCGGGCCAAGTCCCAGGCACACTCCCGGTGCAACGTACACAGACGGGGCTCACCCTCCGACCCAACGTGAAAGAACTGGCCATCACTGCAGGGGGCGACTCTTCCACGGTTGCTGCCTCACCAGCGATATCCGTTGCAGGATCAGTGGAGGGGGAAGAACAAGCCATGGGGAGGAAGTTCGTCTGTGGGGCAGCCCACAGCTGCCCCCACCCAAAGCCCCAGAAAATCTGGCAGGGAGTGCAATGGGGGGCAGGTGGATGCAAGAGGGCGGGTGCAGCCCCCAGGTCTGCCCCAGGAATGCGGTGCAGGAGCTGAGCAAGGCCACTCAGAGGCCCTTCACCGAAACCTGCAGGGATGTGGACTAGTCCCTTTGGAAAACGGGGTGGGGTGTGGATGCTCTTGGTGGCTGCACCGGACGGTCTGCAGGGGAGCAAACCAGAGGGAGGATTTACGGCCTGCATCCTGGGCTCTGTTGAGATCTGGCCACATTGCATGGAAAGGGACCAGGCACGGACATTCATTCCCTGCCCCCCAGCAGGGGGGCCTGCCAAGCAGCAGTGGGGCAATCCAGCACCAGGAGGCAGGGGTGTGGATCGGTGCCCAACTGCTGCTGCCTGGGGGACAGACAGGTGGAAACCAGGCCATCCCGGGGCCTCTGTGGCTGTTCACCCCTGACAGGCATTCAGAGGGGCACACTTGGACCTCCTGCTTCAGCTCCACATCAGCTCAGTGAGGGGGGCTGCGCGGGGAAGGAGGAAGATGGGAGGCTGCCCCGTCTGCAGTCAGGCGCTGGGTACACCTGGCCCCACAGGGTGGCGCTGACGGTTTTCCAGGACCCACTGTTAGGGAAGCACGTTTCCAACCCGACCGGCAACGCCCAGAGGGCGGATGGTGACATGAGCCAGGATGGCCCAGGTTTGTGTGTGGGGAGACACACACACACACACACACACACACACACACACACACACACACACACAGACCTCTGCCGCCAGGGCTGCCCCTTCCCTGAGGCGGCGCAAGGACTCTTCTGGGAACGACCCCTCGAGAACCGCTTTCTCGGAGCGGCCGCTCATGGGGGACCGCCTCGAGCCCCACCTGGGGAGGCCCATCATCAGCTTCACCGTTGTAACATCTGTATACTTGCCATAGCCGGAGCTCTCTGGGAGGGTAACAAACCTTACCTGAAGTCTCCCATCCACATTTCAACCAGGCCTGACCCTGCTTAGCTTCCACGATTAGGCAGGATCGTGCACTTCAGGCTATATGGAGAAGCACCTGCCCAGATTCTCGCCGCACCCCGCAGCCCCGGCCCCCTTTTGCGCGGCGACAGGACAGAAAATGATGCGGCTGCTCAAGGCGAAAAAAGTCCAGCCCGGCTCCCCCTGTACAGCGCCCCTCAGCGCTCTGTCCGCTGCAAGCCTTGATCTCTCCAGGATCAGACCCCGGGTGGAGTGGGGTGGTGGGGTTCCGCTACAAGCCGGGTGGGGAGGCTCTCCCCGTGTCTTTCCCTCCCGCCACCCACTCCCATTCTCAGCCCACCCCTCCGCGCTGGATCCTTCCCACCTGTTTCCCTCCCTCCCCCCCACTAGCCCACCTTCCCGCGGGTTTCTCCAAGTCCGTCAGGGCGGAGCGTCCACGGCGCCCTCCCTTTCGCCCGTCCCCTGCGCTCGACCTTGAGCTCTCCAGGATCAGACTCCTGGCGCTCTGCCCGCTGCAACGTCGGGGGGAGGAGGGGCTCTCCCCTCATCTCTCCCTCCAGCCACCCCTTCCCGTTTTCCGCCCCCCCCCC
>NW_025335565.1:94301-98737 GCF_004798865.1 Varanus komodoensis | reverse complement strand
CCCCCCCCCCGCCACCCCACCAGCCCACCTTCCCGCAGCCTCGCGGATCCCACGAAGCAGATCTCACTCCAGCGACCACCGGGTCAAGCTGGACTTTGTGGTCGGCCCCCCGCCCGTTTCTTGCCTCTCCTGCCCTACCTCCCCGGAAGCGCTGCCTCGGGGAGGGCAGGAAAAGCCGGATCTGGGAATCGCGGCTGGATGCGCCGCATTTCCTCCGCTTTTGCGCGGAGAGCACTCCCAAACTGCAACCAAAGCACGGAGCTCATCTGCCTGCCGCAAAATCCCGCACGCCGCAGATTCCTCTGACCCTGGTGCCAAAAGGGGGATGCAGAGAATCAGAGGAAGGGGCCAAACACAAGAACGGGTACGCAAGAAAAGCCCCGCTGGATCAGACCGGAGGGCGGTGCAGTCCATCCCTCCGGCCACACGGGGGCACCCAGTCCACAGGATGCCCAAGCAGGGCGGGTGCGGGAGCCCCCCTGCCGGAGCTCCTCGGCAACTGTCCACAGTCAGGCCACCTCTGGGAAAGCAGGGAGCAACCAGTCTGCGCAGAATCTCCTCCTAAAGGAGAGCTTTGCTACGAGCCCCCTGGCCATCTTCACCATCCTCTCTGAACTGTTTCCAGTTTCTCTGCATCGTTCTTGACATGAGGGGGTGGGGGGGCAAAACTGGGCAGGGAGCTCAGAAGTTCACAGCTGGGACATCATTCAGCCCCTGGGCAAGAGACCCTCCTGCTGATGTGGAGGAAGGGCTGCAGAGCAAACCCCTGCGCATCCTAGAACGACTCCCAGCACATCCCTAACAGGAGCCTGGCCTAAACTGCCAGCAAGGAGTCCTTCTGACTTTCCCAAGGAGTTCTCCCTTTGCCAACTGTGCCCTACCAGTCAGATTGAGATTCCCACTTCCTGCAGTTAATTCCGAAGCAGCCCCTCATATGCTGAATCAAGTCGTTCCATCAAATGTTGAATATTTGCTGTGTGATTCTCATCAGCCAAGCTGTGTGGGGATTTCTGGGTTCTGGCAGGTTGCAAAGGAAAAAGAGGTCAAGCTTTTAAAAAAGCAGTCAGGGGGAGAAGCCATATAAATGCTTGGAGTGTGGAAAGAGTTTCAGTCATAGCACGTACCTTACTTTACACAAGAGAATTCACACAGGGGAAAAACCATACAAATGCTTGAAGTGTGGAAAGACCTTCAGTCAGAATGCACACCTGACTTCTCATCAGAGACTGCATACAGGAGAGAAGCCATATAAATGCTTGGAATGTGGAAGGACCTTCACTCAGAGCTCACACCTCACTTTACATAACAGAAGCCACACAGGAGAGAAACCTTATAAATGCCTGTCATGTGGAAAGAGCTTCAGTAATAGCACATACCTCACTTGCCATCAAAGAATCCATACAGGGGAAAAGCCATATACATGCTTTGAGTGTGGGAAGAGCTTCAGTCAAAACACAAGCCTTACCACACATCAGAAAATCCACAGGGGGGAGAAACCGTATACTTGCTTTGAATGTCGCAAAAGCTTCAACTCAAGTTCAAAACTCACATCTCATCAGAGAATCCATACAGGAGAGAACCCATACAATTGCTTGGAGTGTGGAAAGAGCTTTCGATGGAACACAAAATTTACAGCCCATCAGAGAACACACACAGGAAAGACACCATAATAGAATAAGATCGTGTTGGAAGCATTGCAATACTTTCGACTCTGCTTGCCTTCAAAGAGAATGCTTTGAGGCAAACCATCCAAAGCATGGACTGCTGGAGGTTATTCAGTCTTTGCTGTTACTTGCCATCAAGTCATCTCCAACACTATGAATGGGCGCTCTCCAAGAGGTCCTACCTGTGGCAGCCATGCTGAGCTCTTCCAAATTCAAGGCTGTGGCTTCCTTTATGCAGTTGATCCATCTCCTTTTTGGTCATCCTCTTCTTCATCTGCCTTTGCCTTTACCTTGCACGATGGTCTTCTCCAGCATGTCATGCTTTCCCATGATGTACCTGAAGTGTGACAGCTTCAATTTTCTCATTTCTGGTTCCAGGGGTGTTCTTAAAAATGCATAATACATGGTTCCTTGGCAATTAGTTTACAGCTCATGGCCCAGGAAATAGCAGTCTGGGTAAGGGGTAGCACATATCAAGGACATGCAAAGTGAAAGCAGCAGAAGGAAACCAATTATGCATTGAATGGACTCCATAAAGGAACCGACAGCCTGGAGTTGAAACGAACTCAGCAGGGCTGCCAAGAACAGGGCTTTCTGGAGGGCTTTCTCCCATAGGGTCTCCATAAGTCAGAGCATTTATATTATTAACGATTATTCTTTATATCCTTAATGATGTTTTGCATCAGATTCTGGAACTCAAAAGGAAAATGAGGAGCCCAAAGAGCTGGCCAAGCCAGGACCAACCTGAGGGTACATAGCACCATTGGCAAGGAGAGCATTTTGTGGCCCCCAGCGTTTGTGTGGCATTTCGAAGTTGTGTTGATTATGTTTCAATGTATTCCATTGATTTTTTTAAAAAAATCCTGAACCAATGACCTTGGGGAAAAATGTTTGAAAGTGAACATTCATTGTCAAAACCTTTGTAAAATTTGAGCTGAGATGGTTTAAAACACTTTTTGGAGTGTTTTGTCTTCCTTGGCGCTACTGATTGCAAATGCTACACACGGAACCCAAACATAAAGCAGTGAGTTTGTCTTCTGGTGGTCACTGAAGGCCAGAGCCAAAGGCCAGGCCTGCTGAGGACCCTGGATGGATGCGAGGGAGGGAGGTTTCTTGGCGTTGCTGCCCTAGCGATGGAACCCTTCCGTGAAGAGATTTGCCATGCGTGTTGCAGAGTCAAACTGTACAATGCTTTGGCACGGTGTTACCCACGGAGCTTTGTGGCTGAGCGCAGAACAGGAGATGGATGTCCCAGGTCCTTAGCCCCACACTCTCTCTGCCACACCACACTGGCTCTCGGTGGCTTTGAAAGTGGGATTTGGCGAATCCATGGAAGGGAGTCCCTTCAAGGACGACCACTTCCTGGAGAACATGGGCAGGGTGCTCAGAATTAGAACAGCTGGCCTGGCACTCGCAGTGAGCAGAACTAAGCTATGGTGGGCGCAGGTCTGAGAGCTCCCCTGGAATCGGTGGACAAGTCAACAGGGTTGGGGGCTTTCCTGACCCAGCAGCTTGTGGCAGGTGACTCCACAAAGGAGAGAGAGGAGTGGGCCTCCTGGTGAGGAGGAGATCATGGCACAGCGCTTGCCCCAGAAAGCCAGAAGAAGCTGGCAGTTTGTCCCTTTCCCCATGTTTATTGTTTTGGTTGTTACGTGCTGTCAAGTCATCTCTGGCCTCACCATGCATTATTTTATTCAGCTCTATCATCTCTCCCCTGACCCACCTTTCTTCTAAGCTGAGCAGTCCCTGTTGTCCTCACAGCAACTCACAGGGGAGCTGCCCCAGCCCCGGATCGTTCTTGTTGCCCTTCTCTGTGCTTTTTCCAACTCAGCAATGTCCTCTTTCAGGTAAGGCAACCAGAACGGAGCACGGTATTCCAAGTGCAGCCACACCAAGGATTTGTGTGAGGAAAGGAAGATGCTGGCAGTAAGATTCTGCTCCATTGCGAACGGTGCCCAGCCTAGCCTGGAGTTTGCCTCCTCCTCCTCCTCCTCCTCCTCCGCAGCAGCTCACTGAGCCAGCCTCTGCACGGAGTTGTCCACCGCAACCCGAAGGCCCTTTCTGCAGGCTCAGGTGCCATCAGCAACTCCGTGAAGCCATGACACCTTTCCCCAATGCGCATTACGCCACGCTTGCTTCCAGGGCGCATTCCCAGCATATCCCCAACCTTCGCAGAGCCAAATGCACTATTAAACACGATTTCCCTTTAAAGGAAGGAAGGACATGCTTCTGCTCCATTCATAAATATCCCCCATGCTCTGTTCCCCCTAACACTCTGCTGTTGTCATGTGCGGCCTTTGCTACTTGCCTCGATAGTTGCCATTAAGTCCTGGAAGGTTTCAGAATTGGTTTCCCAGATTGGAGCGGAAGCATTCGCCTGAAAGCTGGGTTTGAGCCCTTCCCCAAGTGCACCTGTAGAATTCTGGGCTTTCCCACCACATGAAGGATATCATGAAATTGCAACAGGTGGAAGGTCGCATCGAGCTCACTTAGAGTTTTGCTCTTCAGGCTGCAGGGGGGAATCCCTCAGGAGGGCTGGTTCCACTACCAAGACCACCTATTTAGGGGCAGATCTTGACCTGTATCTCAGCTGGCCTGTATTCCATTCCTGGAAGAACACCAAGGCCTTGAAATTCTGTGACCTGCTGAGAATGGTCCGGAGAGCAGAATCCTCAAGTCAGTATTTTTTTTTCTTTTGATAATGGAAAATGGGTATTGCACTCCTTTTAAGAAAAGGACACAGGGCTAGAGGCTCACCCTGTCCTTCGTCGT
>NW_025335565.1:87072-94201 GCF_004798865.1 Varanus komodoensis | reverse complement strand
TAGGAGGGTAGGTACTCGGAGGAGGGCTTTCTCTGCGGTGGCGCCCAATCTATGGAATATGCTCCCCAGAGAGGTCCGCCTGGTGCCGTCGTTATTTGTTTTTCGGTGCCAGGTGAAGACCTTTTTATTTAAACATCATTTTAATTGTTAACTATATTTACTTATTTATCTGACCAGGGCGACTTCTTTTCTTTTCTTTTCTAACTTCTTTTATATCATTTATATTTATTTATTTTATATTATTAATTTTAATTTTATATTGTTATTTTTGTATTGTATTGTATTTTATTGTGTTGTAAGCCGCCCCGAGGCTTCGGCAAGGGGTGACATAGAAATGTTCTAATAATAATAATAATAATAATTTTTAAAATACTGCTTAAATAAAAAGGTTTTGACCCGATGCTGAAAAGAGTATAAGCTCGGTGCAGGCATACCCCTCTGGGGAGCGCATTCCACAGTCTGGGCGCCACTGCAGAGAAGGCCCTACTCTGAGTTGATGCCCTTTTTACCTCTTTGAGAGAGGGTTCCTGGAGCAGTGCTTCTCCCGAAGATCTTAAGGGGCGTGAGGGCATATACGGAAGGAGATGTTCCTTCAGGTATCCTGCTCCCAAGCCGTTTAGGGCTTTATAGGTCAAGAACTGGGCCTGGACTTCAACTGGGAGCCAGCAGAATTGATACAGGACCAGCGTCATGTGAGAATAACGGCCATTCCCCATCAGCAGCCTGGCAGCTCTATTCTTTACCAGTTGAAGTATCTAGACCGTTTTCAAGGGCAGCCCCACATAGGATGTGTTACAGTAATCCGAGCAGGAGGTTACCAGAGCACGTATCACTGTTGCAAGGCAGTGCTTTTCCAGGTAAGGACACAGCTGGTGGACCAGCCAAAGTTGTAGGAAAGCACTCCTTGCCACTGCTGCCACCTGGATTTCCAGAGACAACTCCAGGCCTAGGAGCACTCCCAGGCTGCAGACCTTGTCCTTTAGAGGGAGTGCTACCCCATCCAGGACAGGGTCAAAATCACCTATCTGGAAACCCACACTGCCCACCAACAGGACTTCCATCTTATCTGGATTGAGGCTCGGCTTATTGGCCCTTATCCAACCCATTACCTCGGCCAGGCATTGGTTCAGTACAGCCACCCCTTCACCTGGAGTAGATGTAAACGAGAAGTAGAGCTGGGTGTCATCAGCATACTGATGACTCTGCAGCCCAAACCTCCTGATGACCCCTCCCAGCAGTTTCATGTAGATGTTAAAAAGCATGGGGGACAAAATAGAGCCTCGTGGAACCCCATGGCAAAGCTGCCATGGTGCAGAGTTATAGTCTCCCAGCACCACCATCTGGAATCAGCTGGCCAAATAGGAGTGGAATCACTGCCATGCAGTGCCTCCTACTCCTACGCAGGCCAGCCTATCCAGAAAGTCAATGGTACTGAAAGCTGCTGAGAGGTCCAGCAGAACGAACAGGGGCACACTCCCCCTGTCCCTTTCCCTGCACAGGTCATCATACAGGGCAACCAAGCCAGATTCAGTACCATAACCGGGTCTGAAGCTGGACTGAAATGGGTCCTGCCACCACCCGGTCTAATACCTTGCCCAAAACTGGAATATTGGCCACTGGTCTAAAGTTGGAGGCCACCTCTGGGTTCATGGATGCCTTCTTCAGGATAGGCTGGATCATCACGTCCTTCAAGGGGACAGGGACCTGGCCCTCCCTCAGTGAGCCATTAATATCCTTCTGGACCCAGGGACCAATCCTGTAACTGGTTCCTTAAGTACCCAGGAAGGGCAAGGGTCAAGAAGACAGGTGGTAGGACGGACCCTCCCAAGCACCTTGTCCACATCATCAGGCTGAAATAACTGAAACTCATCCATTAATGATGGACCAGATGGCGCTCTGGACACCTCCCATACTGGAACCGTATCAACTGTGGAGTCCAGATCGCAGCGAATCTGAGCAATTTTTTTCTTAAAGTGCTGGGCAAAGATGTCGCAGTGGGTTGCCCAAGGTGCGACCACATCATTTTCCTGGCAAGAATGTGTTAGGCCTTGCACTACTCGGAAAAGCTCCACTGGACGGCACTTTGGGGAAGCAATGGAAGCGGAGAAGAACTGTCTCTTCGCTGGCCTCACTGCCACAGCATAGGCTCGTTAATGACCACCTGTGTTTGGTCAGATTCGTTCCAAGATTTCTATTTCGATGGAACTTTTACCCTTTATTAGAGTTAGGGGTGTGCACCAGGGCAGGGTTAGGGTAGAAAAACGAGGTGTCCTGCCAGGATCTTAACGCTTTGAATGTGTTTAGAATTGACAGAAATGATGAACTGTGCTGAAAAATCTACTCAAGGAAGGACTTTTCAAAATCGACCTCTTTTCTATGGTTCAACCCTTTATTAGGGTTAGGGGTGTGCACCAGGGTAGGGTTAGGGTTCAAAAAACGGGGTGTCCTGGCATAATTTTGACACTTGGAATGTGTTTGGAATGGGCAGAAATGATGAGCAGTGCAAACAAGCTAGTCAAGGAAGGGCTTTTCCATTTTGTCCTCTTTTTATGGAACTTCAAACCTTTATTTGGGTTAGGGGTGTGCACTAGGGTTGGGTCAATGTTTGAAAAACAGGGAGTCCTTGCATGTTTTTAATGGTTGCAATGAGTTCAGAATGGGCAGAAATGATGAGCTGTGCAGAAAAACCTATCAAGAAAGACTTTTTCAAAGTCGCCTTCTTTTCAATGTTATTTTAGCCCTATATTATAGTTAGGGGTGTGTACCAGGGCAGGGTTAGGGTTTGGAAAACGAGGTGCCCTGGCATGATTTTGATGTTTGGAATGGTTTTTGAATGGGC
This sequence comes from Varanus komodoensis, assembly GCF_004798865.1. Lineage (NCBI taxonomy): Eukaryota > Metazoa > Chordata > Lepidosauria > Squamata > Varanidae > Varanus > Varanus komodoensis. The sequence continues at coordinate 91,362 of NW_025335565.1, read as the reverse complement.
TAAATGATGAGCTGTGCAGAAAAACCTACTCAGGGAAGGCTTTTTCAAAATCATCCTATTTTCATTTGATCTTTCGCCCTATATTAGCAATGGGTCGGACACGACTTCGCGACTAACAACAACAACCAGCATAGGGTTCGGGTTAGAAAAACGAGGTGTCCTGGCATGGTCTTGACAGTTTGAATGTGTTTAGAATGGGCAGAAATGATGAGCTGGGCAGAAAAAGCTTCTCAAGGCAGGCTTTTTCGAAATTGCTCACTTTTTATGGAACTTTAGACCTATATTGGAACTGCAGGTGGCGCAGTGGTTTAAACCGCTGTGCTGCTGGGCTGGTTGATCGAAAGGTCGCCGGTTCGAATCTGCACAATGGGGTGAGTTCCCGTTGCTCCGTCCCAGCTCCTGCCAACCTTGCAGTTCGAAAGCATGCAAATGCAGGTAGATAAAAAGGTACCACTTCGGTGGGCAGGTAACAGCATTCCGTGCACTTTGGTGTTTAGTCATGCCGGCGACATGACCACGGAGACTGTCTGCGGACAAATGCTGGCTCCCTCGGCTAGGAAACGGAGATGAGCACTGCCCCCTAGAGTCAGGCATGACTGGACATAACGTCAAGGGGAAACCTTTACCTTTAGACCTATATTAGGGTTAGGGGTGTGCACCAGTGCAGGGTTAGGGTTGGGAGAAAGAGGTGTCCTGGCATGATTTTGATGGCTGGAATGTTTTTAGAATGGGAAGAATTCATGAGCAGAGAAGAAAAAGCTACTCAAGGAAGGCTTTTTCAATGTCGTGCTTTTTTCAATGTTATTTTAGCTGTATATAATGGTTAGGGGCGTGCACCAGGGTGGGGTTAGGGTTGAAAAAGCTAGGTGTCCTGGCATGATTTTGATGGTTGCAATTAGTTCAGAATGGGCAGAAATGTTGAGCTGTGCAGAAAAAGGCACTCAAGGAAGGCTTTTTCGAAATCGCCCTGTCAGTATGCAAGCCAAGTCAACCCCGCATCACTCCAGCAGCAGAGCAGCGGGTAACATTGCTCATAGGGGCCATGCATATGCTTGGAATTGAGTCGTGGCACTAGGTGATTATGTCACAAGCTGTGACTCATTAGCCAAAACTCGTCCAAGCTTTCGCATGGCTGGTCAGTCCGCTGCCAAGGATATATATCTTATATTTGCTTGGACTGGCTGCGAGTTGTTTTTTCTCAACTAAAACCTCAGTTTTCAGGTTTCATCGTAGTGCTGGCATTTTGGGATAAATAGCAAAGTTGGTTTTGGGTTGCAGTTTGGGCACTCGGTCTCTAAAAGGTTCGCCATCACTACTCTATAGCATCTAGGAAGCAATGTGAGCTGGCTAACACCGCTGAGGGATTCTCCCAACTAATATCCCGGTGATTGAAATCTCCCATAATTACTGTGTCCCTCTCCTGATCTATCCTTAGACTGTGATCTGTCAGGACCTCATCCAGGGTCTCAAGTTGACCTGGAGGACGATAACATAGCTCCACTGTCAGGTCCCTCTCCCTGTCAAAACCCCTAAGTTTCACCCAGAATGCCTTGACCAGAGCCCCATCTGCGCTACATTCTTTCTCACTGCATCCTATCCCTTCCCTGACATATAAGGCTACACCCCTGCCCCTTTCCCTTCCTGTCCTTGCTGAACAGGTATACCCCTCTATGCTTACATTCCAGCCTTCCAGTCTTCATCCCACCAAGTTTCCGTGATCCCCACCAGGTCATACGCTCCAGTTCCCAGGAAAGCCTCAAGCTCTTCCCGCTTGTTCCCCATGCTCCTAGCATTGGTGTATATATACCTCAACTCCTTCCCACAGCTTCCTTTCTTTGGAATATGCAGCCTCCTCCTTCAGTTTCCAGTTTCTTTCTGAATGCCTCTGGTGTGGGAGAGCCCACCACCTCTCCAGGCAGCTGGTTCCACTGTCAGATTGCTCTGACAGTGAAGAAACTCTTCTTGATATGTAGCCTTACCCTGGCTTGCGGCAACCAGAGTTGAGTATTCCATGTGCTACATTCTGGTACCAGCAAGAAGAGATCTTGACCTTCCTCTTTGTGACTTCCTTTGAGGTACATGTACAGCGCTATCAGATCTCCCCCTCAGTCTTCTCTTCTTGGCAACACAGTCACACTGCAAAAATTACATTTGCACAGAGAAGTCCATATTTGTTGAGGGCAAATTAAATTTGTCATCATCTAATTCAAAAAAATGACTCCAAAGGCTAGAAAATGGTAAGTTGCATCTTTCGCAGAGTTCATTTCTGCCTTTGCTCTCACAGACAGGGTATTTATGGGAAAAGCCGGCCACAACGGACCCTGAGAGGAAAATGCTCTTTTAATACAAATTCTCCACTCCAACACCTTCCTTGGGGAAAGGGACTTGACCAAATGACTTTGTTTCTCTCAGAAAACATCCCAACCAAAAGAGGCATTTCACCGGGTTGCCTGCTGAACCCTTTCCTTTCCCCACTTTTTCAGATTTACAGCAGTGCTCACGTGCTCAGCACTCTGGAACGTCTCCCAGCATCAGTTCTGGATGTTGTTGTTGGTAGTCGCAAAGACGTGCCTGACCCATCACGACCCCATGGACAACATTCCTCCAGGATCTCCTGTCCTCCACCATCCCCCGAAGTCCACCCAAGCCCACACCCACTGCTCAATGACAGAACGAGGTGGCTGGAGTCACTGAAGCAGTCAGCGTGAGCTTTGGTGGACTCCTGGGGATGGTGGAGGACAGGAAGACCTGGAGGAAAATTGTCCATGGGGTTGCGATGTGTCAGATGACTTTGCGACTAACAACAACAACAACAATCCACCTCATCCTCTGCTGTCCCCTTATTCTTTTGTCGTCAATAGTTCCCAGCCTTAGGCTCTTCTCCAGGGAGTCCTTCCTTCTCATTGGGTGGCCAACGTATTTGAGTTTCATCTTCAGTATCTGGCCTTCTAAGGAGCAGTCAGGATTGATTTCCTTTAAGACTGACTGATAGTTCTGGATGAATGCCCCCAATTGCAGGCTCTACTGATGAGACAGCAATTAACCCTGCTGCATTGACTGGACAAGGTGGTGGCTGAGGAAGTTCAGGTGCTCTGGGCAAAGAGCACCCAGGGAGAAAGCACACAACAACACAACTAGTTGTCTTTGGGAGAAAGAAAGAAACCCACATCTGGAAAAGGAATGGCCTTCCCACCAATCTGCAACGCAACCAGGAATCTTCCCAAAGGAGGCATTGCTCTTGCCCTCTACTGGCTGAAGTTCTTATCAATAGAAGGGCTGCAAAAAAAGAGTAAAAATACCAAAACTTCCAAGAATAGTAAGAAACAGAGAAAAAAGGACTCAGCAAGGGACAAAAATATTTTTCTCTATGCTTTTTAAGCTGCTCAATGACTCCCCTGAAAAACCAGTGAAATCTTCACAGCAGCCCCGTAAGATCATGGAGGTCATGATATCTGATGGAATGAATGCTCTAAGCCAGGGGTCCTCAAACAGCAGGAGGCCAAGTTCTAAAATTGGTGTAGAAATTTGGTTACCTTGGCAGTATTATGGACACAGATGGGGGGACAGAAGCAGATGTGAAGGGTTGGATAGCCAAAGCAACTGCTGGGTACCAACGAATGTGCTCGTTTGGAGCATGTTCACTGTAGATATTACAGCAAACTTTTTAAACAGGGGGCCAGTTCACTGTCCCTCAGGCTGTTGTGGGGCCAGACTATAATTTGAAAAAAAAAAAAAAAAAGAACAAATTCCTATGCACACTACACATGAAAAAATTAATTTAAATTAAAATAAATTTAAAAAAAAAATGTTTGCCCCGCTTGCTTGGGCTGCAGCAGAAGCCCAAGATGATGCCATGCCGCCCACCAAAAGGGAGAGCATGACATGAGGGGGAGCCCTCCCGGTGCCTCACTGCCACCCCGCTTCCAAGCCAGCGGAAAGTCCCCTCGCAGGCACTTGCCCAGCTCCGAGAGGGGGAGCGGGAGCGGGAGGCTGGGGAGGCGACTGTGGGGCAGCTCCCCCGGCCAGGAGAGGGCCACACTGAGGGAGGTAATGGCTGCTTTCCAAGGCGAAGGGAGGCGAGGGACTGGGTCATGGCTGGCCAAGCAGGGCGCCTCCTGCCTCTCTCCACCACAGGGAGAAGCAGCATGGCAAGTGCTTGACAGCGGCAGCAACTTGCCCAGAAAAGGTAGTGGCAAAGGCTCCGGGCTCGGTGAGGTGGCCATGGCTTGGCCCACAGCCCCGGGACATGGCTCACATAGTTAGAAATAGATGTAAAAAGTTGTATTTCTC
>NW_025335565.1:62667-86972 GCF_004798865.1 Varanus komodoensis | reverse complement strand
AGGAGATGGGCGGCAGCTCTGCACGTGCTCAGAGTCTGTCTTTTACCGGGGAAGAGTGGGTTTTTTATGATGTTTCTCCCCTGCTCTGCTTCCAGCGTGGCTTTTGTAGAATCACAGGCTCACTATGTGAACACATCATTGCTTGGTTTCTTTTAATTTCTGGGGCTTTCCTGTGTGCATCTGTTTGTCTGGAGGTCCTCCATAAGTGCAGAGTCCAGTTTCTGAAAATGTCCAATCACCTTTTAACCCGCTCTCACCGGATGCATCACGCATGAAGGAGTCTAACCAGAGATGAGGCAGTCAGAGCTCTCCAAAGTCCAGGCCCAACTTTCACAGCCATACATTGCAACTGGGAAAACCATAGCCTGGACTATACACACTTTTGTTAGCAGGGTGATGTCTCTGCTTTTTAGAATGCTGTCTCGATTTGCCATAGCTTTCCTCCCCAGGAGCAAGTGTCTTTTAATTTCTTGACTGCAGTCCCCGTCTGCGGTGATCTTGGAGCCCAGGAAAATAAAATCTGTCACTACCTCCATTTCTTCCCCATCTATTTGCCCGGAAGTGATAGGACCAGATGCCAGGATCTTAGTTTTCTTAATGTTGAGTTTCAAGCCAACTTTTGTGCTGTCCCTCTTCACCTGCATCAAGAGGCTCTTTAGTCCTCTTCACTTTCCAGGAGATCATAAAATACTCAGTACACACTCTGAAAACTAGCACTTGAGTTTGTCTCTACCTGGTGATATATTTTACTTTTTATTTATTTATAACATTTGTATCCCATCCTTTGCATGGTCTCAGGATGGCTTACATACCAACAAAAGCATTACTTCATCACATTCATACATCAAATTATGTGACATTTAGGACTCTTTGACTGACACCCCTGATATCATAACACATTTTGTACAGATTTTGTGTGGCTGCCCAAGGAAGTTTCAGTTGGCTACCATTCTGAATTTTTTCAACATAGTGGCCACAAGACTTTTGGGGCGTTAGGCCTTAGGAGCAGCTTCCCCTTGTACTCAGAAAAACTGATTTGGCCATCCGACCCCTCTGCCCTGCTGTAAATACATCAATACACAGTCTGGCCTTGGAAGACACTTCAGTGTCTGGTGGTGAAGACCGGATGACCCCACTCCATTAGTGGGTAACTGTCAAAGTGTAATCTCTGTGATTTATAGGCTTGCTAAAGTGCCTCCCTAACCCTGTAAGTTCAGCTATGTAACCTTTTTGTTTACTTAACTTGGCCAGCCTGTTCAAGGTAACTAGTTTAGAAGGCCAGTCAAAGGCATCTAATTAGAGTGAAATGTAACTTTTCTTTATGGTGCTGTGACGTGTATCCAATCACTTTCCTATCCATATCAAAGTATCCAATCACCTTCCTGGGTATTGAATTCACTCCCCTTTTGTGTATTCTGTGTAACCCTAATGGAATCAGCATCGGGTGTTCCTGCCTTGGGCACCCGTGGATCCACGTGTTCCATTGTAAATAATCCTAATTGCCCTCGGAAGAAACTGATCATTTGAGCCTTAATTGCGGATTTCGGTGTGACACCCTCACAATTCCAGGACTGGCTAGACAGTTTGGCTCCGAGGTTAAGTTCAAGGAGCTGGCATCAGCAGTTACAGGGTTGCTTGTAACCACGCTTGGCTTTAGGATAAATGCAGAACTGGGCTGCTTAGGTAAAAACACTGGGATGCAACAGCTCAAAAAGCACAAAAGCCCCGAATTCCCCCTCAAAACAGCTTGTGTGGGTGGCTGCTGGGAGTTGCTACACCAGCCTCACCATAAGCTGGCTGCAGATTATCCTTTGCGAGTGCCGGTACTGGGGCCCCGATCCATCAAGCAGCAGAGGTTGACACGGTGGATCTTTCCCACGGACGGGATGTGTATTTCCTCGCAAATTATAAACCGAGTCTCTGCCAGCTTGAGGACCCCTCCAAAAGAAGTGGGGTGCTCTAACCTCCAAGGACCCCTCCTCTACACCCTTGCTCCTCTTGAGCAAGGCCAGCAGCACGACATCTGTCATCCCCGCCGCTCCAACTCTCCCCGCTGACCCCCTCGTCTCCCCCGGACCCATTTTCCCCAGCGCTTTTCCATGCCCAGGGCAGCTGCCGCCTCTTTCGCTCTCCCTGCGCGGGGGTTGCGCTGGCCCGTTCCCGCCACCAGTCCCCGGCGCTACCACCCAACACGCCCCCCCCCCATCGGTGATTGCGCTCTCCCTCCAGCGCCTCCTGCCTGCGATCCTGCGTGGGCCGCGGCGGGAGTGCCTGGCCAGAGCTGCGCCCTTCGGGTAGGGCGGGCACAGGCCTCGTGACGCCCCCCCATCCGGAGGACTTTCCGGGGGTGGGGGGACACGTCCATGGAGGAGGCGTGGCCTTTCCCATCCTCTTCGGACTGGTATCGGGGCGCGTTTGGGCTCCCAGGCCCGGTGGGTCCCTTCCCCGTCAGAAGCTCCCCGAATATTTCTCTTGAAGCCCCGCGCTTCCTTGCGCCTTTGCGAGGCCTCCCCGTGCAAAACCAGGGGGAATGCCGCGCATCCGGACGTGCAAGATCCGGGATCCGGCTTTTCGTGGTCTCCCATGGAAGGGTGTTGGTGGAGCGGAAGGAAAGGGGAGGGTCCCCACCTTCCGCTTGGCGTCACAGCGGGGAGAGCGCCCCGGTCCGATCCTGTCTCTCGGGCTGCGCCGCGCCGCAGGGCTTGCGCAACACGATCTTCTTTCTTGGGAGCGCTCCCCGCTTGAGGAGCAGGAGAGGGGCGAGGGGAACCCCCGCGGACGCCCCGACCTGGTGGACCCGGCAGCGAGACGGACTCGGGAGAAAAGGTGGGCTCGTGGGGGAGGGGGCGGAGGGTAGCCCGGCGAGAAGGGTAGAGCGCCGGGCCTGATCCCGGGTGCAAAGCGCGGCAGGGTTTGCTTTGCACGATCTTCCTCTTCTGGGGAGGACTTGAGCCCTGGGATGTTCTGGAGGACGAGCTGGACATCCCTTGCCTGGAACAGCCGCATCTCATCCTGTCCTGGCGCCGCGCAAGATGGGGCCGTGGTTGCGGGACGTGGCGTGATTCCGGACAGGCGCTCCTGGTTCTCCCCAGGTGAGGCTCGAGGCGGCCCCCCTATGAGCTGATGCTCCGGGAAAGACTCCCCCCAGAAGGAAACGGCAGCTCTGGAGGCGGGCTTCGTGTCCACCCCGTACAGGGTCATCCTGGCTCATGGCGCCTTCCCACGATGGTGCCGGCATGAACTCCTGTGAGGGCGGCCCCGAGGGACCCTCCGCTCGGATCCCTCCTCGGAGCCGAAGCCAGGAGTGAGGCCAGCCGCGCCTCCGTTGCAAGGCCGCCTTCGGTGCCGGGAGCGATTCCCAGCGTTGCCGCTCGGCATGGATAGGTTCTTCCTGCATTGTGGGTTTCGGAAAGCTTCCCTTCCCAGGCCACCCACCCTCGCTGAGCTGCTGTGGAGCTGAAGCGGGAGGGGCGTGCGTGCCCCTCTGAATGCCCGGTGAAGGCGGAGCATGAACAGCCATCGGGGCCCGGGGCTGGCCTGGTTTCCACCTATCTGTCCCCCAGGCGGCAGCAGCGGGGCACCGATCCACACCCCAGCTTCCTGGTGCTGGAGTGCCCCACTGCTGTCTGGCAGGGTGTCCTGCTGAGGGGTGGGCAACGAATGTCCGTGCCTGGTTGGTTTCCGTGAGGTGTGGCCAAATCTCCACAGGGCCTAGGGGGCAGGGGGCAGCCGCCAAGAGCATCCACACCCCACCCCGTTTTCCAAAGGGACCAATCCGCGCCCTCTCTGCATATCCCTGCAGGTTTCGGGAAGGGCCTCTGGCATGTGTGGCGACCTTCTCTTGCCCGGATCAGGGGGGCCTCTGGGAGGTATTGCTCGGCTCGTGTGCCACCTTCCTGGGGCAGACCTGGGGGCTGCACCCGCCCCCTTGCATCCACCTGCCCCCCCCATTGCACCCCCTGCCAGATTTCCTGGGGCTTCGGGTGGGGGCAGCTGTGGGCTGCCCCACAGACGAACTTCCTCCCCATGGCTTGTCCTTCCCCCTCCACTGAACCTGCCACAGATATTGCTAGGGAGGGGCAATGGTGGGAGTGCCACATGCTGGCAGGACAAGCATGTTTTAACGTTCCTTGTGGCTTGTGTGCTCTTCCAGGATCTTCCCACAGTGCCTCTGCAAGGGCTGCTGGGTGAAGAGTGGACCCCTGGGAATTGCACACATGGTAGGCATGCCATGAGTGGAGCAGGCTGGAGATGGAGTCAGACTCACTCTGTTTCTGTGTCTCTTTCCACGTGGCCCTGGCACCATTTGGCTCATCCCAGGGATTGCTCTCTCCATTCAGTTCCAAGCTGGGTCTCGCAGGAAGCCTGAAAGCTGAGGGGCTGGCCCTGGAACATGCCTGGGAACCCCATGGAGGGCTGTCTCTGCAGATTCAGCTCCAGTTTACGCAAGTCCAGCTCCCCATGAGCACCACCAACCAGACGGAGAGTGGTGGGGTGCTCTTGCGCGTCTTAACGTTCCTGTTTCATACTGTTCTGTATGAGCAGAAAACTCATACAAATGTCCACAAATCAATGTCTAAATCCCAGGTTCCTGAAGCAGCAGGAAAGGGATGGCCCTCCAGGGCCCAAAGGAGAGGCAGCTGGATGCTGGGGATTTTCCAATGGGATCAGCTGCCCCCTCCTAGCACCATTTCCGCCTTGCCTTTGTCCCCATTCCGGTGGTTTGCAGGAGAGGGAGATCAGTGGGCATCCATCAGCCTTTTCAGCAGAACGACGGAGTGTGAGGTGCAGAGAGAGACTTTCCAAGCCAGCAGGGAATGGAGGAAGCGTGACACAGACCAGGTGAAGAAAGAGGGAAAAGCAAACACCAAGCAGGGGGAAGGGTCCATTGTGGGGTGAAAGTGGACAATTCTCCTATACCTGTTGAGTATCATAGTAATCCAGTGCCATGGAAGAAGTCCCTCCGGCGAGGAGCCATAGGAATGGTGGGATAGCTTACATTCACTTCCACTGTGCAAAGTGGAGTCAAGTTGAGGGAGACCTGGAGAGCTTCTGGCCAGGCTGTGTCTCTGCCTCCAAGCTGGAGGTTCAAATGAAGCCCGACTAAATATCAGCCTGGACCTGCTGCTGCTGCTCCCTGCAAAGGCAACTCATCCCCAGGAATCGCAGGAAGGTTACCTGGACCCTCTGAGCTGGAGCTGGAGGGGGCCAAAGGCCTTGTATAGATGGCACTTCCTTTGCAGCGCTGGCAGCTGGTGGGTGAGCATTTCCTTCTCTTTTTGGGCCAGCCAGGCTCTCTCCTCCCCACCACACCCCAGAGTGTTCTTCAGGACAACCCTGTGAGCGGGTCGTCAGTGTAAATGCAATCGTGAAGGAAGCTGCTTTTTGGAGGGGCATTCAGAGAGGAAAAGGGTTCATGTCGGGAGGTGCTGAAGTGAAGATGCTACATTTGCCTTGTACTCAAATGAGTGCATCCCTTTCAGCCATTATCTCCTAACAGGAATTGCATTTTGTCTTTCTTCCCAAGCAGGTGAATGCCAAGAGAGTGGAAGTGGAGCAGTTCCAGGTGTCCTCCAGTGAGAACCAAGTGAGCACAAAGTGAGAGAAGAGAGACTTGCAAATCCAATCAGGACAAAAAAGCATCAGGGAAACCAAGTGAGGAATGTGAGGAACCAATCCTGCTTTTCTCAGGGTGCTGGAAATCACAACCCTTAATTTCAGAAGGCTGCAAAGTAAGGAAGAGGGGAAGGGATCTCGGGTGTGGCAATTTCCCAAAAGACAGATGGAAAAAACACATAAACTGTAGAAAATCCAGAGACCAAAGACAAAGTGTGGAATATTATACAAACCTCCATGTAGGCATGATTTCAAATGTGTGTAGTGTAAAATGATCGTCAGAAACAGCGCAAGCCTTAGTAAGCATCGGGGATCCCACACTTAAAGGAACCCATATAGAATTATGGAAAGTAGACAGAGCTGCAATTCTGGTGGAAATCTTATTAAACATCCAAGAATTCACACTGGAGAGAGGCCGTATACATGCATGGAATGTGGAAAGACCTTCAGTCAAAGTGGAAAACTTTCTCTACATCAAAGAACCCACACTGGGGATAAGCCATACAAATGTGTGCAGTGTGGGAAAAGTTTCAGCCAGAGTAAACGTCTTATGAATCATCAAAGAACCCACATTGGCAAGACACTATACAGATGCATGGAATGTGGAAAGAGTTTCACTGACTGTGGAGGTATTATAAAACATCAAACAACCCACACTGGGGAGAAGCCATATAGATGTATGGAATGTGGAAAGAACTTCTCTGAAATTGGAAGTCTTAGAAGACATCAAAGAATGCACACTGGAGAGATGCCATATAGATGTGTGGAATGTGGAAAGAACTTCAGTGAAAGTGGAAGTCTTAGAAGACATCAAAGAATGCACACTGGGGAGAGGCCCTATTCATGCATGGAATGTGGAATGAGCTTCAGCCGGCGATGTCATCTTACAAGGCATCAAAGATCACACACTAGTGAAAAACCTTTTAAATGCATGGAGTGTGGAAAGAGCTTCAATCAAAATAGAAATCTTACAAAGCATCGAAGGACTCACACTGGGGAGAGGCCTTATACCTGCATGGAATGTGGAAAGAGCTTCAGCCAGAGGTATAATCTTATGAATCATAAAAGAACCCACACCGGGGAGAAGCCATTTAAATGCATTGAATGTGGAAAGAGCTTCAGCCAGAGTGGTCAACTTACATGCCATCAAAGAACGCACACTGGGGAGGAACCATTCAAATGCATGGAATGTGGAAAGAGCTTCAGCCAGAGTAGTCATCTTGCACGCCATCAAAGAACCCACACTGGTGAAAGGCCTTTTAAATGCATACAGTGTGAAAAGAGCTTCACCAGGAGTGCTCATCTTACACGCCATCAAAGAACCCACACTGGTGAAAAGCCTTTTACATGCATGGAATGTGGAATGAGTTTCAGCCGGAGTGGTAATCTTACAAACCATCAAAGAACTCACACTGGGGAGAGGCCCTATACTTGCATGGAATGTGGAAAGAGTTTCACTGGAAAGGGAAATCTTATGACACATCAAAGAACCCACACTGGGGAAAGGTCATTTAAATGCGTTGAATGTGGAAAGAGCTTCAGCTGTAGTCATTCTCTTATGAAACATCAAAGAGCTCATACTGGGTAGAGGCTATATAAATGTGTACAGGATGGAATCAGTGTCTACCGGAGTGATCATTTCATGAACCATCAAAGGACACATACTGACAGAAAGCCTTTTAAATGCATGCAATCTGGAAGAAGCTGCCATTTAAGTGGGAGTCTTACAACCCATCAAAGAATCCACACAGGATAGAGGCCGTATAAGTGCATGGAACATGCAAAGAGCTTCAGAACAGAATCTTCATCATTATCGAAGGCATGGGAATTTATGGGGAGAGTGTGGCCCCAAAAAGGGAGGTCTTGAAGGTGCCAGTCTTGGTGATGCCGCTGGTTAGCAAGGGAGGCCACTGCTGTGCATGTGAAGAGAGTTGGTGAGCGGGCTTAGTCATAAGACAGACCTTCACAGAAAAGGGACAGTGGTGCAAGGGGGCAAAAGGGGATACTAGGAGGAGGTGGCATGATGGAGAAGGATTCGTTGCAAGACTACGGTGGATTATGAGCTGAGACTTGCGAAGAATGTCAAGAGCAACACAAAGGGCTTCTACCTTCATGTAAATAGGAAGAGGAAGGGGAGACAGGTGGTGGGACCCCTTAAGAGTGAGGGGATCTGGTAACTAGTGTAAGGGAGCAGGCATAGATGGTAAAGTATTATTTTGCTTTTGTGTTTCTTCCAAAGTGGATTGGGGGAGATTGACCGGGGCGGTGGTGGTGGTAGATGAAGTTGGGTTATGGGGACACAGATTGGGGTCACCCTCTAGAAGCCAAGGAGCTCCTCAGGGCCCTGGATGACACAAAGGCACTGGACCCTGATGGGCTACACTCGAGAGTATTCAGGAATTGGCAGAGGTGCTCTCGCATCCATTGCCCTACAGTTTAGGTGCCTCGTGCAAAGCAGAAGTTCCGGAGGATTGGAGGGGGGCATCAGCGGTTCCAGTCTTCAAAAATGGTAGCAGAGGGGATATGGGGAGTTACAGGCCTGTCAGCCTCATGTCCATTCTCGGAAAGACAATGCAAGGCACATAATGAGGAAAGCTGTACAAATCCAGATGGGGATGGGAGGTTGCCAGCCACGCAGCATGGATTCCATGAAAACAGATCCTGTCAGAGAACCGTATGGAATTCCAGGATAGGTCTTGAGGTGGCTCGGCAGAGGCGATGCAGTGGATGTAGCTTACCTGTGCACTTTAATGTGGAAAGAACTTGAGTGTTTATGGAAACCTTAGTGTGCCTCAAAGAATGCACATTGAGGAGAGGCTATATAAAAGCATGGAACATGTAAAAAACTTCAGCGAAAGTCAAATTGCAAACCATCCAAGAACCCACATTGGGAAAAACCATTGGAAAGTTTTACTCCACATCAGATAATCTAAATTGAACAGAAGCCGCACAAATGCAAGGATTGCATAGTTTTAAAATGTACAGTATAAGTTCTATTAAAATAGCAGTCAGATTTAACAATTCAACAAACCAAACCCACATTATTTTGAAACTTCACTGACCTATAATTTCATGGAATCATCAACAGCAGAATTGGAAGGGGCCATGAAGGCCATCGGGCCCAACCTCCTGCTTCTGCAGGACACCAATTTATACTATTCTGCTTAGATAGCTGTCCGTCTTCTTTTGAATGTCTCTACTGTGGGTGAGCTCATGATCTCTCTAGGCAACAGGTTCCACTGTTGGATTTCCCTGACAGTGTGGATGCTTTTCCCAATGTCTAGCCTGAATCTGGGTTGTCACAACTTGAGCTGATTATTCTGTGTCTCAAAGTCTGTTATCAGCAGGAAGAGATCTTGACCTTCCTCTTTGTGACAGCCTTTGAGGCACTGAGAAGGGGATTTCAGGTCCCCGCCCCCCAGTCTTATCTCCTCAGGTTTGCACATTCCCAGTTTATTTATTTATTTATTTATAAAATTTGTATGCCATCCATTACTTGTGTCTCTGGAAGGCTTACAACCTAGGTCAAGCTAAAATAGATAAAGTGACAATCGCACTCTGGCAACAAATTAATAACATACAAACAATAAAAACCAGTTCCCATTAAAGCATATTTTTATGTTTTATTTATTTATTTAAACATTTCTATGCCGCCCCTTGCCGAAGCCTCGGGGCGGCTCACAACAATATTAACATATTGATTAAATAAAAAGGTCTTGACCTGGCACCGAAAAACATAATGATGGTGCCAGGCGGACCTCTCTGGGGAGCGCATTGCATAGATGGGGGGCCACCGCAGAGAAGGCCCTCCTCCGGGTACTCTGTCTCCCAGCGTCTTTCTCAGAGGGTTCCTGGAGGAGGGCTTCTGCTGCTGATCTCGGGGCAGGAGGGCAAATGGGGAGAAAGGCGTTCCTTTAGGTATCCTGGTCCCAAGTTGTTTAGGGCTATTTATTTATTTGTGATATTTATATGCCATCCTATTGCAAAAGCCTCAGGACAGCTTACATAAATAAAATACAAATATCAAAATAAATAAATTATGACAAAATATCAACATAAAAATCAACCCACTCTGGCTGCAGTTAAAAATATAATATGAAAAAATACAATATTAAAACTTATTAAAATATTGGTGAAATAAAAAGGTCTTAACCTGGCACCGAAAAACATATAATGACGGCGCCAGGTGAACCTCTCTGGGGAGCACATTCCATAGATGGGACACCACTGCAGAGAAGGCCCTCTTCTGGGTACTCTGCCTCCTAATATCTTTCACAGAGGATTCCTGGAGGAGGTTATAGGTAATAACCACTACCTTGAATTGAGCCCAGACTTCAATGGGAAGCCAATGGAGCTGATAGAGGACTGGGGTTATACGAGAATAATGCCCAGTTCCCAACAGCATCCTGGCAGCTCTATTTTGTACCATCTGAAGTATCCGGACTGTCTTCAAGGGCAGCCCCATGTAAAGTGCATTACAGAAATCCAACTGGGAAGTAACCAATGCGTGTGTTAGCGTTGCTAGGCAATCCTCCAGGTAGGGACGCAGCTGATAGATTAGCCGAAGCTGGAGGAAAGCACTCCTCACCACCTCTGTCACATGGGCTTCCAAGGACAGCTCCGGGTCGAGGAGCACTCCCAAGCTGCGGACACTGTTCTTTAGAGGGAGTTCAACTCTGTCCAGGGCAGGGCCCAAGTCACCTACCCATGAGCTTGAATCACCCACCAATAGAACCTTCACCTTGTCTGGACTGAGCTTCAGCTTATTGGCCCTCATCCAGCCCATTACCTCGGCCAGGCACCGATTCAGGACAGTCACTGCCTCACCTAGATTAGTTGAAAAAGAGAGGTAGAGCTGGGTGCATACTGATGACTCTGCAGCTCAAACCTCCTGATGACCTCTCCCAGCGGGTTCTTGTAGATGTTGAATAGCAGGGGAGACAGAATGGACCCCTGCGGTACTCCATGGCATAGCTGCCATGGTGCAGAGCCAAAGTCCCCCAACACCACCTTCTGGAATCGGCTGGCAAGGTAGGACCGGAACCACTGCCAAGCAGTGCCTCCTACTCCCAATCCCACCAGCCTATCCAGGAGGATACCATGGTCGATGGTATTGAAAGCTGCTGAGAGGTCCAGGAGAACCAACAGGGACGCATTCCCCATCTCTCTCCCTGCACAGATTGTACAGGGTGACCAAGGCAGATTCAGTACCTTACCCGGGACTGAAGCCAGACTGAAATGGGTCTAGATAATCAGTTTTATCCAAGAGTACCTGGAGTTGTCCATCCAAGAGTACCTGCCATGAAAGTCTGGTCTATAATTGGTGGCCATCTCTGGATCCAGAGACACCTTCTTTAGGACAGGCCTGATTACCACCTCCTTCAAAGGAGCAGGCACCCAGCCGTCCCTCAGAGAGGCGTTAATAACCTCTAGGATCCAGGAACCAATCCCATGTCTGGCTTTTGTCTATAGCCACGAAGGGCAAGGGTTCAGTGAGCAGGTGGTAGGACGTACTTGTACAAGAACCTTGCCCACATCATCGGGCTGCATTAACTGAAATTCATCCAATAATACCTGACCAGACGAGGTCATTGGTGTCTCCCCTAAGGGAACCGAATCAATTGTGGAGTCCAACTCGTGACGAATCTGAGCGATTTTCTCCTTGAAGTGCTGGGCAAAGTCGTCGCAGCGGGCCATCGATGGTGGTACAGGATCTTTTTTAGGGCCAGGATGTATCAGCCCATGTACCACTTGAAAAAGTTCAGCTGGATGGCACTGTGAGGAGGCAATGGAAGCGGAGAAGAATTTCTTCTTCGCCACCCTCACTGCCACAGCATAGGCTTGATAATGAGCATGTAGGCATGTTTGGTAAAATTCATCCCGTGATTTCCTCCACCTACGCTCTAGTCTTCCAACCTGCTTCATTGCCCATAGTTCAGATGTAACAGTTCTCCCAATGTTTGGCAGTGTTTCCAAATCCCGGATCAGTTTTGTTTCCCTCCAGGGGCAACAGCATAAAAGGCACAACAGCAATTATAGACCAGACAAAATTAATAGCATGGCATGTGGAAATGCCTTCAGGGCGGAATCCGCATCTCATTGTACATGGAAGAACTCCCCCTGGGGGGAAAGCATCCCACTAAAGTGGAAGTCTTGCTAAACAGGATGCTGCCAAAACTGGAGTGAAGGCACAGAAATGCACAAAATGGGGAAAGCGCTTCAGGGATACAGGAGGGTGTTCTTAATGTTGACCAATCCACCCCTGAGAGAGCATGTTGAAAGGCACAGAACAGGAAAAATGTTGCAGGGATGAGGGAAGCCTTTGTAAGCACAAAAACACCATATTCCGTGGGGGTTTCAATGTCGTGCATGCACACTCGGAGGAGATTCCCAGGTGCACCTGAGGAACATTCTGTCTCGGATGGACTGATAGCTCCAACTCTGAGGATGAAGTAGGGATGGCTGAATTAAAACAGGTTCAGAGCTCACCCTCCAATAATTGCTCCTGTCCTGGATGGGGTAGCAGTCTCTCTAAAGGACAGGGTCCGCAGCTTGGTAGTGTTCCTTGACCCAGAGCTGTCCCCGTCCCTGGCTCTCAAGTGAAGTCCAGGCCCAATTCAAAGTGCTCTGGTATGAACTTATAAAGCTCTAAATGTCTTAGGTCCAGAATACCTGAAGGATCGCCTGCTTCCGTATATACACACCTTCATGCCCCTTAAGATCAGCAGGGAAGGCCTTGCTCTGGGAACGCTCCTTGAAGGAAGTACAGAGGGTGTCTACCCAGAGAAGGGCCTTCTCCACAGTGGCACCCAGACTATGGAATGCACTCCCCAGAGAGGCCTGCCTGGCGCCGACATTATACTCTTTCTGGTGCCAGGTAACCTCCTTTTTATTCAACCATCATTTTAACAGTTAATAGTTTTAGACATGTTAAGGTTTTTTTTTTGTTTTTGTTTTCAGTCGCACTTTCAATTTTTTTCCTATTGTTGAGTTTATAATGTTCAATTTTAGATATTTTAATAATTGTAGTTTTTATATTGTATTTCATAATGTTATATTATGTAAGCTGTCCTGAGCACTTCCATGGAAGGATGGGATATAAATGCTGTAAATAAACAAACAAACAAACAAACAGGTAGGCAGGCCTACACCGGCAGATGCTCTGGCAGTACCAGTCCGAGTCTTCTCTGGATGAGAGTAGCTGAAGGACACCCAACAGGACTCAGTCTCCCTCCTTGCTGTGGGAATGAGGCAGAAGAGGGCTGGGAGTGGGGAGATTTCTCAGATGGGAAACACAAGCCTCCTCAGGACATGGACCCAAGGACCAGTGAGGGGCCCAGAGTGCAGAAGGCAGGTGCACCCATTTCCACAGTGCTCTGCCTTCCAGAGACCAGCCCCCAAGGGTTCATAAGCAAAGCTTTGGGTGAAGGGGGGCAGAGAGGCGTCAGCACATCTTTGGCATGCCCAGAGGCTGGTGAAAGGTTGGATTTTTCTGTGTGGAATAAAGACTCTTACAAAAACTGCTGGAATGACTGTCTTGCTTGCAGGGGACGCCCAGCCCACAACACTTAATACCTTCAGCACTCTTGGGGATTACACTGAGCATTACTCAGGCAGAAAGGCAGGACTGTACCGCCTGTGGGAGGGGCTTCAACATTGTCTGGCAGAGTACCCCTGACCTTCAGAGCAGGCTAGAGCCAAAGGCTGCCATGACAGAACAGCAGCCAGGTGGGTCCTTGCTGGCCACAGGATCCGACTAGGAGGGTGCTTCTCAGTGGCACCTTCTCAGTCTGGGAAGGCTGGGCCAACAGCTCTGCAAGATTCGCACCAGGGACTTGGACAAGGAGGTGCAGGGAATGCCGGTGGTCAAACATCCAGATGCCAGAAATGGGGGAATGCTAATGCCCTGGTGTAAACAAAGAATTCGGAGTGATCCCGACGGGCTGCAGCACTTGGCCGACTGGAGACAAATGCCGAGTTCTCCATCTAGGAATAGGGACGCAACTGCACACTTGC
The DNA here is from genome assembly GCF_004798865.1 of Varanus komodoensis. Classification (NCBI taxonomy): domain Eukaryota; kingdom Metazoa; phylum Chordata; class Lepidosauria; order Squamata; family Varanidae; genus Varanus; species Varanus komodoensis. The sequence goes on along the minus strand of NW_025335565.1, from coordinate 73,340 downwards.
ATGATGGGGGGCCTTGTGTTGCGGGTTCTCTCCCGCCTTTCTTTGGACATGCTCTGTCTCTCCCTTTCTCGATGTCTCCTCCTTGTTCTCTGCGTACGTAACGCTGCCACCCGGAATTCCCTTCCAGTCCTGCCGGTTAACCTCTCACTCAATGTTGTGCCCAGACTGCAAGGCTCCTTGGCTGGACTACGTGGTCCTGAGGATGAGACTCTATTCAAGCACCTGTGACTCGGGGTCAGCCATCAACAAAATAGATATTCAGTTGTGCAACAAGTGGATTGGTTTCAGGACGTTCATAGACTTATTTACTTTGTGAATTAAACAATGCATAATAACAGCTTCCCACTGAGCATCGCACTTTCCCTTCACAAACACTCCTCACTCTCAGATCCTCCTTCCTCTTCTGAATGCGCTTCCAGCAGCCTTGCCTTCCTGTGTCTCAGCACAGCCTTTTCCTTTTGCACTCAGCTTTCTTTCAGCTTCTGCCTCTGACACCCTTCTAATGCTTGACAGCATTAGGGTGTGGCTACCCAAAGTCGCAGCTCAGTCCTCCGAGGACTCAACCTCCTTCCCTAAATCCCTCCCACAGCACGGCCTGGGATATCAGGGGGAAGATCAATTTCTCCCTCCCAGGCTCTGCCCAACCCCCTCAGTCACCCCCAAGCACAACACTCCCTCTGCAGAGCCCTGTGCGGAAGAACGAGGAATGTAGACGGGTCCCAGAGCAAGTGGGGGTACACAGGGGCTGGAGGAGGCCCCCAGCAGTGGGGAGAGCAGGCTGGGCAGCCGGGGCCCCCAAACCTTTCCAGCCCTCTGAAAACCATCCAAGCTGGGAGGTGTGCAATGGTGCAGGGGGAAGCTCAGCAGTTTCCGATCTGAGCTCCCTGGGAAATCTGGGAAGGGCCCGCCTGGGGCTGCTGATTTAGTGGCTTGTTTTGTCCCAGTAAGATTGAGCATTTCTTCTTTGGCTGCTCCCAGACAGCTTAAGTCTCAGTCTCGGCTGCGACAACTGATGGAAACATGACACACCATTCAACTCCTCTGCAAACTGGCTGTCCCCACTCCGTGCTCCTTTAATTCTACTACCATCCAGTGCTCCAATGGCTTTTTTGGCTGCTTGCTCTCTCCTGGTCTAGTGGAAGAGCTGGGATTCGAGGCGAGATGCTCCCAGACTCTCTGATTGTCTGCTTGCCACTCCCAGGGAAGGAAACAGCCCCTCTTGGGACACCTGGAGGCAGGGACATGTGCATCAGAAATTGAACGGGCTCTGCAGAGATGCCCGCACTGATGACATAGTCGCCTGGCCTGTAGTAATTCCAAGGGTCAACTTAATCCCTTTCCCAGCTCCAGGGGCACCTGGGCTTGGGTGTCCCCCAGGAGGCCTCTGGATGAAGCAGCAGCAGGAGCAGCAGGAAGAGTGGTGTGGCTCTTGGTCTGCCAGTCAAAGCCTCCAGCCTCCTCCTGCAGCTAATTTGAGAAAGGATTAGAAGAACCAAGATCTCCCTTGCAAGAGCCAGACCCTGCAGCTTTCCAAGTCGAGACAGAGCCTGGGCAGCCATGGCTTTGCATCCAGAGGGGATGAGAGGTTGCCCCATGCACTGAAACCTTCCCCAAGTGCTCAATGGCAGAGGAGGCATGGATGCGCCTTCCCTTTGGCCTCTGGATGTGTGTCAACAACTCACCTTGCTCTTGAATCAGATGTTTCCACCAGTGGATTCAGGGGAGGTCTCTCTTCTCTGCATCTTCCTGAATGTTTTGCTCAGTGCCATGAGCAGGGACGCAGCTGGACACAAGCTCCTGGGAATTCCTGATGTTGCTCCTTCGAGGCAACCAGGATGGAGGGATCTGTGCACTGCAATAAGCCTGGAAGGGGTGACTTTCTGCCTCACATGTTCACTAACTTTTCCCCAGCATGGCAGCTCTTTAGGAAGGGAAAGTGGCCCAGGACAAACTGTTACCCTTAAATTTGTTTCTCCCATTTTGGGGAGCTCACCCAAATCCCCTGGAGGTTCAACTCAAGAGAATCTCTACTTGGTACGACTGCTGTCTCCATGAGGCTGAATACTACCCCCACTGTCATCCAGCCTGAGCTCCAGGAAACACCTCCAAAACTTTCCAAACTCGCTTCTCAACTCCACGGGCAGGTGCACAGCTGGAGAGAAGCGTGTGTGGGAACTCCCAGGTGCTGCTCCCTCGTGTGGAACAGGGTCAAGGACTCCTTCAGGCTGGGCGGTCTGCAGTTCACCTTGAAGGACCCTGTGCTGCAGCACCTGCCATGTTCTTCCTCTGCGTTGCCTGTTTTGGCTGGCAGGGGACCTTCTGGAGGAAGGAATGTGGCCGGGAGAAAACTCTTGCTGTTAAGTCTTCTTGGTCCCTTTTCTTTGGGGCACAGGAATGGATTGATCTTGGGGAATCCGTAAATAATGTGACCAACATGTTCTGAAGGCAGAATATGAACCCATTGCTGCCCATATTGTGTTCTTGTAGGCAGCAAGTTATACTTCTTTTATAATATTGCATAGCGGGTGGAACCGAAGAGAGTGGGACTGGTCCTTTCAAAATCCTGCCAGCCTCCACAAGGGGGGCAAACATCCCCTTCCAATGCCTGCCTTGTGCAGGTAATTTCCCTCCTCCAGTATTTCCAGAGCCTGTCCCATGTTTGCTCATCTGGGTGTGCGTGTGGCCACCCATTGGATCCAGAGGATCATCTTTTAATCTGGGCATGCGTCTACCTGAAAGTGTAACTTTCCCCCTCTTGACCTGCAGAATCAGGCAGAGGAAGCTCCAGAGGGTGACCACGCATAGGATGCTGTGGTGGCGAGAGGGCTGGGCTGTGGGCCGGCGGCTCTTTTCTGCTGTGCCTGTCCCAAGAAGACATGACAGGACAAGTTTCTTCTTTGGAAACAAGAGGAGCAAACTTGATTCTGGAACAAAGGGAACCTCAACAAAGAAGAAAAGCAGAGAGATTCCCAGGACAAAGGAACGGCCCTCTGCTCTACACATACGTACCAAGAACCCATAGATGAGGCTTCCCTCAAAAAGAACCCATTGCATGACATTCTGCTCTTGATGTTGGGTGTCATGCTGACATAGGAAAGGGAAGGAGGCGGCCTGAAGGACACCATGTGCTCAATCAAATACACGAGAGATCAGAGAATAGTAGAATTGGAAGGGGCCACGAAGGCCATCGAATCCCACCTGCAGGACAGCTTCCAGTTTCTTTTGGAATGCCTCTGGTGTGAGAGAGCCCACCACCTCTCTAGGCAGCTGGTTCCACTGTCAGATTGCTCTGACAGCAAGGAAACTCTTCCTGATATGTAGCCTTACCCTGGCTTGCGGCAACCAGAGTTGAGTATTCCATGTGCTACATTCTGGTACCAGCAAGAAGAGATCTTGACCTTCCTCTTTGTGACTTCCCTTGAGGTACATGTACAGAGCTATCAGATCTCCCCCTCAGTCTTTTCTTCTGGAGGCTGAGTATTCCCAGTTCTCTGTTTTTCCTCAGAGGATTTTTATTCCAGTCCCTAAATCACCTTGGTGACCTTCCTCTGAATGCTTCCTAGTTTTTCTGCATTTTTCTCAAATTTGGTGCCCAGGACTGGACACAGCATTCTGGATGAAGTCTGACTAGTGAAGAGAATAGGGGACCTATCACTTATCATGATTTGAAAGGAATATTTCAGTTAATGCATACCAAATGAGTATTTGCGGTTAGCAGTTTAATCATTCATGAAAGGAGTAAAAAGAGTAAAGATATCAACAGTTTCAAGAATAGTAAGAAACAGAGAAAAAAGGACTCAGCAATGTACAAAAATAACTTCCTCTATGCTTTTTAAGCTGTTTGATGACTCCCCTAAAAATCAGTGAAATCTTCACAGCAGCCCTGTAGGATCGCAGAGGTCATGATACCCGATGGAATGAGCCCTCCAACCCACAGGGCCCTGAACCTGCTCCTCCAGCTGGGGTTGAATCTCCCGCCTCCAGCTGGGGCTGCTGGGATCCATGTCCCCACCTCTGCATCACACCCACAAGATGCAAGCCAAGACTTTTGGCAACGGGGCCTCGCTGCTGGAGGAAACCAGGAGACTTCCCAACAATTACATTAACACCGAGAAGCCCATATTTGTTAAGGGCAAATTAAATTTGTCATCATCTAATTCAAAGATTCAGTCCAAAGGCTAGGATATGGTGAGTTGCATCTTTCACAGAGTTCATTTCTGCTTTTGCTCTCACAGACGGGCATTTATGGGAAAAGTTGGCCATGACGGACCCCAAGAGGAAAATGCTCTTTTAATACAAATTCTCCACTCCAACACGTCCCTTGGGGCATGGGACTTGGGGAAATGCCTTCAGCTCGGAAAACATCCCAACTGAGAGAGGCATTTGCCAGGGTCGCCTGCTGGCTCCCTTCCTTTCCCCCCTTTTAGATTTCAGACTCCACTGCCAGGGAAGGGAAGCGTTGCTCAGGACATCCCATGAGTGAGCCTGAGAGGCTGTGTGTGGTGTGGAACAGGCCAAAGAGACCCAGTCTCACAGCGCCCCTCTACTGTGGTGCTCACTGGGTGACCAGTCACGGTTCCATGCCTTGCACATTCCTTGGGGGACAGCTAGCAAAGTGCTTAAGTAGGAGTCCTGAAATATTTCTTGGATAGAGAGGTCCATGCACCCCCAACTTAATGCACCATACAGAAATTGTGGAAGTCTGTTCCTCCAAAATAATCCAATCGCTTGGATTCACCAGACCCCCACCTCACTTTTAAGACACTGCATTGTAGAGAGTGGAAGGATGGCAGTTCAGCAGCTTTCAAAGGGAGGGTCCATGTGAATTGGGCATCCACAGAATCATAGGATAGTAGAGCTGGAAGGAGCCACGAAGGCCATCAGGTCCACCCCCTGCTGCTGCAGGACACCAATCTGCACCATCCCACTCAGATGGCTGCCCAGTTTCTTTTTGGATGTCTCTAGTGTGGGAGAGCCCACCAAATCTTGAGGAAGCTGGTTCCACTGTCCGTATTGCTCTGACAGTGAGGAAGCTTTTCCTGAGTCTGGGCTGTCACAGTTTGAACTGATTATTCTGTGTCCCACACTCCGGAATAAACAAGACCTTGACCTTCTTCTTTGTGACAGCCTTTGAGGTACTTACAGAGTGATACCATGTCCCTCCTCAGTCTTCTCTTCTCAAGGCTGAACATGCCCTGTTCTCTTGGTCGTTCATCATAGGACAGTGTTTCCAAACCCTCAATCATTTCTGTTACCCTCCTCTGGACCCTTTCTAATTTTTCTGCGTCTTTCTTAAATCTTGGTGCCCAGAACTGGACACAGCATTCCAGATGATTCAACCCAGATTGCAGTTCAGCAGCCCTCAACTTGGGGGTCCATGAGAGGTGGGGACAAAACCCAAGCACTGCGTCTCTGAAGGTGTGCTGCTGATCGGTGGGAAGGCCATCTGTTTTCCAGACGTGGGTTTCTTTCTTCCTCCCAAAGACAACTAGTTGTGTTTTTGTATGCTTTCTCCCTGGTTGCTCTTTTGCTCAGGAGACCTTCAGTTTCCTCAGCAGCCTCCTCAACCCAGTCAAAGGAGCAGAGATAATAGCAGAGGTTCTCTTCTGCTCATTCCACATTTGATGCATCTCTATGGTTGCTCCCCAGTGTGGCTTCTTTGATGTGCAGTAAGAGAACTATGGGAAGTGAAGTTCTTTCCACATCCCATGAATGTATAAGGCCTCTCCCCAGTGTGGGTTCTGTGATGCTTTGTAAGACTTTTACTTTCAGTAAAGCTCTTTCCACATTCCATGCATGTGTATGGCTTCTCCCCAGTGTGGGTTCTTTGATGCTGTACAAGATTTCCCCTGATACTGAAGCTCTTTCCACATTCCACGCATGTGTATGGCTTCTCCCCAGTGTGTGTTCTTTCATGTGAAGTAAGAGAACTACGGGAAGTGAAGCTCTTTCCACATCCCATGCATGCAAAAGGCCTCTCCCCAGTGTGGGTTCTATGATGAATTGTAAGATTTTGACTCTGGCTGAATCTCTTTCCACACAGTGCACATGTATAGGGCCTCTCCCCAGTGTGAGTTCTGTGATGCTTTGTAAGACTTCTACTTTCAGTAAAGCTCTTTCCACATTCCATGCATGTGTATGGCTTCTCCCCAGTGTGGGTTCTTTGATGCTGTACAAGATTTCCCCTGATACTGAAGCTCTTTCCACATTCCACGCATTTGTATGGCTTCTCCCCAGTGTGTGTTCTTTCATGTGCAGTAAGAGAACTACTGGCAGTGAAGCTCTTTCCACATCCCATGCATGTATAAGGCCTCTCCCCAGTGTGGGTTCTGTGATGAAGTGTAAGATGTTGACTATGTTTGAATGTCTTTCCACACTGTATACACTTATAGGGCCTCTGCCCAGAGTGGGTTCTTTGATGCTTTGTAAGATTTCCACTTTCATTGAAGCTCTTTCCACATTCCATGCATATGTAAGGCCTCTCCCCAGTGTGGGTTCTATAATGCATTGTCAGATGTTGCATCTGACTGAAACTCTTGTCACATTGCATGCATGTGTATGGCTCCACCCCAGTGTGTGTTGCTTGATGTGCAGGAAGACGTCTACTGGCAGTGAAGCTCTTTCCACATTCCATGCGTTTATTTTGTGTGTCCCCTGTTTCCCTTTGCTTATGTTGAGGAAGACTTCCAGGTTCAATGAAATGCTGACAACATGGCTTGCATCGAGATGGCTGCTCTCCAGGATGTATTTGCCCATCGTTAGGAGGACTTCCGTCGGCACTGCAGCTCTGCCTACTGTCCATCATAGTATATGGAATTCTATATGGAAGTGTGGGATCCCTCAGGCTCACTAGGGCTCTTGCTGTCTACGACGCTCTCTTTGGATTGAAATCGTGGCTACAAGGATGCTTCTATAAGATTCTGCACATTTCATTTCACCTCTGGGTTTTCTTCACTTTGGGTACTTGTTTCATCCACCTTTCAGTAAATAGTCACACCCTCACCCCTTTTCCCTTCTCCTTCTTTTGCAACCTTCTGGAATTAAGAGCTAAGATTTCCAGGACTGTGAGAAATGCAGGTTTGTTTCTTCACATTCCTCACTTGGTTTCACTTTTCTTTTTTGATCCTGATTGGACTTGCAAGTCTCTCTTCTCTCACTTTGTGCTCACTTGGTTCTCATTGGAGGACACCTGGAACTGCTTCACTTCCATTGTCTTGCCATTCACCTGCTCCGGAAGAAAGACAAAAGGAAAATTCCATATGGAGATAATGACTGAAATGTGAGTACAAGGCAAACGTGGCATTTTCATTTCAACACCTCCAACATAATCCCTTCTCCTCTTGGAATGCCCCTCCAGAAAGCAGCTTCCTCAGGGATTGAATTTACACTGAAGTCATCATACACCTACACTGAAGTGAGCTCTATTCTCCCTAGGTAGCTTGGCAGTGAGAAAGAAAAACTAAGTTTCAAGGGTGCTACATGCATAGAAAAAGTTCAGATCAAAGGACTTCAGAGATAGCAGGTTCCATCTGTCAAGCACAAATTAGGATGGTGGACCAAAATGCACATGCACAGACAGCTCTGCACCAAATCTCAAGGACTGTCACAGGGAAGGGGGGATCCAGGCCCTTGCAGGGTGGACAAGTCGCTCACAACCAGGCCTTCTTCTAGACCTCGGCATTTTCGCTCAGGAATTTTTGCACCCTTACCAGGGGATGCCTGGATCTGGACTTGGGTGTAGCCCTGTGCTGGGGGCTCAGAGCTTCTGGGGTGCCAAAGAAGCTGTCTGCCAAATCTAGAATTTCTGTCAAGGAGAGATGCTGATCACTTCCAGCACCTACCCTGCACTGAGGAACAGCAACCATCAATGTGTGAGGCTCGACCTGCTGCAACGGACGGCTGCTGCGGCTTACAGAAAAAACCTCCCTTGGTGGTTAGCTTATAAAGTAAAGAAGGAAAGAGAGAAGAGACTAATATATAAATTGAAGGATGGAGAAGGACGACTGCAATTGCAAAGGACACAAATTAAGAAAATAGTGGAAGACTTCTTTGCGAAGCTATAGCAGAATAAAGAGACCTCAGCTGAGAAAGTTAATGAGTATATCCGAAAGGGAAATCTACCAAAGCTATGGGAGAAATACGAAAAAGCATTAAATGAAGAAGTAAGAATGACAGAAGTAACTGAGGCAATCAAGAGACAAACGAATGGCAATACCCCAGGCCTGGATGGGTTACCAGCAGAGTTCTATAAAACTTTTGAAGGAATCCTGTCTAAGCCTCTTAAGGGTATATGTAACGCGGCATTGCTAGATGCTAAAATACCAAATCCTTGGACAGAGGCAAATGTTACATTAATACCAAAAGAAGATATGGACTTGACACAGATCCAGAACTATAGACCTATATCACTATTAAATGTGGATTATAAAAATTTTCCCTCTGTAATGGCAGAAAGACTAAAGAAGTATTTAACAGACTTCATACATCCAGACCAAAATGGCTTTTTACCTAAAAGACAAATGAGGAATAATATGAGAATCATCTTGGACATTTCAGAGTATTACAAGGCACGCTCTGAAAAATCAATGGCGTTATTATTCATGGATGCACAGAAGGCCTTTAATAATGTCAACTGGCAATTTATGAAGCAACAACTAGTTCAAATGGAGTTTGGTGAAAAAATTATCAATGCGATATTAAGCATGTATCAAAAACAGTCTGCTAGGATTATAATTAATGGAGAATATACAAACACTATAGACATACAAAAGGGCGCAAGACAAGGATGCCCTTTATCACCACTGCTGTTTATATTGAGCTTAGAAGTGTTAAATAGAAATATCAGAGATGATACAGCTATTAAAGGCACTAGAATTAGAGATGAAAGCTATAAACTGCAAGCATTTGCAGACGACTTAGTTTTTATTATTGAGGAACCTTTGGTAACAATGTCCAAACTTTTACAAAGGATTGAAGAATATGGCGATGTTACTGGGATGAAAATAAACAGAGAAGATGAAATTGTTAGTGAAAAATCTCACATTGGAGCAGAGAAAAACTCTGGTGGAACAAGTTAGATCTTCAAATTGTTAAAAAGGTTAAATATTTGGGAATTTTCCTTGCAGCTAAATGCACTACATTGAAAGAAGATAATTATGATAAACTGTTAAAGGAAATTAAGAGTGACTTGGAAATATGGGCCAATTTGCAATTATCCTTGTTGGGAAGAATAGCACTAATTAAAATGACTATATTACCAAAGCTTTTGTTTTTATTCCAAATGATTCCCATAAAAATTGACAAAAAATTCTTTGATGATTTAAATATCCAAATCTCGAGATTTATATGGAAAAAGAAGAAACCAAGGATTAAATTAAAAATGCTCTGGGAGGTTAAGGGAATGGGGTTTTTGGTCTTCCTGATTGGATGTTGTATTATCAAGCTTCTGTCTTAATGTGGCTAAAAGAATGAATAACCTTAAGAAATAAGAGAATCCTTTATCTTGAAGGGCATGATCTACAAATGGGCTGGCACGCTTATATGTGGTATGAGAAGCGTAAGACACATGGTTGTTCTTTAAATCATTATATTAGAAAGTCATTAATGTCGGCGTGGGAAAAAATAAAGACAAAACTGGATACTGAGTTGCCAAGATGGCTTTCGCCTATGGAAGCTCTTGTATATCAAAACACATTGAATTTTGATATGATTATGAGATATGATGATATTTTGGATAATGATGGAGGATTGAATCCGAACCAAGAATTACAAAAGGAAGGTATTGATATCTCTTGGCGGCATAAGGTTCAAATACAATCGAGATATGTTAGAGATTATAAAATGTGGGGTTTTTATAAGGAATTAACAACATTTGACCAAGTGATTTTAAATGAGATAAAAAATGATTAAAAGACTGTATAATTTTCTTTTGGATATGAGAATGGAAGATGAACAAGTTAAGGAAACTATGATAACATGGGCACAAAATTTTGAATATAATATTGAGTTATTGAAACGGCAAAAGTTGTGGGAAAGAAATATCAAGGTAACCTTAGCAACCTCATATAAAGAAAATCTTTATAAAACGTTTATAGATGGTACCTATAGCCGAAAAGACTAGCAAAAATGTTTCCAAATATGTCAAATGGATGTTGGAAATGCAAACATAACCATGGTACTTTTTATCATATGTGGTGGACTTGTGAGAAGGCACAAAATATTGGGCTAAAATACATAAATGGCTTGAGGAAATGTTACAAAAATCTTTAATATTTAAGATTTAACCTGAAGTCTCTGTATTAGGTATTGTGCCTGATGATGTTGATAAAGAAGCAACGTCTTTGATTCTACATGTAAATACTGCAGCAAGGCATGTATTTGCCCAACATTGGAGGAGTAAAGAACCATCCACTGATGAACTGATTTTAAAAAAGATCCTGGACTGTGCTGAAATGGACAGGCTGATGTCTCTGAAGGAGAAAGAGGAAACAAACTTCCAGGGCTTTTTTTGTCATAGAACGCACCGGAACCTTTTTTTCCAATGGATTTTACGAAGTGATTTTGAATCTCGTAGCAGATTAGCAGCAAACATCATTAACATAGTGCCTGCAGGCTGCTTTTGTGTCTGCTAGAGAGAGAGAGAGAGAGAGAGAGAGAGAGAGAGAGAGAGAGAG
>NW_025335565.1:4345-62567 GCF_004798865.1 Varanus komodoensis | reverse complement strand
CACCCCTTTTTTTTTTTTTTTACAAAAAAAGCACTGCATCCTTCTATCAAACTTGGAACTCTTTTTATTATTGGCTAGAGAAACGTGACTATGTGTAGATTTGAATATGTCTACAGATTGGTATAAGAAAAAATGGGTGGCTGACCCAGTAGGCCTGAAGTCTTTAATGACTGATGTTTTAGTTTCTTTTTTTTTTTTTTTTTAGTTAAGAAAATAATAATAATAAAACTTACTAAAAAAAAAGAAGAATAGCCCGCGCCTCGCTCTGATTGCCTTGGCGCGTGCCTCTATCACAGGCCGATTAGAGCCGGGTGACCCGCTTAAGGGGCTGTCCTGAGGAATGCTCTGGGGCGCAGCGGGAGCTGTGAGGGAGGGGAGAGATGGCTGGTCAGAAAAGGGGAGGAAACACCCGCCCATCAACTGCCAGCACCGCAAAGGAAGAGCCATCCAAGCAAGGCCTTTGGCCTGTTCCAGCTCCAGAGCACTTTGCACCGCGGAAGTGAATGTAAACTATCCCATAATTCCTATGGCTTCTCCCCAGTGCGACTTCTTCCGTGGCACTGGATTACCAAGATGCTCAACAGGGACAGGAGAATTGTCCACTTTCACCCCACAATGGACCCTTTCCCTGCTTGGTGTTGGAAGGTCCATGCTTATATTTAGTCGGGCTTTGTCTGAACCTCCAGCTTGGTGGCATTTGGGTCTTCTTTGGGGAAGGACTTCCACTTGCCAAGAATCTCTTTTCACTGGTATCTTTTCATTGGGTTTTCTTCCCCTGTGGCTTTAATCCCTACTGCTTTCCTGTTTAACTTTTCCATATTGATTGGATCCACTCTGGAAATATAGAAGAATTGTTCACTTTCATCCCACGATGAACCCTTTCCCTGCTTGGTGTTTGCTTTTCCCTTTTCCTTTACCCGGTCTGCGTCACGTGTCCTCCATTCCCTGCAGGCTTGGAAAGTCTCCCTCCGCACCGCATCTCACGCTCCCTCGTTCTGCTGAAAAGACTCCCTCCTGCCCGCCGGCAGGGCGGAAAATGATGCGGCTGTTCCCACCATGCATGGCACCCCCCATCCCACCCCGCCTGCCGGGCCCCAGGGCCCACCGGCAGCTCCTGAGTGGAAGCAGCCCCCTCCTGCCCCATGCAAGGCCAGCCCCACACTCGGCGCCCGATGCCCCAGAACATCCCGGGGCTCAAATCCTCCCCGGAAGGAAGATCAGGCAAAGCAAATGCTGCGCCGCTTTGCACCCGGGGAGTCCGGATCAGGCCCCGCGCTTTGCCTGCAGCAGCAAGAGAAGGGGAATCTTCCCCCTGCTTCCCCTCCCGGCTCCCCTCCTTCTCGCCGGGATCCCCTCCGCCCCTTCCATCCACCAGCCCACCTTGCCTTTCTCCGAGCCCGTCTCGCTGCTGGGACCACCAGGCCGGGGCGTCCGCGGGGCTCCCCGCGCCCCTTTCCCGCCTCTCCAGGCAGAGCCGTGCTCTCCTTGTGCTTTCCAGACATGGAGCGGAAGCGCACCGAGCCCTGCTGCCCGCCCACCAGGAGCTGCTTCCCCCGGGAGGACCGGAAAAGCCGGATTCCGGAGTCCCCCTTGGATGCGCCGCCTTTCCCTGGTTCTGGAGGACGCGGTCTTCCGAATTGCACCCAAAGCACGCAGCACATCCGCCTCCAACAAGTGAGCCCCGAAATCAGGAGTGGCATCGTTTGTGTGTGCCTGCTACCAGAAAGGGGATCCAGAGGGCCCTAGAATGTGGGCTAAGATGAGAAAGGGCCCCAGACAGGTGGTTTGGAGGCAAATTGATAGGTAGGGTGACCCCCTGCATGATCGTCAGAGCCACACCAGAAGGCCTGGTTCCATGAAAGGCCCCGTGGCTTGAAGGAATGTGTTGTGAGAGGATGTCATTATGGGGTGAAGAGATGAAAGCTCGCTGCAGTGAGTCCTTTTTATGGAATTGATTAGGAATGAATTAATGATCTCAATTCGAATCCAAGGCAAACCATTCAACATCACAGTAGTCCAAGTCTGTGCCCCAACCACTGGTGCTGAAAAGGCTGAAGTTGACCAGTTCTACGAAGACCTACAACACCTTCTAGAATTAACTACAAAAAAATGATGTCTATATCATCATGGGGGATTGGAATGCTAAAGCAGGAAGCCAAAAAGATAACTGGAATAACAGGCAAGTTTGGTCTTGGAGTACAAAATGAAGCAGGGCACAGGCTGGTAGAATTTTGTCAAGAGAATACGATGGTCATAGTAAACACTCTTTTCCAACAATCCAAGAGACGACTCTACAAATGGACATCACCAGACGGTCAACATAGAAATCAGATTGACTATGTGCTCTGCAGCCAAAGATGGAGAAGCTCTAAACAGTCAGTAAAAACTAGACCAGGAGCTGACTGTGGCTCAGATCATGAGCTTCTCATTGCAAAATTTGGGCTTAAATTGAAGAAAGTAGGGAAATGCACTAGTGATGCACTACGGAAATCTACTACAGAAATGCACTCAGGTATGACCTAAATCATATCCCTGATGAATATACAGTAGAGGTGAAAAATAGATTTAAGGAATTAGATCTGATAAACAGAGTGCCTGAATGCAGAATTCCAGGGAATAGCTAGAAGAGATAAGAATGCCTTCTTCAATGAACAGTGCAAAGAAATAGAAGAAAACAATAGAATAGGGAGGACCAGAGATCTCTTCAAGAAAATTGGAGATATGGAGGGAACGTTTCATGCAAAGATGGGCATGATAAAGGACCAAAATGGCAGGGACCTAACAGAGGCAGAAGTGATTAAGAAGAGGTGGCAAGATTACACAGAAGAACTATACAAGAAAGAGCTTAAGGTCCCTGAAAACCATGATGGGGTGGTCACCGACCTCGAGCCAAACATCCTGGAATGTAAAGTCAAATGGGCCTTAGGAAGTCTGAGCAGCAACAAAGCTAGTGGAGGAGACAGTTTTCCAGCTGAGCTATTCAAAATTCTAAAAGACGATGCAGTAAAAGTGCTACACTCAATATGCCAGCAAATTTGGAAAACTCAACACTGGCCACAGGATTGGAAAACGTCAGTTTACATTCCAATCCCAAAGAAGGGCAATGCCAAAGAATGTTCAAACTAATGCACCATTGCACTCATTTCACATGCTGGCAAAGTGAGGCTCAAAATCCTACAAGCTAGGCTCCAGCAGTATGTGGACCGAGAACTACCAGAAGTACAGGCAGGATTTCGAAGAGGGAGAGAAACTAGAGATCAAATTGCCAACATATGCTGGATCATGGAGAAAGCTAGGTGGTTCCAGAAAAACATCTACTTCTGCTTCATTGACTATGCTAAAGCCTTTGATTGTGTTGATCACAACAAACTGTGGCAAGTTCTTAAAGAGATGGTAGTACCAGACCATCTTACTTGTCTCTTGAGAAACCTATATGCAGGTCAAGAAGCAACAGTGAGAACTGGACACGGAACCACTGATTGGTTCAAAATTGAGAAAGGAGTTCGGCAAGGCTGTATACTGCTGCCCTGCCTATTTAACTTATATGCAGAGCACATCATGAGAATGGTGGGGCTAGATGAATCAGCAGTTGGAATTAAGATTGCTGGGAGAAATAGCAAAAACCTCAGATATGCAGATAATACCACTCTCATTGTAGAAAATGAAAGAGAAACTAAAGAACCTCTTGATGCGGGTGAAGGAGGAGAGTGCAAAAGTTGGCTTGAAACTCAACATTAAGAAAACTAAGATCCTGGCATCTGGTCCTCTCACTTCCTGGCAAATAGATGGGGAAGAAATGGAGGTAGTGACAGATTTTATTTTCCTGGGCTCACTGCAGACAGTGACTGCAGCCAAGAAATTAAAAGACTCCTGCTCCTTGGGAGGAAAGCTATGGCAAATCTAGACAGCTCACTAAAAAGCAGAGACATCACCCTGCCAACAAAAGTGCGTATAGTCAAGGCTATGGTTTTCCCAGTTGCAATGTATGGCTGTGAAAGCTGGACCATAAGGAAGGCTGAGCACCGAAGAATTGAGTCTTTGAATTGCGGTGCTGGAGGAGACTTGGACTGCAAGGCGATCAAACCAGTCAGTCCTAGAAGAGACCAACCCTGACTGCTCTTTAGAAGATGAGATACTGAAGAAGAAACTCAAATACTTTGGCCACCTAATGAGAAAGAAGGACTCCCTGGAGAAGAGTCTAATGCTGGGAAGAATAGACGGCAAAAGATGAAGGGGACGGCAGAGAAGGAGGTGGCTAGATGGAGTCACTGAAGCAGTCAGTGTGAGCTTAAGTGGACTCCGGGGGATGGTGGAGGATAGGAAGGCCTGGAGGAATGTTGTTCATGGTGTCGCGATGGGTTGGACACGACTTCGTGACTAACAACAACAAAATTCAATATTAAGCCATATTAAAATATTGATTAAATAAAAGGGTCCTAACCTGGCGCCGAAAAACGTATAATGATGGTGCCTGGCTGTGGCGGGTTGGCTGGGCCAGCCAGTCAACCTCGGCAAGCGGCGCGAGAAAGTTTAAAGAAAGAAAAAAAGACTGCAGTCCAGAAATCAGTTACAAAGCATGCTCAGTTTAGTTGCAGGGGGAGAACAACAAAAACTTCTTCCCCCCCAGGTTTTTTTTCTTTTTCCCCAAGTTTTTTCTCCTTCTTTTTTCCCCTCACCACCGGCATCTGCTTTTATTACTTCACACTTTTTACCTAGGCATTTGAATACAGCCAATTAGCCATCGTATACAAGCAGCCAACACTTTAATGCTTAGGTTACAAGCCTTATATGGTTACAAGCCTTATATGGTTACATAGGTAAATTACAATACTCTTGGTCTTTGTGTGGTACGTGAGTACAGCATGACCCAGCAATGAATTCCCACATCTCCTCCGTTTTGTTTATTTAAATGAACTATCACTTCTGTACTGGTGAAGTCAATTTTTGCCAAGTGTATACGTCAGGAAGAGATGATTCCAGAGAACCTCAACGAACAAGCAGAGGGTACCCCACATCCTCATAAGGAGGAAGCAGAGGAGCATGATCTTCATCATCATGCGAGTTCAAAACATGATATTTGATTTGATACAGCTGCTTGGCCGTAAGGTTAACAGTCGGGGAAGGCGCACGAGCAAAGCAACGCTTGAGCACATCAACAAGAGAAGGTATACATTGAATACAACAGCATAACATAATTAAAATCACGATAATAATAATAACATACATGATTAGTGACCGAAGCCAGGAAAGATTAGGCAACCAAGACCAGAGCCAAGAGAAATCCGTCCAAGAGGAGGGGTCTCTTCGGAGATCTGTGACCACCTCTTGGATGGTAGTTAAGGATTGCTCGATCACACCAGATTGGTTAACGTAGAAACAGCAAGATTGATTTAGCCAAGCGCACACTCCGCCATTGCGGAGAAATAAGTAATCAAGAGCAAGGCGATTTTGAACAACAACTTTAGCTAAAGAGTCCACTTCTGTTTGTAAAGCTTTTATGGCAATTTTTGAAACATTGGCCAAGCGTTCTATGTCTTTAGATATATTAAGCAATTTTAGATTGGTGAAAACACCATGCAAAGAAGGAATGAAAAACCCAACGAAATCAAGGAAACCTCGAGTGTTAGAATCAAGGTTCCGTCTATATAAATGAGGGTTGGTAGCCCTTTTTACAGCATCATGGGATTGAATATTCATATTCAGAGGTCCTAAAGAAGCAAGGGTACAGGTACCATGCCAGAAGGGAGGGAGGACTTTATATGCGGCAGTGCCACAAACGAAAAATACCCCAGGAGGTAACCCATAGGTATAATTTTCAGGTTTTCCTCCCCTTTTTATGACAGTTCGTTGCCAATGAAAGGAACGGAATAAAAGATACTTACTATCCGGTAGAGACATTTGAGCCCTCCACCGGGTGACGTTATCGGGCCAAGGACCCCTGACGCCACTTGCTGTGCAATTGTCCACCACATAACCACTCATGAAATAAGCGGAAGCAGCGGAACAAATACATCGAGATTCAACACAAGGGCAAGTAGGAA
Source organism: Varanus komodoensis (assembly GCF_004798865.1). Lineage (NCBI taxonomy): Eukaryota > Metazoa > Chordata > Lepidosauria > Squamata > Varanidae > Varanus > Varanus komodoensis. Next base: position 56,526 of record NW_025335565.1, on the reverse strand, counting down.
GGTAGATTATGGAGCCATAATCTTTAACAGTGTAGTCCCAGTCAATTGAGTTATGAGGAAGAACAAGAGTGGTGCTACAGTTTGGATATGCACCTACATCAGCTGACCCATAAAAGGCTTTAATGCAATAGGGTGCAGGTGGCCACAATGCTTGATTATCCAGTAAAATAGGGCTAGTAATAGAGTCTTTAGTTATAGTAGAATTGGCATCATGAACAGAGATGTTAGCCCAATCACTGTAGTTCAGAAATTGGAATGGGATGAGAGGCCAATGCCAATTATGATGGGAAGTATGAGTGCAAAGCCAACAGTCTGATAGATTAGTGGTGGCAACAACATCATTAGCAAGTTGTAAGAACATATTCTCTACTAACGGAATGGGGGCTACATAAAAAGGCAAGGTGAAAAGAGTGAGCAAAAAACTAGACATTACGAAGACTTTCTCCATGGCCGAACGCAACGTGCAGGAATCCAAAGAGGGCCGTTATCCAAAGCTACCGCTGCGTATCCACGGCCCCAAGTTATCAACGGCACAGGTCCCTTCCACTCAGGATCAGGTAATTTTCTATAGCTCACAAGCGGACGTGGAAGTTGTTCCTCAGTCCTGAAATGAAGCTCAACAGGTGTATGAGACCTATTGTGGGGAGTGAACAAAAAACTTAAGGTATAAAGGACCTTAGCTACAACAGCTGGAATATCAGCGGTGGATATCCCTCTTCCTTCAGTCTGCTTATGGAGCACAGATTTGAAGGTGAGGTGTGCTCTTTCCACAATAGCTTGACCTGCAGAATTAAAAGGAATACCATGAGATAACTTTATACCCCACAAATTGCAGAATTCTGAAAATGAATGAGAACAATATGATGGGCCATTGTCCGTTTTGATAGCCAATGGCCTCCCCATCACAGCAAATGTCCTGATGCAATGCTGAATAACATGTCTCGATGTTTCCCCCTTCATGGGTGTTGCCCAAATAAATCCTGAATAGGTATCAACAGTTAAATGTAACTTATTGAGAGGAGCCAACGATGGTACATGAGTAACATCCATTTGCCACGTCTGATTAGCTTGAGTCCCTCGAGGGTTCACTGCATCAAAAGGAAAGTTTATCGGTGATTTACAACATGATGGGCAGGCTGATACAATGTCCCTTGCTTGTGACATAGGAATAGAAAACATTTTATGCAGAACTTTAGCTGATTGATGAAAGGTATCATGAGATAGGATGGGGTCATCAAATAAAGAAAAAACATTCTGTTTAAGTGCACCATCAGCTCGAGCATTCCCTTCTGCCAAAAATCCTGGAAATCCTGTATGGGATCTAATATGAGTCACATAGCAGAAATATGATCGTTCTTGGATCAATTGTTGCAGCTGGCAAAACATTCCATAAAGTTCTCTATCAATAGCAGGTGACAAATACGACAATGGCAAATGTAGCAACAACTTATAAACGTATTGAGTATCTACAATAAGATTAAAATCTTCTTGCGCAAACAATTGAAATGCTAAAATTACAGCAGCTAGTTCAGACCGCTGTGCTGATGATTGATTTTCAGTGAACTTCGATGACTAAGAGCCACCTGGCATCTGCCAAGTAACCACTCCTCGGGTAGGAGAACCATCTGTAAACAAAGTTATTGCATGTGACAGTGGCTGTAAAGAAAAGCAAGATGTTAGTTTATATGAAATCTGTGAAAATAGCTGCAAGCGTTTATCTTTCGGTGGATTATGGAGGACTTTTCCCAAGAATCCAGCGAATGCAACTTGAAATTCTGAAGATGTAACCAGCAATCGCTCCACCTCCTCCTGCTTAAAAGGAAAAAACACACAGTCAATATCTTTCCCAGTAAGCTGTAAAGTTCTGTGCCGTGCTTTAAAAAATAAGTCTGCCATAGCAGTTATCCAAGGGTATAAATTTCTTGACGGTGTATGTGGCAAATAGATCCATTCTATGATGCAGATTGTCTCTTTATCTTTGGGCACGTAAAGAATGGCTATTGGTAATGATGGTGTAGACAAAATAAAGCAAGAAAGTTGTAAATCCTCATTTAGCCGCCGATCAACTGCCCGAACACGAAGCCTTTGAGCAAGTAGTTGAAAAGCAGCTTTCATTGCTGGAGTGACAGGGATTTTATCTGCTGGAGATGAATGACCTGCCAGGGCCATAAACTGTGGTGAAAGGTCGTCAGTAGTAAGGGCTAAAGATGGCCTAGCCCAATTAATATTCCCCAGCAAACTTTGGAGCTGTACCAGAGTCAATGTTTCCGGAATATGAAACTGTGGCAAGACTGGCACTGAGGCCTTTTCTGAAAGCTGGTGTCCTAAGTATTTGAAAGGAGGGTCTTCTTGGACCTTTTCTGGTGCTACATAAAGTCCATATGCTTCTAACGAAGCAACAAGAAAGTCCATATGACATTTATCAACACTTTTCCCTGCTATTAAGATGTCATCCATGTAATGATACACCATTAAGTCCGGAAATGCTGATCGAAATGGTTGCAGGGCCAAAGCAACAAATAGCTGACAGAGGGTGGGAGAATTTGCCATTCCTTGAGGCAATACACACCACTCATACCTTTTTGTAGGGCGATCGTTGTTCAGCACTGGAACTGTAAATGCAAATTTTTCTCGATCTTGAGGAGCTAGTAATATATTAAAAAAACAGTCTTTCAAGTCAATTATTTTCAGTTTATAATTTTGTGGGATCAAGTTTGGATTTGGCATCCCACATTGAACAGGCCCCATCACTTGCATACATTCATTCACTTTTCTTAAGTCTTGTAATAATCTCCATTTGCCTGATTTCTTTTTTATCACAAATATTGGTGTATTCCATGGACTGGAACTAGGCTGAATGTGTCCCAACTGAAGTTGCTCCTGAATAAGGGCCTCCACCGCCTGGAGCTTTTGTAAAGGCAGCGGCCACTGGTCTACCCATACTGGCGCAGTTGTTTTCCATTTGATGGGCAATGCATGCAATGGCACTGATGGGGAGGCCCTCAGGATAAATTTGTACTGATGGTAACTCCTAAGGACGAAAGTAAGTCTCTGCCCCATAAGGTAAATGGAATGTCCATAATTAAAGGACGTAAAGTCACAGTGCGGCCTTCAGATTGGAAGGTAATTTGCTGTACACTTCGGGAAGCAGCTGTAAAGCCTCCCACTCCATAAACAGGAGAAGCTGGAGCTGTGGGGAACTTTTCAGGCCAATCCTTTTTTGCTATAACAGTCACATCAGCCCCTGAATCCAGCATCCCTTTTATACAGCGTCCTGCCATGGTGACAGATAAATAAGGCCTGTCTGTTGTCAGTCGGATAGTTGCCATTGCAATGGGTGTAGTTTGCAAATTACTTGGCATAGGCTGGCAAGACTGCTGAGAGTCCCTTTTGCTTTGCAATGGTATTAAGAGCATACGAGCTACAGGTGAATCTGCCAGAACTTCCATACGCATAGTGGACCAGAGATGTAGTACAATGTCTGTTGAGCCAGATGATTCATATAAGCCAGGAGTCACATGCCAAAAATCCGGTCGCATGATAGGGAGCAATAAGCCAATGTGGCCTGTTGGTATCGGATGAGATACCCTAGCAGGGACTGGTACAGCAAATCCAGGAGTTAGCATCACCGATGAGGTGAGAACAACAGGTAGTCCATAACAACCTGGGTTATGCTCACATGGCTCATGTGGCTTTTCATCATCCCCTATAGTATAAAGGCGAGGATTTGACAAGCTGCAAAACGGCCATTTGCCACCAGGGGGCAGCTCAGGGAACGAGTTCTCCTGCAGTTCAAATTCTCCTATTGTTTGGGGGGGCCCGGAGTTGGCCCCGCCCTCGTTTCCCTGGCTACAGTCGGAGCCTGGTTGTCCCGCCTGGGGGCGTGAGCGACACTGATTAGCCCAATGAAAACCCTTCTTGCAGATAGGGCATTTTTTGGAAGGACGGGCTGCACTCCTTTGAACAGAACGGCATTGCGCTCTGAAATGGCCTTCTCTGCCACACCCAAAGCATCTCTTACTAGCAGCAGGATTATTAGCCTGTTGGAATGTCTGTACTGCAGCTGCTAGCAAACGTGCCTTATGGGTTTGTGATCCAACATTCTGACACACCCGAAGCATAGTATGTATATCAGTATCTGGATTATTATAAATGGGTGTGAGGGCCGTTTTACAGTCCTCATTTGCATTTTCAAACGCTAGCTGCTTGAGCAATAATTTTCAAGCTCTAGGACTGTCGATTTGGCGTTCCACTGCCCGCATTAGTTTATTAATGAAATCAGTATATGGCTCTGTAGCGCCTTGCCTTATATTAACGAAGCTGGATAATGAATTGTCTCCAGGCTCTGGGATCTTTTTCCAGGCTTTTACAGCTATATTTGCCACTTGAGTCAAAGCCTGATCGGTTAACGCAACTTGTTGAACGGTCATCGCGAAGGCTCCCTCCCCCATTAGCATGTCCTCTGTGATGTTAATGTTATTCATAGCATTCTGCACCGCCTGTGCAGTCGCACCCTGCCGCCAAGCCTCCATACAAAGGAGGCTTTGAGCGGGGGGGAGGAGAGAGCGGAGGATCATTTTCCAATCCATGGGCGTTAGCCTCTGGAGGGACATGCCTTCAAGCAAAGCTCTAGTAAATGGTGCTTGAATACCATTATCCCGGATTGATCGCTGTAACTCTTTTAAAGTTTGCAACGGAAGCGGTTCGTATCCATCCGGAACAGCTTGCATGCCTCTTCCCCCCGGGGGCCCCTCTGAGCACGGGAAACGCTGCTGGAATCTCTTGCGATCCCGGATCCCCTTCCTCCATAATTGCTGCTTGCAAGGCAGCAGCTAACGCAGCTGAACGCTGCATCGCAGGGGCCAGGGTCACCGCAAGTTCCTCATTTTCCGATCCCAGATCGTCAGGCGGTTTAGACGGCGGAAGATGGCGGCGCTCCTCATATAGAGGAGGAGGAGGAGGGGCTCTAGGGATCGGGACCGGCGTGGGGGGTAAAATTCGCGGCAGGGGTGGATTTAGCACGGTTTCAGCTTCCAGTTGTTGATTAAATAATATATTAGTCGGCGTTAGTCCTTTTAAACAAGCCCGGACTTTACACCACGTGAATAAAATCCTGGAAGTTATTCTGGGATGATCCTGAAAACAGGACCCAATTTTACACCAATGTTCAAGCTTCAACGTGCCTGCCTCCAGAACCCAGGGGCAAACGTCATCAATTGCTTTAATTAAATCTTGAACTTCACTTTCAGTGACAGAATGTCCCTCTTTAGTAAGTAGAAAATGGAGGTCCTTTTTAAACGCCTGCTTCTTGGCAGACAATGAAGAGCCCATTTCAATGGCGCTCTAACTCAAATTAGTCACACTCACCGGGATCCGAAGATGCGTGGCGCGCCTGCAGCCCTGGCCGGGCGTGGGGAGGTGACGATCGCGGGGAACCGCCAGCTAGCAGCCGGGGTTGAATCAAGGCAAACCGCTTGCCTTACAAGGTTTGAAAAGTTTGAAAGGCCTCAGAGAGGGCACCACTTGTGGCGGGTTGGCTGGGCCAGCCAGTCAACCTCGGCAAGCGGCGCGAGAAAGTTTAAAGAAAGAAAAAAAGACTGCAGTCCAGAAATCAGTTACAAAGCATGCTCAGTTTAGTTGCAGGGGGAGAACAGCAAAAACTTCTTCCCCCCAGGTTTTTTTTTCTTCTTCCCCAAGTTTTTTCTCCTTCTTTTTTCCCCTCACCACTGGCATCTGCTTTTATTACTTCACACTTTTTACCTAGGCATTTGAATACAGCCAATTAGCCATCGTATACAAGCAGCCAACACCTTAATGCTTAGGTTACAAGCCTTATATGGTTACAAGCCTTATATGGTTACATAGGTAAATTACAATACTCTTGGTCTTCGTGTGGTACGTGAGTACAGCATGACCCAGCAATGAATTCCCACACCTGGCGAACCTCTTTGGGGAGCGCATTCCATAATCAGGGCACCACCACAGAGAAGACCCTCTTCCGGGTACCCTGTCTCCTAATGTCTTTCTCAGAGGATTCCTGGAGGAGGGCTTCTGCTGCTGATCTCGGGGCGGGCAGGCGGGAAAATACGGAAAAAGGCATCCCTGATCCCGAGCCATTTAGGGCTTTATAGGTTACCAGCACCTTGAATTGAGCCCGGACTTCGATGGGAAGCCAGTGGACCTGATATAGGACTGAGGTTATATGTGAATAATGCCCAGGCCCCAACAGCATCCTGGCAGCTCTATTTTGAACCATATGAAGTATCCGGACTGGATTTAATGGCAGCCCCACATAAAGCGTATTAGAGTCATCCAAATGGGAAGGAACCAATGTGTGTGTTACTGTTGCTAGGCAATCCTCCTCCAGGTAGGGACACAGCTGATAGATTAGCCAAAGCTGGAGGAAAGCACTCCTCGCCACCTCTGTCACTTGGGCTTCCAAGGACAGCTCCGGGTCGAGGAGCACTCCCAAGCTGTGGACCCCATCCTTTAGAGGGAGTGCAACCCCATCCAGGGCAGGGCCCAAGTCACCTACTCAGGAGCTCGAATCACCCATCAACAGGACCTCCATTTTATCTGGATTAAGCTTCAGTTTATTGGCCCTCATCCAGCCCATTACTTCGGCCAGGCACCATTTCAGGATAGCCACTGCCTCACCTGGGTTAGTTGAAAACGAGAGGTAGAGCTGGGTATCATCAGCGTACTGATGACTCCACAGCCCAAACCTCCTGATGACCTCTCCCAGTGGTTTCATGTAGATGTTAAATAGCCAGGGGGACAAAATGGAACCCTGTGGTACTCCATGGCAGAGTTGCCATGGCGCAGAGCAAAAGTCCCCCAGCACTCCCTTCTGAAATTGGCTGGCAAGGTAGGACCGGAACCACTGCCAAGCAGTGCCTCCTTCTCCCAATCCTGCCAGCCTATCCAGGAGGATACCATGGTCAATGATATCGAAAGCTGCTGAGAGGTCCAGGAGAACCAACAGGGATGCACTCCTCTGTCTCTCTCTCTGCACAGGTCATCATACAGGGCGACCAAGGTAGATTCAGTACCGTACCCAAGTCTGAAGCTGTACTGAAATGGGTCCAGATAATCAGTATCATCCAAGACTACCTGGAGTTGTTCTGCCACCACCTGCTCCAACACCTTGTCCAAAAATGGGATGTTGGCCACTGGTCTGTACTTGGCAGCCATCCCTGGATCCAGAGATGCCTTCTTTAGGACAGGTCTGATTACCACCTCCTTTAAAGGAGCGGACACCCAGCCTTCCCTCAGAGAGTTAGTTATTAAATGAATTAGTTATTAAACTAATATAACTCCCTGGTTGTTTCACCATTTTGGGAAAACGGGCAAATCATATGCTTGTGGAAGGATTGTGGCCTGCAATATTCGTGAGGGAAATAAGAGCTGCTCAGAAAGGGCTTGGAAAGAATACAGCACCCAGAGGAGACAGGATGGTAGCAGGAGCAATCCTAGAAGAGTAGAGTAGGAAGGAGCCAGGAAGAGCATGAGTCCAACTCCCAGTGGACCAAATCCGAACAAGAGTAAGCAGCCAATGTGGAGAATAATGCACGGCCCACTTGGGATGGCCCTGTGAGCATGGCTTACTGCAAGATTTCCTTTCCCCTTTCCTACCCTCCATCCTGGGTCTTGTGCCCCAGGCAGGAGGGCAGCAGGGGGCACTCACCGCTTCCATTCCCCTGCATGTGTTTTCTGATCTTCTGCCTCACAGACATTCAGACGCCCTGCATTTTTGCTCTGCAAAGGGGCCTGCATTGAGAGCCAGCCTTCTTGAACTCCAGGCAAAGCAAGGGCAGGAGAAGATGAACATCAGAGAGAAACAGAGAATGTGTGTGTGTCCCCAGAAGCAGCAAGGGCAGGGGAGGGGAGGGGAGGGGAGGGGAGGCTGCCCACCAACAGCAGGGGGCTCAGTAGCCTTTGGGCCAGTGTGGGCCCTGTGGCTGCGTGACTCCTTTGGACTTGCACTTCAGCTGGCCATTTCCGCTGTCCTCAAGTCTTGGCCATCAAGCCTTAACGGGACCAAATGATGCTCGTGGGGGCTGTCAGTTCTTCCAGTTCAGATGTGTATCTGAAGCACTCAGTGGGGTGGTCCTTGTCCTGAGGCTGCCAGGAAGCTCTAAGAGTGAGAAAGAAACCGACAATACCTGCCCACCAAAAAGGAAGTGGCCAGAGTGGGCATCGTGTCAGGAGCTGCCCACATTCCACTGCTCATGTCACCTCCTGAAAGGGCTTTCATACCAAGAAGACTTCCTGGTCAAAACATGGATGGTATGAGCCACTTGCATCAAACTTGTTTTCACACATTGACTCCCTGGTGTTAACTCTTCTGTCTGGAGCAGAGGAGAATTCCTCCGGCAAGCTCCAAGCAGAAGCACCTGGGTGAAGTGGAGAAGCACTCCAAAACCATGTCCCTCTAGACACTCCCGGAGAAACCCTTTCTCCGTGCCTCATGTGATCTAAGATGAAGCAGTGAAACGGGTTCAGAGAAGATTGTTTTGGAGACAGTTGTCTGGCAGTTCTTCACCCTCCTGGTTGAAGGCAGGAACTGAGATGCAATTGAACTGATTTGCAGGGTGGATCTTGGAAATTGACCACAGGTCAAAGACACCATTCCGGCAGGAGTGTCAGGACTGGATTCTGAGACTTGTGCACTTATACTTTCAAGGAAACCTTTCATACCACCTCTGGGTCCTCAGGAGGACTTCCTATATTTTTAGAGGGGCAAAAATGTGAAAATAGTTAATGATAGAAACCACTAATGAGATCAAAAGAAATAAAGAAATAAAAGAATATATGGGTTGCAATACGTATCAAATGTATGCTTTGCTTTTCACCATGAGATGATCCTTGGAATTCAGATCAGGCCTCACTAGAATAATGTAGCACTTGGGGAGGAAGATGCAGCCCAGCAGCCCAGCACTGGAGGCCAAGATGGAGAAGACCTGCACGGCCACCATGTACTTCCCCCTCGTGCTGAGGTAGGTGGGCACAAAGGACACCCAGACGCTGCAGAACATCAGCATGCTGAAGGTGATCAGCTTGGCCTCGTTGAAGGACCCAGGAAGTTTCCTGGCCAGGAAGGCCACTGTGAAGCAGATGGCAGCCAGGAAGCCCATGTAGCCAAGGGCAGTGTAGAACATGGCCACAGAGCCTTCGTTGCACTGCAGGATGATTTGCCCTGCCTGGGAGTGCATGTCAGAGTCAGGGAAGGGTGGAGTGGTCCCCAACCAGATGGTGCAGATGAGAATTTGGACACTGGAACACGAGATGACAATGGCATTGGCCAAACTCTTCCCCAGCCACTTCCTTGCCACATTCCCAGGCTTGGTGGCCAGGAAGGCCAGCACCACAGTGATGGTCTTGGCCAAGAGAGATGAGACAGCCACTGAGAAGATGATGCTGAAGGCCATTTGTCGTAGGAGGCAGGTCACCTTCCTTGGCTGGCCGATGAAGAGGAAGGAGGACAGGAAGGAAAGCAGGAGGGAGACAAGGAGAATGTAGGAGAGGTCCCGGTTGTTGGCCCTCACTATGGGGGTTTCCAGGAACTTAATGAAGATTCCTAACACAAATCCTGTCATAAAGGATAGGATCAGGGCCGAGGAAACCAGGGTGACTCCTAGGTAACCTTCGTGAGACAGGAAGGTGATAATCCTGGGGATGCATCGATTTCGGTCCTTGTTTGGATGCTGATCGGCTGGGCACTTGGTGCAATGCTCTGCATCTGGAAAGCACAGGAGAAATGTCAGTAATTCTCACCTTTGTGGACAAGCACAGATATTTTCTGAGATAGGAGTGATCACACATGTTACATTTCCGAACATTGCAATTGGACTTGATTTGAACTGTGGGAACGGAAGCTGCCAAAGCCTCCTTCTTTTCAATAAAGTGTTTTGTGAGTGTTCTAGATTTTGTTTCCCTGCTATGACAGTGGGCATGCACCAAAGAACCCATGACCAGTCCATCTACCATGGCTTATTTGCAGGGTGGCTTAGCATGATAGGACAGTTCACACACCTGCTTGATGGATCAATGCCCACCTCCCCAGGTGTGCATTTTCCTTCGTGGTCACTCACCTTCCTGGGTGGAGATGGTCCCTTCCGCACATGGAGTGCAGTCATAGCAGCAAATGAGCTTTCCTTCCTGAGCCACCTTGAAGAATCCCGGGCGGCAGCTCTCCACACACCTGGATTGGGGCAGGGGCTGAGTGGAGAAAGAAGGACCATCAAGCAAAATTGTGTGGAATGGGGAAACAAAGCTGGACCAAAGAGGAGAGGAGACAAGGCAAAAGGCAAGACGGCAGGAGCCTGGTAGAAGTTAGGCAGGAACGGTTCCTGCGTCAGGGACTATCCCTGTTCCATTCTTAGGTTTTCCTGCTAAGAAACAGGCAGAATTGTACCCACGCAATCCCTAGAGCTCAAGAAGGAGGATGATAGTTTCATTGCTCTGCCACATGAACATGCAGTTCATCAAACCCAGATGCCCTGCTTAAATCTCCAACGGCCGTTGGTGATCTTCCCCAAATGTGGAAGGATAAAAATTACCGGAAACACTCTTTGCTGAGCCTTGTCTCCTTCCTGAAGAGGATCCCCTGCTGGTCCAAATACACAGTAATGGACAGGGTTTAGCAACAGATCACAGAGGATGCAGAGGAGCAGCATTCATGCAGTCAGTTGATGTCCTATGACTGGATTGGACCTGGTGAAGCAGAAGTGACTTACATTCCCTCCCAGGACATGCATTCTCTCTATGAAATGCACTGGCTCAACCTAACGCTCATCAAGACATGTGAAACACATGGCATGAAAGGAAAGGCATGGCTCTTCCTCACCTTGTTGAACCACTTGGGCCACACGATGGCATCTTGGTCCAAGGTGAATTTGGGCCCAGGTGATCGCTGCCTTTCTAGGCTCCCGAGTTTCACTCTTACGACAGACAAGTTGGGAAACTTGACCCAGTTCACAAGGTCCAAATTGGCTGCCAGCTCTCCGTTCTCATCCAAATACACCCCGTCAACTGAATTATTGTGAAACTGTGGGTCTCTTAGGAAAGGGCGAAGCTGGGATGACAGATAAATCAAATGCTTTGAGGAAACAACAAGCCACATTTCATCTCCCAGATATCTCTTGGGGTTGAATCCAGAGTCATGTGGCAGGGAATGCCTCCTTTTATGAAACAGGATTCTGACTTTCTCTCTGGATGCCCTTGGTTGGCTTTAGGGATTGCGAAAACAGGCACCATTGGAACCTACAAACTCTTTTGGAATCCAGGACGGATATTAGTTGCTTTAAGGTGAAGATTTTGGGAATCCTTCCAAAGCAGCAAGTTGTCAGTCCTGCAGCAGGGCTGAGATCCTTCTCAAACTGACCTGAGATTTCAGTAAACTGCATTTGGGAGCATTTACTCCTGAGAAGGCTCACTAAGGATGGCATCATAAATATTAGGATGGTGAATGATTGGGGCAGAATGGGAATCTCTTACACACACATCACATTTCATAAGATCAATACAGTGGAGAAAACTAAGGGTGAATTCAGAGCAGAACTATTGCCTGCTTGGTGCCAGTGATGGGTTTAATGCAGAAATGTAATGCAAGGCATCGCAAGTGAAAGGATGGGGGACAGCAGAGGTTGCAGCAGGACCTGGAAAGTCAAAAAGAGGCAGTGGATGAGGCCAGAAACTAACCCAGGGTCCAGCAGGGTTTGCAAAGTCCCTCAGAGGGTGAATGGGTCGGGCCACTTGCCCACGCACACTCAGGGCTTGAGAATGGGTCAAGTGCGGGTTACCATTCAAATGTGGATTATGGAGGAAGCAGGGATATTATGTGGTCTGAACTGAGCCAAGATAAGCTGTGACTTGTTCACCACAAACAACCCCGGAAGAAAAATGCAGATTTGTGGCTACATTTGTGAATCTCTGTCTCAAGCAAAAGGGACACTTTGGTTATCAACACACCCAACTGTTGTGAGTATGCTATCATGTTGCCTGAACCTAATCCATCAAGTAGCTAGAGCAATTTGGACTCTTTCAGAGTGGCAAGATGGGGGATAATGTGAGACAGTGTGGAGTTAAACCATCACTGGTGGCATCAGCAGGGGGATTGCATGCTCTGAACCTAGAAAGAGAGCAGCACGGAGTGCATTACAGCCTCATGGACATGCAACGTCTCACCTCCGTTCTCATACCCTCCACCCAGGGCAATAATTCTGGACTGAGCAACTCATGATCACCAAGGCTGGAATGAGTCTACCTGCCATGGTTGAAGCCTGCGAACCTCCAGCCTGTCTCCACCTTCCATTTCCACCTTCCTGATTCTAGAGGAGAAGGCAGCATCCATGGCATGGGCCACTGCCTGGACGGTGCTGTAAGAGAAGTAGCTGTCCAGGGACAGGGCTCTCTCCCTGTCTTCTTGGGGAAAGGACTCCAGCTTCTGGGATTCCCTGCATCTTGTCCACATCTTCACTGATGTCACATGCTCAGAATACGAGCAATTAAATGACATATTCACAAAGTCCTCCATATCTAAGAAGAAATCTTCAGAATCCTCATAGTTTGTCCCTTTATTTGTCTGGAGGGTGAAGGAAAATAAACCACAGACATCTTCTAAATAGACACCAATGTATCTCAAATCCAGGGTAAGGTCCCACATAGCTGTGACAATCCAGATTTTCCCAACAGTGCGTTTCATCCTGTTCTCAAGCGTTATTTGCACAATGAATATTCCATAGAGGAAGGAACTGGTCTCTGCACAATAAATATAGAGATTGACTTGTCCCAACTTATTCCATGTACCAGAACGGAGCACTAAAGAATCTGCTTTCACTGCCTCCAGGGTTTGTGAAACAAACACACAAATGCCATTCCTGAGGAGCTCAGGGGTCAAGGATCTCATAAACTTGTGGCCATTATCAGTGTCTAGAGCAAGGAGACCAACCATTGTCCACTTGAAATGCCGCAGCAGTTGGACGATCCCCAGGTACTGCACCCCTTCTTTGGGGACCATCCGGAAGAGAAAAGGGAACTGAGTTTGATCGCTCAGAACCTGAGAAGCAAAGGCATAAACAACCTGGGAAAGAATGGAGGAGAATGATGGGTTTTTCATTGCAGAAGAAAAGTTAAAGTCTCCAGGTGATGAGGTTATAAGTTATCATGCATATAAAACACTCTCATCCCAAGGAAAGCAGTACTTTCTATTAAGCATCAAGGTTTCAGGTTTCATAGTTGTAAAACACTGGAAAAATGGATGACCTGAAAGGCCAGAATTAGGGTTTGGATGAGCCCTGTTGGAATCTGCACATCTAGCAGCCACACACTTCTCATGCTGCACCCAGGGGACATGACGGATCTGGACCCCGACATGGATTCCCTGCACCTCCCCAGTCTGAACTATGCAGCAGCTCCTGAGCTTCCATACTGGAAGGCAGCTCCCGACTGTTCATCCCACCTTTCCAGTGGGGCAGGAATGCACAGTTCACGCTTTGTTCCCCCTTCATCATGGCCCAACCTTTGCAGAATGCAGAAGGGGAGGAAAGGAGCCTCAATAGTCACTTGCCACCTTGTTCTCCCTTGCAGTCCAGGAATGCTCCTTCTTTGTAAATCTGCATGCGGAAGGGGAGTAAAGGACCCACATTTAGTGTCCACTGTGGAATTTTTCCTGTAAACAGAAACAGCATGTCCAGACCAGTGCAGAGTGAGGCCCTGGAGCAGGTACATGGGTCCTTTGGACTGTTGCATCCTGTAGCTGATACATGCTGCCTGTCTTAATGGGGTCTGACACACCCATTGAAGCTCTTTGGATAACTCTTGATTCCTCTAGAGAGGATATGCCAGGAGGTCAACTGAACCTGAACAGGCTTCCCAGCCATATCCCACCTGCGGGAATTTGTAGATGCCCAACATGTTCGAAATCTGGACAGAGTTGTCGGAGTCCAGTGCTTCAAGAATAGCCAACCAGTGGTTCTTCCTCCCACAGTTGTAGTTGGGAACATTGGTTGGGCCCACTGAGAGCAGGTCTACGGCTGCGTCGGAAGTCATTCTGGCGTCGTTATAGGTGTCGTACACATTGTAGCCCAGGGAGAAGTTAGGAAGGAGGCCGGGATTCTGGTTGATCTCCTGAATGGCAAAGAGGAAGGAGAGAATCTTCTCATAATAAGTGCTTCCTGCCCTGAAAAAAAGAGAAGAAAATGTTTGTCACCCACCTGTCCCCCCTTCTCCATGCGTCTTGGCAATGGCCAATCATGGTTTACTTTTATGAGGAGTTAATAATTTGGATCCCTCTCTTCGATGTGCACCATAATGTGAGGGTGTTTGAGAGTAACCAAGAAGCTAAGAGCAAATCAGTCCAAAATGGAACTAGATGTGGTGCCAGAAGAAGAGACCCCAAGCTGGAAGGCACTCAGTGAACTACTCGGGCAGAGCAAAGGACAAAGGTGAAAGCCCCGATGCTGGTGACACACCTGGACCAGAGCTGCGAGGAAGCCTAGACTGACTTGCACAGAGCTGAAAGGTGGGGCTGAGGCTGCACAACACACACATTTGGAACATGGAACACAAGCAGTAGCAGTCAAGGCAAAGTTGAAGCAACAAAGTGAGAAACAGAACTGATAAGCCCCACAGTCCTTGGAGTCAGTGAACTAAAGAGGAGAGGAAAGGGTCATTTTCAGTCAGATGCAAAGTGCATTGAAAGCTATAATGAGAATTCAGACTAGCTAATATTGGTCAGAATTCATGGAAAACCTGCCAGCAGCACCATGATTCAGACCTATGCTCTGACCATGGAAGCTGAAGAAGAAATGATAAACTTTTATATAGGTGTACAAGAAGAAATTGGTAACACACCAGAACAAGACATGGTGCTAATCTTGGGGGTCTGAAACACAAAGTTGGAACCAAAGCAGAATCAGATGTTGTAGGAGAATTTGGCCTAAGGGTCAGACAAAGTGGCAGAATAGCTCATAGATATCTGAGAATCCACCAGACCGTTTATTGCGAATTCATACTCCAGCAGCCAGTCAGACAACTGTATACATGGAAATGCACACGAACATCAGCAGACAGGCAATACAGAAATCTGGCAGACTTTGTGATTGGAAGCAGAAGAAGATAATAGTGACTTGTGCTACTGAAATCATTGACCACGAGCCAGAAGAACTGTGGACTGAAACTAGGGAGCTTGAGGGGAAAATGCCAAAACACATTTCCTGAGGCGAAAAGAAAGGAAATCCTAGATGGATGACAGAAGGAAGGGTCACCATTGCCAAGGACAAGTAAGAAGCAAAAGTCAAAGGTCAGGGCAATGGGGTCAGAATCCTGAATGGAGATTTTCAGCAACTACCAAGTAGAGACAAAAAGAAGTTTTATGATGACCAGAGCAAAGAGAAAGGGCAGAATGACAAAAGGGGGAAAACAAGAGACCTCTTTCAGAGCTTCCAATAAATCAAAGGAAAATTCAATCCTCAGTGGGAAGGGGGAGGGGGAGACTAACTGAGCAGGAAAAAAGAAGAGAAGATGGAAACAATATCCAGAAAGACAAAGCAAAGAAGATAAAAAGAGGGCAGACTTCAAAGAGGACTCTGCTGAGGAAACACCTGCAGTATTTGAAAGCTGCTCCAAAAGGACTTGGAAGGAAGAAGGAACCTCCAGTGGAGAGGATGTCAGCTGGACCCCTCCAACCTGCAGAGACATAGAAACATGGAGACCAACTCCTAGCAAGCATATTCCAAGAAAATGGGAAATGAAGCCATGGCCCACATAGTGGGAACATCCAATATACATCCCAGTTCCCCAGAAAGGAGAGATGAAGAGTGCAGCAACCAAAAGACCATTGCATCAGTGGCCACTCAAGCAAGCTGATGCTCAGGGTGCTGAAACACAGGACTTCACCCTGTACCGACTGGGACATGCCTGGTGTTCAAGCGGATTCTGAAAAGAAAGAGGCCATTGAGATCCTTTTGCACAGGTACCACGGCTTCTCGAGTGCAGCAAGGAACCCTGAGAAAAGCAGATTTGTCGCAGAACCATCTCTGTATTGACCTGCAATAAAACTAAAACATTCCAAATCACTTTGGCCGTCACCTTTGAGGTCACATGTAACTCTGCATTATGCCAGTACCACTTTCCAGATGCCATCTGAGACCCAACTCAAGGATATATGCCCAGCCTCAAATACCATCCTACCAGCTTCACAGGCAGATTTTGGGCAGCTGGTTGTGTAGCTTGTTTCAGTGTCAAGATCCTTTATTCAATTATAAAGAAGCCTGGTACAAAGTATGCTCTAAGGCTGGGATTCAGTACAGCTTTCCAAGGCCATTGAAAGGAAAAACTCATGAAAGGACAATAGAAAAGGCTGAATTCTTGGGGGACACTCAACGGCAACCCCCTCCAACCTGGATCCGCCAGTTTTCCTGGATTCCAATCCACAGCGTTGCTGAACTGTCCTCACAGCCCAGCTAGTTCAGGAAGAAAAGACCCCAGATGAAATTGCGGTGTGTTCACATGGCAAACAATCCCACAGGCCAGGCTGGTCATGGGAATTCATGCAGTGACTTACCAAAGCCATCCATGAGAGGCTGGCTTGTTGAAAGAGTGTGGCACGAATTGTACACGCTCTGCAGAGATGCCCGCACTGATGACATAGTCTCCTGGCCTGTAGTAATTCCGGGGGTGAGCTTCATCCCTTTCCCAGCTCCAGGGGCACCTGGCCTTGGGCATCCCCCAGGAGGCCTCTGGGTGAAGCAGCAGCAGCAGCAGGAAGAGTGGCCTGGCTGTTGGTCTGCCAGTCACAGCCTCCAGCCTCCTCTTGTGGCTAATTCGAGAAAGGATTAAGAGAACCAGGACCTCCTTTGCAAGTGACAGACCCTGCAGCTTTCCAAGTTGAGACGGAGCCTGGGCAGCCATGGCTCTGCATCCAGAGGGGATGAGAGGTTGCCCCATGCACTAAACCTTCCCTAAGTGCTCAGTGGCAGAGGAAGCATGGATGTGCCTTCCCTTTGGCCTCTGTACATGTATCAGCCACTCATCCTGCTCTTGAATCAGATGTTTCCATCAGTGGACTCAAGGGAGGTCTGTCATGCTGGCCCATGAGGATTCCACAGAGCTGTGCAAGACTAGCAGTAAATCACTCTCATTTCCATAATTATATGGAAATGTTTGGAACAGCTCTGAAACTTTCTGAAAGTTTTGCTCAGTGCCATGGGCAGGGATGCAGCTGGAGAAACATAAGCTCCTGGGAATTCCTGATGCTGCTCCTTCGAGGCAACCAGGATGGAGGGATCTGTGCACTGCAATAAGCCTGGAAGAGGTGACTTTCTGCCTCACATGTTCACTAACTTTTCCCCAGCATGGCAGCTCTTTAGGAAGGGAAAGTGGCCCAGGACAAACTGTTACCCTTAAATTTGTTTCTCCCATTTTGGGGAGCTCACCCAAATCCCCTGGAGGTTCAACTCAAGAGAATCTCTACCTGGTACGACTGCTGTCTCCACGAGGCTGAATACTATCCCCACTTTTATCCAGTGTGGGGTCCAGGGAATGCCTCCAAAACTTTCCAAACTCGCTTTTCAACTCCACGGGCAGGTGCACAGCTGGAGAGAAGCGTGTGTGGGAACTCCCGGGTGCTGCTCCCTCGTGTGGAACAGGGTCAAGGACTCCTTCAGGCTGGGCAGTCTGCAGTTCACCTTGAAGGACCCTGTGCTGCAGCACCTGCCATGTACTTCCCAAGTGTTGTGCTCTTGGCTTTCAGGGGATCTTCTGGAGGAAGGAATGTGGCCAGGAGAAAACTCTTGCTGTTAAGTCTTCTTGGTCCCTTTTCTTTGGGGCACAGGAATGGACTGACCTTGGGGGATCCCTAACTTAGGTGACACACATTTTCTGACATCAGAAAGGAACCCCGGGCCACACATTGAGATCTGTGAGACACTGAGCTATAAATTCAGATACAATATTGCATAGATGGCACAACCTATGTAGGATGGGAGTGGGACCGGTACCTCCAAAGTCTTTGCCAGGTTCCAGGGCAAACGCCCCCTTCCAACGCCTGCCCCGTGCTGGTACTTGTCCTCCTTGAATATTTTCCAGGGCTGCCACCATGTTTGCTCACCTGGATGCATGCGCTGGGTCCGTGTGTGCCCACCCATCGGATCCAGTGCATCATCTCTTAATCTGAGCCCTGGAAGGGTAACACTCCCCCTGCCTGACTCTCAAAATTAAGCAGAGAGAGCTCCACCATGTGCCCTCCCATGGGATCCAGTGGGGGCAAAAGGGCTGGACTGCAGGCTGGGGAGATTGGGCTTTTAGTTCCCTCCTCGGCCACGAAGCTCACCTAGTGACTTTGGGACAGTCACTCGCCCTCAGCAGAAAGTGCTTCACAGGGTGGTGGTTGTGCAGATGAACTGGGGGGAGGAAGGGCAGGTAAGTCACTTTGGGTCCCCTGTGGGTGGAAGCAAGCAGCATAGACCTCGATGGTAGTGGTGAGGACAATGGACCACCTGTGAGCATAGACAACATGATGGACGGCCTCCCCAGTGCGAAAGCTGCAAATACCGTGCAGCGTTTCACTCTGTAGATACTGCTGGGCTGGAGCCCTGTTCCAAGGTGATACCAGCGATGAGGAGCAATGCATTCATGAGTTCCCAAGAAGATGAGCTCCCTTCTTCTTGCCATGAAGAAGGCTGGAATTCAGAACCTCCAAAGTGGCTCTGAAATGCCACCCGTTTCTTGTGCCAGCCCAGCTAGAGGGGCACAGGCGAGGAGTTCTGGTGCCTGCATGAGAAGGTGGTCCAACGTGGAGGCACTCAGAGGTATCACTCCCTGGAGAACTCTCACCAATTCCTCAAGTTCATTTCACAACTGCTTTCATTGTCACTCTTGTGTTTTGCCCCAGACCAAAGGGCACCTTAGCAAATCTGATGCCCAAACACTGGACACAGTATTCTGGATAAGGTCTGACTATTGCAGGGTATAGGGGACCTATCACATCTCGTGATTTGGAAGTACTTCTATTAACACATCCCAAAATAGTATTTGCTCTTTTTGCAGCTGCCTCACACAGCTGGCCTGTGGAGCCTCTCACCTGAAACAGTGCACCTGATCTGACTACAGAACTTAGCAGTTTGGTTTAATCATTCATGAATGGAACTTAATAAAAAAAAAATTCCTGGCAGAATGCAATGGTTTAATTTAATGGCAGGAAAGGACTTGACTGGAGCCAAACCGTCATAAAGAACCTAGTGGGGTTTCCTCGCTTGCTTGCTCTTACAGAGAACCCATGCAGCCTTGGCCTGTGGCAGTGTCCTCTCTCATGAATTTGGTTCTTCAGCACATAGAAACGTAGCAATATAGAAACAGAGTGAGTCAGAAGGGGTCTCCTGGGCCATCTAACCTGATCCCCGGCTAAAGCATTTTGTTGTCTACATTTCTGGTAAATTGTCTGCTTCAGAATATTGGATCCTTCTAATTATTAGCAGTTTGGTTTAATCATTTGTGAACAGGATTTCATCAGAAAAGTCCTGGTGGAATGCAATTGTTTGCTAACCGCTACGGCTGAACTTTGCAAGAGAACAGAGAATCCAGTGCTTATCCACAGAAAAAGTGAAGCGAAGTATGTAAGTTAGGCCTTGATGTAAGCCAGAAAAACGGTGTGGCAAATATCAAGGTGAGTGGAGACTTGTCCAAATGGAAAGCTGCAAAAAAGAGAAGTTTTTCAAAACCTTTAAGAAATATTTAAAAAAGAGAAATAAAGGATTCGGCAATGTAATAATTTTCTCAAAGGTTTCTAACCTGTTCAATGACTCCCTGAGAAAATGAAATCTTCAGAGCAGCCATGTAGGTACTGCTAGCCAGTGGAATGGACCCTCCAACCCACAGGGCCCTGGACCTGCTCCTCCAGCTGGGGTTGAGCCTCCTGCCTCTGCTGGGGCTGGTGGGATCCAAGTCCCCCCCTCTGCATCACACCCACGAGATGCAAGCCAAGAGCCTTGGCAATGGGACCTCGCTGCTGGAGGACACTGAGAGACCTCCCAACAATTCCATTTGCACAGAGGAGCCCATATTTGTTAAGGGCACCTCTACATCAGACCAATGCTTTATTCCTCGTCTAATGCAAACATTCACTCCGGAGGGTAGAAAAGTCAGCTGTAATAATTCTTAATAGAAGATTTCTCTTTGTAGTACAAATGCTCCACTTTAACACCTCACTTGGGGAAAGGGACTTGGAGCAAACAACTTCATCTCACCCAGAAAATATCTCAACTGAAGAAGGCATTTGCCAAGTTTGCCTGCTGGCCCATTTCCTTTCCCTACCAAGTGCTCTGCAACTTCTCCCAGCATCAGTTCTGGATGTTGTTGGTAGTCGCAAAGACATGCCCGACCCATCATGACCCCATGGACAACATTCCTCCAGGCTCTCCTGTCCTCTATCATCCCTCAGAGTCCACCGAAGCCCACACCCACCGCCCCAGTGACTCCATCTATCCACCTAATCTTCTGCTGCCCCCTCCTTCTTTTGCCATCTATCGTTCCCAGCCTTAGACTCTTCTCCAGGGAAGTCCTTCCTTCTCGTTAGGTGGCCAAAGTATTTGAGTTTCATCTTCAGTATCTAGCCTTCTAAGGAGCAGTCGGGGTTGATTTCCTTTAAGATTGACTGGTAGTTCTGGATGACACGCTCCCAATTCTGGTCTCTGCTGATGAGGGGGAAGACTAAGGGGGGAATGCTATCCCTCTATAAGTATCTCAAAGGCTGTCACAAAGAGGAAGGTCAAGTTCTCTTCTTGTGGATGCCAGAATGTAGGACATGGAATAATCAATCCAAGGTGTGACAACCCAGACTCAGGAAAAACTGCCTCACTGTCAGAGCAATACAACAGCGGAACCAGCTGCCTAGAGAGGTGGTGGGTTCCCCACACTAGAGTCCTTCAAAAAGAAAATGGATGGCCATCTGAGTGGGTTGGTGTAAATTGGTGTCCTGCAGCAGCAGGGGCTGGACCCAATGGCCTTCATGGCCCCTTCCAACTCTGCTATTCTATGATTCTTATTGGCAACATGTTAAAGGGATGGCTTTCCAGCTGAACAGCAGGGCAACTTCAGAGACCTGGTGCTTGGCTTTAACCCCGATTTGCAGGCTGCTGGTGCTTTTTTCTAAATACGGGCATGTGGGCACTGGCTGCACCAGCAATTGATTATTTTTGAGGAAAAGAATTCCACAACTTCTGTATGGTGCAGAAATGTTGGGGTGCACTGACCTCTCCATCCAAAAAGTATTTCAGGACTCCTTTTGGAGAGCTTTGTTAGATGCCCCTCAAAAGGGCAGAAGCAAAAGTCTTCTCGAAAAGAAAACTTGTTCATACTGCTCCTGCCCTCTACTGGTTGAAGTTCTCATCTATGGGGGGGACTTCCAGTTTGGGTCATGGCGGAGTGGCTGTGAATAGCGAAATCTCTAACTATCACACTGGTGTTTGTTTGACAGAAGCCCTGGGAGGCTTATCTAAGCCCTGTCGGGGTGAAGATAAATTGTCCGGGCACTTCTTCTAATTGTGCTTGGTGGCAGCTCCATATTTATTAGAAGAGATCTGGGCTTTTCTCAGTTGGACAACACAGGGGAGAGATAAGCTCCCTTCAAGCCATCAACAGCTGGACAATTAACATAATTAGCTGAAAGTTCATCGGACTGCTGGGTTAGCATTTTTATCTTGTTCTCTTCTATATTACTTTGGAAAGAGCAATACAGCTTCTAATTTGGCATAAAGAAGAAAGGAGGAGACCTTTGATGGAGGGAGGAATTCCTCCCCCCCCCACCACCACCACAGAGTTCTAAGTGGCAACTGATCCGGGGGAGACAAGAGGAAAAATTGAGGCTTGAGAGAAGGATCCTTTTTCTCTAACCTCCCCAAGGGTGAAGAATTAGAATAAATTATTTTGAAATGATGTGATAGAAGATAAAAACTACACTGATTGGCCATTGTCCCTCTCTTCTTCTTGGACTCTCGCCAAAAAAAAACAACTGGACCTTAGCCAAGTTGAAATTCGTCATTTTTTCCCACGCTGGACAAAGGAGGACTGTAAAGAATGCTTTCTGCTGCCACCCGGTGGCTATTTGGAGTATAGCAAGTATTTTTATCTTCTATATTTTTCCTTTTTTTTTTGCTGCTGACCATTATGGAAGAGGTAAAGTCGACACTTCTGGCAATACAGGAATCCTTAACAGCTTTGCAAATATCCCGAAAGGTGATGTTAATACAAGAAATCTTTTCAATTGAACAAAAAGAATGTTTTGATAAACTTGATTCTTCTTTTAAGGAGGCTTTGGTAGCTGTACAACCTAAACTTGAACAGAATACACAAAAAACACAACAAGCATATGGAAAATTTGAAACCATGGATAAAGAAATAAAATTAGTAAAACCAATAAACAAGCTATCATGGGATTCACTTGTTACATTAGAGAGAATCGATTTTGGCTATTAAAAGAAGGAACATTTTTTACTGGGAAGAACGAAGGATGGATGGATTCCGAATTAACTACATATTATGTTGTGGAAGAAGAAACAGTGAATACTGAGTTTCAGCAAGAAATACAGTCATACAACAAGTGCTACATTTACTGAAAACAAAGCAAGCAATAGTGGATATTGATTTGCAACAAGAAATACAGATATTGAAGAATAATGATTTACAACAAACACTACACCTATTGAAAACAAAGGAAGAGAAATGGGGCAGGGGTGTAAAGAAGAAATAAAAGAGAATTTGTTATCTCAAAAAGGAATGATGTAAATTGGTTGGCATGTTTATTGTGGTATGGAAAGGCTAAATTATATGATTCTTTTGTTCTTAAGTTACTATACTAGAAAATTAATAATGTTGGTGGAAGAAAACTTGTACTAAAAGGGTTTTTCTTTCTTTCTTTCTTCTTCTTACCCATGGAAGCTTCTCTATGTTTAAATGCATTGAATTCTGAAGAGATCATAAGATATGATCTAAACTGAGTTCAGAAATATAAGAACAGGGAGATGAGCTTTTCTTTTGTTGGTGACATAAGAGATAGATACAATTGAAATATGTTAAAGATCATAATGAGTGGGGCTTTTATAAGGAGCTAATAGTATTTGCTCCTTCATGGATCACTGCCTTGTCATGGCAAAAGGGCTGGCGTAGCTCAATGAAGCTATGAGCTATCCCGTGCAGGGTCACCCAAGATGGACAGGTCATAGCAGAGAGCTCTGACAAAACTTGATCCACTGGAGAAGGAAATGGCAACCCACTCCAGTATCTTTGCCATGAAAACCCCATGGACAGTACCAAAGGCAAAAAGATAGGATGCCGGAAGATAAGCCCTTCAGGTCGGAAGGTGTTCAATATGCTACTGGGGAAGAGAAGAGGGCTAGTACTAGTAGCGCCAGAAAGAATGAAGCGACTGGGTCAAAGCCGAAAGGACACTCAGTTGCTGATGAAAGGAGAGAGATGCTGCAAAGATCTATACTCTACAGAAACCAAGAATGTAAGATCCATGAATCAAGGCAAGCTGGATGTGGTCAAACAAGAAATGACAAGACTGAACATTGACATCTTGGGAATCAGTGAACTAAAAGGACAGGAATGGGTGAACTTAATTCAGATGACCATCAGGTATACTACTGTGGGCAAGAATCCCTCAGAAGAAATGGAGTAGCCTTCATAGTCAATAAAAGAGTAGGAAAAGCAGTACTGGGATACAATCTCCAAAATGACAGAATGATCTCAGTTCGAATCCAAGGCAAACCATTCAACATCACAATAATCCAAGTCTATGCCCCAACCATTGGTGCTGAAGAGGCTGAAGTTGACCAGTTCTACGAAGACCTACAACACCTTCTAGAATTAACACCCAAAAATGATGTCCATATCATCATGGGGGATTGGAATGCTAAAGCAGGAAGCCAAAAGATAACCAGAATAACAGGCAAGTTTGGCCTTGGAGTACAAAATGAAGCAGGGCACAGGCTGGTAGAATTGTGTCAAGAGAATATGATGGTCATAGCAAACACTCTTTTCCAACAACCCAAGAGACGACTCTACACATGGGCATCACCAGATGGTCAACAAAGAAATCAGATTGACTATGTGCTCTGCACCCAAAGATGGAGAAGCTCTATACAGACAGTAAAAACTAGACCAGGAGCTGATTGTGGCTCAGATCATAAGCCTAAATTGTGCAACGAGAAGCTCAAGTTGAAGAAAGTAGGGAAAAGCACTAGGCCACTCAGGTATGACCTAAATCATATCCCTGATGAATATACAGTAGAGGTGACAAATAGATTTAAGAAATTAGATCTGATAGACAGAGTGCCTGAAGAACTATGGACGGAGGTTCACAACATTGTACAAGAGGCAGCAACTCAAACCATCCCAAAGAAAAAGAATTGCAAGAGAGCAAAATGGCTGTCTGAGGAAGCTTTACAAATAGTTGAGGAAAGAAGGGAAGCGAAAGGCAAGGGAGAAAGAGAAAGATACAAACAATTGAATGCAGAATTCCAGAGAACAGCTGGAAGAGATAAGAATGCCTTCTTAAATAAACAGTGCAAAGAAATAGAAGAAAACAATAGAATGGGGAGGACCAGAGATCTCTTCAAGAAAATTGGAGATATGAAGGGAACATTTCATGCAAAGATGGTTAGATAAAGGACCAAAATGGCAGGGACCTAACAGAGGCAGAAGTGATTAAGAAGAGGTGGCAAGATTACACAGAAAAACTATACAAGAAAGAGCTTAACATCCCTGACAACCATGATGGGGTGGTCACTGATCTTGAGCCAGACATCCTGGAATGTGAAGTCAAATGGGTCTTAGGAAGTCTGAGCATCAACAAAGCTAGTGGAGGAGACAGTTTTCCAGCTGAGCTATTCAAAATCCAGAAAGACGATGCAGTAAAAGTGCTACACTCAATATGCCAGCAAATTTGGAAAACTCAACAGTGGCCACAGGATTGGAAAAGGTCAGTTTACATTCCAATCCCAAAGAAGGGCAATGCCAAAGAATGTTGAAACTACCGCACCATTGCACTCATTTCACATGCTAGCAAAGTGATGCTCAAAATCCTACAAGTTAGGCTCCAGCAGCATGTGGACCGAGAACTACCAGAAGTACAGGCAGGATTTCGAGGAGGGAGAAGAACTAGAGCTCAGATTGCCAACATACGCTGGATCATGGAGAAAGCTAGGGAGTTCCAGAAAAACAGCTACTTCTGCTTCATTGACTGTGCTAAAGCCTTTGATTGTGTGGATCACAACTAATTGTGGCAAGTTCTTAAAGAGATGGGAGCACCAGACCATCTTATTTGTCTCTTGAGAAACCTATATGCAGGTCAAGAAGCAACAGTGAGAACTGGACACGGAACCACTGATTGGTTCAAAATTGAGAAAGGAGTTCGGCAGGGCTGTATACTGTCGGCCTGCCTATTCAACTTATATGCAGAGCACATCATGAGAATGGTGGGGCTAGATGAATCACCAGTTGGAATTAAGATTGCTGGGAGAAATATCAGCAACTTCAGATATGCAGATGATACCACTCTCATGGCAGAAAGTGAAGAGGAACTAAAGAGCCTCTTGATGCGGGTGAAGGAGGAGAGCACAAAAGTTTGCTTGAAACTCAACATTAAGAAAACTAAGATCCTGGCATCCGGTCCTCTCACTTCCTGGCAAATAGATGGGGAAGAAATGGAGGTAGTGACAAATTTTATTTTCCTTGTCTCCAAGGTCACCGCAGATGGGGACTGCAGCCAAGAAATTAAAAGACGCTTGCCCCTGGGAAGGAAAGCTATGGCAAATCTAGACAGCATTTTAAAAAGCAGAGACATCACCCTGCCAACAAAAGTGCATATAGTCAAGGCTATGGTTTTCCCAGTTGCAATGTATGGCTGTGAAAGCTGGTCCCACCCGGTTTGTGGCATCTGGAAGCTTGACCAGCATTCCCTGTACCTCCTTGTCCAAGTTCTTGATACAAATCATAAAGAGGTCTGCGCCGGCCTCCCCAGACTGTGAAGGTGCCACTGAGAGGCACTCTCCGTGTCTGGTTGTGAAGCCAGCGAAGGACCCACCTGATCGTTCTTCCCTGCCACCCACCTTCAGCTATTTCCTGATCAGTAGGTCATGAAGTGCTTTGTCCAAATGTGTCCAAAATGTGGTGCACCTCCCACAGCCCAGAAAGGCCTGCTTTTCCACCTGAGTGGGTTCTTTGGTGTTTAGCATAATCCTCAAGATCGCTGAGGCTCTTGACACGCTGTGGGAATTTCCATTGACATCTCTCTGTATCAGTGCTTTCGTGCTTACGAAGACTTCTCCCATGTCTGCACCACAGTGCACATTCCTTGCATTCAATATGTTTTCTCCAATGCGGATTGGTCAATATTACGAGTAGTTTCCTCTGTCATTGAAGCTCTTTGGACTTTGTGACTTGCCATGGCTTTACACCAGTGTCATCAGTATCACGTTTAGCAAGGCTTTGACTTTAGTGGAATACAATCTGTTCATTTATCTGCCTTCTGTTGAGTATGGGTCCCTTCATGTACAGGAAGATTCTGCTCCAAAGCTATTTCCATGTTCCATGCATCTCTCTGTTTTCATTCCAGTCTGGGTTCTTTGATGTTTAGTAACACTTCTACTGTCAGCAAAGTCCTTTCCACATTCCTTGCATTTATATGGCCTATCCCTAGTGTGTGTTCTTTGATGCTTAGAAAGATTTCCACTGTCAGAGAAGCTCTTTCCACATTCCATACATTGATATGACCTCTCCCCGGTATGGGTTCTTTGGTGTTGCCTAAGGTGTTGACTCTGGCTGAAACTCTTTCCACATTCCATGCATTTATATGGCCTCTCCCCAGTGTGGGTTCTTTGATTTATACAAAGACTGCTGCAGTCAGTGAAGCTCTTTCCACCTTCCATGCACTTATATGGCTTCTCCTGAGTGTGGACTCTTTGAAGCTTTATAAGAATCTGATTTTCACCAAAATCCTTTCCACATTCCATGAATTTACATGGCCTGTTCCCAGTGTGGGTTCTTTGGTGTTGCCTAAGGTGTTGACTCTGACTGAAGCTCTTTCCACATTCCATACATTGATATGGCTTCTCCCCAGTGTGGGTTCTTTGATTTTTAGTACGACTTCCACTTTCAGGAAAGTACTTTCCATATTCCATGCATCTGTATGGCTTTTCCCCAGTGTGGGATCTTTGATGTTTCCTAAGTTGTTCACTCTGGGTGATGCTCCTTTCACATTCCATGCATTTGTATGGCTTCTCTCTGGTGTGGGTTCTTTGATGGTTTCTAAGATTTCCACTTTGACTGAAGCTTTCCCCACATTCAATGCATTTATATGGCCTCTCCCCAGTGTAAGTTCTTTGATGCAGAGCCATGTTTTCCCTTACACTGAAGCGTTTTCCACATTCCATGCACTGATTCGGCTGCTCTCCAGTGCGAACTCTTCCATCTTTACCAAGACTTCCACAAGCACTGAAGTGCTGCCTACTTTCCATGGTTCCAAATGGCTTCACCAGAGTGTGCTCTTTGGGTGCTCTACCATTTGCATTTTGTTCCATCTTTTAATAAAGAGAAAACCCTCAGACCCTTTCCCCTTCTCATTGTTTTGCCAATTTCTGGAATGAAGTGTTGTGATTTTCAGCACCTTGAGAAATACAGGATTGTTTCCTCATGTCAGTGGTTCCACTGTATCCTGTTTAGCTTTGGAAATCTCTCTCTTCTCTCTTTGATTATAATTTTTATAATCCTGCTATTCACCTGCTTGAGACAAAAGAGAAGATGAAAATCCTGTTAGGAGCTGATACAAATTGAGACTGCATATGAAAAGGCACACTCATGGGCACTGATGCACAGAAACTCAAGGACCATCACAGGGAAGGGGGGATCCAGACCAGGGACCACCCATCCGCACCTGCCCCATGCCGTGCTGACAAGCAAATAAAAACCTGGCCATGTCTTAGACCTCGACATTTTCACTCAGGAAGTTTTGCAGCCTTACCAGGAGATGCCTGGAATTGGACCTGGCTGCAGTCTCCCGCAGTGGGCTCAGTGGTTCTGGGGATCCCAAATAAAAGATCTGCCAGGATTTATCTAGGATCTATTGATCTGTTGAGGCACTTACAATGCACTCAAGAATAGCAACCATCAATCCATGAGGCTTGATCTGCTGCAATGGATGGCGAGCAAATTCTGCTGTGGCTTACAGAATAAGCTTCATTTGGTACAGGTGAAATCTTTGCATTCATCTGGATCACACCTACATCAGCTTTGCAATTGCATTTATGGATGTGAGCAAGAGAACCTGCACCATGCTTCGATTGTGTTGGCCCACAACTGGGATGCAGGCTCATGAATGGGCCTGATGAGCAAGCTCCATTATTTCACGGTATGGGAGCCTGTGCTCATCCTTTCTCCATCTTTCCTGAAAAGCAGACTGAAACTGGCTAGACCCTTTAGTTTTGCAACTGGGTCTCTCTGCTTGAATTCCACCAGCACGAGCATCCCATCACACCCAGGCACCCAGACTTGCTTTCGGGGTTGTCCTGAGGAATGCTCTGTGGTGCAATGGGAGTTGTGAGGGAGTGGAGAGCCCGGCTGGGCCAAAAAGAGGAACACACCCCCAGCCTTCTTCTCCCGGTGCTGCTAAGGAAGTGCAATCCATGAAGGCCTTTGTCCTCCTTCAGCTCCAGCTTCCCCAAGATTCCTGGAGAGAAGAATGCCTTTGCAGGGAGCAGCAGCAGAGGTCCAGGTGTCTATTTAGTGCAGGTTTTGCTATGAGCCTCAACCGTGGGGGCAAAGATGGTCGGATGCTGCCCGGGTCTGCACCACCACGTCCCCTCTCCTTGCACAACAGAAGGGAAACAGGCAATCCTTTCAGGCCTGTGACTTCTTGCCAATGGGGGCTCTTCCACAGCACTGAAGAGGATGCTTCAAGTAAAAGCTCTTCTCACATTCCATGCATTTCATGGCATCTCCTGCACTTGATTTGAGTCTCTGATTTGGAGAAAGACTTCCACCTGCCATGAGCCTCTTTTCATAGGGACTCTTTTACATGGCTTTTCCCCTCCCCAGGGTCTGCAATACCTTCTGATTTCCTGCTCAAGTTTTCATTATTGGCTGGATTACTAATCGACACAAGAGGTACAGACAAATTGTTCACTTCTGTCCCACAATGAGCCCCTTTCCCTTCTTGGTCTCTGTTTTCCCTCTTTTCCCTTACCGGGCCTGTGTCACTCTTCTTCGTTTCCCTGTGGTGTTGGGAGGTCTCTCTCCTCACCACACACTACCTTCTTCTGTCTTACTTTCCTGCCAATCCCCTGGAGCAGCCAATTCCACTGGGCAAAAGCAGCAGAAGGAATTTTCATGGGTGTTCTCCTGTGGATAAAACCTTCAGAAAACAGGACGCCACTCTCTGGCACAGTAAAGATGCAGAATAGATGTGTTCATGGGATGCTGAAGACCCTTCCCAAGATCCCTTGCTGGTCCCCCATTACCTGAATGGGCTGCATGGAAACCCTTTGTACTCCAGCCGCCTATAGGGCGACAGACAGGTGCAAATCAGGTCACCTCATGGACCCCGATGGCTGCTCCCACTGCATCTTCCTGCCAGGCATTCAGCCCCTCCTGCTTCATTCGCAACAGCTCAAAGAGGCAGGAGGAAGCTGGGAAGTCGCCCCATTTGTAGTTAGCCCTGTGCCCGCAAGGGGGCGCTGACGGCTTTCCAAGACCCACACTTCAGGAAGAAAGTTTCCACGCAGATCCGCGATGTGGGGATTCGCTCCCGGAACATAGCAATGGACCTGCGGCTGGCCTCACCCCTGGCCTAGGCTCTGAGGAGGGATCCAAGCGGGAGTCCCTCGGGCACACACGGGCTGCCTCGGGGCCACCCCACACAGGAGTGGGGCAGGAACCAGGTTGGTCCCAGGAAACGCGGAGCTTGCCTTGACCAGGGCGGGAGGCGCCGGGACGCTTCTGGAAGGACCCCTCCAGAGACTCTTCCCCGGCGCAGCCGCTCCAGCGGGCTCCGCCTGAAGCCTCACCTGGGGAGGCACAGAAGCGCCTGCCCGGATTCCCGCCGCGACCCCAGCCCCGACCCCATCTTGTGCGGCGGCAAGACGGAGGGAGATGCGGCTATTTATGGAAAGGCAAGGAAAGTCCAGCTTTCTGAGAGGTGAGAGGTGGGACCTCCGCCCTCCTCTTGCCCCATGCAGGCCTCGCCCTTCTGCACCGCGTCCTGCTTTCCCAGAATATGCCGGGGCTCGCGTCCTGTCTCGGGCAAACGCCCTTTCCCCAGCCCCCACATGCTCGGCCTGCTTCTCTCCAGGGCCCCCTGCCCGCTAATCCCATTGCTTACCCCGCCTTCCAGCTACGCCACGGATCCCTCCAGGTCGGGACAACTAAAGCAGCGGCGTCCGCGCCCGTTTCCCGCCTCTCTAAGGAAGCGCAGCGCTCCTCGTTGGCCAATCCAGGGACGGGACTGGAAGCGACCCCCTCCTGCTCGCCCCCCCCCCGAACTGCTGCCCCGGGGAGGGCAAAAAAAGATGGATCCGGGATCCGCAGCTGGATGAGCCGCATCTCCTCCGCATTTGCACGGGACGGTCTGCAAACTGCAACCAAAGCTCAGAGCGCATCTGCCTGCAGTAACGGAGCCTCAAAACCCCACGGTCCGCAGATTCCTCTGCGCCTGGTGCCAACGGGGATGCAGAGAACCAGAGGAAGGGGCCAAAGACCAGCAGCCCAAGCGCTGCGCCACGCCAGGCACAGAGCAAGAGGTCCTGCTGGATCGGATCAGAGGCCGGCGCAGTCCATCCTTCCGGCCACACGGGGGCAAAGCAGCCCACGGGATCCCCACGAAGGGCGGACGCAGGACCCCCGTCCCCGCCTAAGCCTCGGAACTGGCCAAGCCTCCTCCACGTTGGATCCCTTCACTCTCTTGAAAGCCATGCAAATCGGGGGGCGGGGGGCGACACCGCTTCCGCGGCAGCCAATCCCAGTTCCAGACGCGATGTGGAAAAGGGCTGGGCTTGATGTGTCCTCAGCTTCCCACCAATCAGCAATAGCTCAGATCAGTTCAAAGCAAGAGGGGCGTCCCTGAGAGAAGAGCGGGTTCGTGCCGGTGCAACGCAAGGGGGAGGGGCTCTCCCTCTGCTCTCCCTCCGATGCACCCCACATCGCGGCCTGCTTCTCCCCACACCCCGGGCCTCTTTCCCGCCCCTTCCCGCCCCCCCCCCCCCCCCCCCCCGATTCTGCCTTCCCGCCGCGCCAAGCGCCCCCCCCTCCGTGTCGGTCTTCCTCTGGGCCCAGCAGGACCGGCGTGTCCAGCTGTTCTCCCTCCCCCTCCTGCTCGTTTCGCGCTTCTCTTGGCGGCGCAGCGCCCGCCTGTGAGCCGTCGAGGACGCGGGGCTGAAGCGAGCCCTCCTGCCTGCCATGTTGGAAATGGAGGAAAAACCAGATCCCGGGATCCGAAGTGGGTGCTGCGGATTTCCCACGAGTTTTCCCGAGATCGTCTCCCGAACTACAAGCGAACCGTATCTGCCTCCATAAACTCAGCCAGCAAAATCATGGATGCCGCGGATCCCTAGATCACCTGGGAGATCGCGCGTGCACGCGCATGGAAGCCGAGAATGGGTCCTGTGGCTGCAGCAATTCCAAGATCCTTCTCACTCGCCCAACTGTGGAGCCAAGCATCCCTCCTCTTGTAACGATCCCTTCCGTGCAGCACTTGGCACGAGTCGGTGTTCAAGCTCATTCTGTTTTCCCTGTACTTAAGATCCAGCCTTCTGGATCACAAAGAATGTAGTTCTTTCCAGGGTATCTGCTCTCCCACCTAGTTTTGTGTCATCTGCAAATACAAGCATTCCTTCCACCTCATCCCAATCCCAGTGGTACCCATTCAGCACCCTGCTTGCTTGGAGAAGGTGCTCCGGGAAGCCCTCTGGGCCTGGCTTTGCTTCCTCTGGAGTCCAGAATTCTGGCCCCACTTGGCTTCCCCTTGGGTTCCCGTCACTGCTCCTTCACCCACTGGGTCACCCATGTGGCTGAAGGGAGCAGGTCCTCTCATTCCCTTATCCCAGAGGTCCTCAGACTTTCTCTAAAGGGGGCCAGTTGACAGGTGCCTGAGGTGGGCCTGGGCCGGTGAGGGGGTACACGCAAGGTACGCTTACGTCCGTATATGCCTGACCGCCCTTTGAGATCTGCGGGAGAGTCCCTTCTCCGGGAACCCTCCATGAAAGAAATTAGGAGAGTAAGTACTCGGAGGAGGGCTTTCTCTGCAGTGGCACCCAACCTATGGAATTCACTCCCCAAAGAGGTCCACCTGGCACCGTCGTTACTGGTTTTTCAGCGCCAGGTAAAGACCTTTTTATTTAAACATCATTTTAATTGTTAAAACATATGATCTGGCCAGGGCAACTTCTTCTTCCTTCTCTTTCTCCTCCTATATTTTTATTTACTTAATTTATACTGATAATTTTAATCTTATATTTGTAAATCAATGTATTTTTTGTATTTTTGTATTTAATGGTAATTTATTATGTGCTATTGTATTTCAATGTATTTTATCGTGTTGTAAGCCGCCCCGCGGTTTCGGCAAGGGGCGGCATAGAAATGTTATAATAATAATAATAATAATAATAAAATGTTAATACTATTGAATTTTATTTGGCCAGGGTGGCTTCTTTTATTCTAATGTATATATTTTAATTGCTATTGTCTTAATTTATTGTGTATTTTATTCTATGCTGTGAGCCACCCCGAGGCTTCGGCAAGGGGCGGCATAGAAATGTTTTAATAAATAAATAAATAAATAAATAAATAAATAAATAAATAAATAAATAAAGGTGAGGTGGGGATGGGGAGGGCATGGGGGCGAGGCGCCGGCTTGCTCATGAGGAGATCAAGTCCAAAATGACCTCCTCACGAGCAAGCCACTGCCAGGCATGCACATGGCGAGGTGCCGGCTTGCTTGCAAGATCATTTTCTCCGATCAGTCCATAACCATCTCCTCACAAGCAAGCCGCGCGCCCGGGGAGTGCAGAACCTGTGGGGTGGGCCGGTTAAATGTGCATGCTAGGCTGGATCCAGCCCGCGGGCCTTACTTTGAAGACCCATGCCTCATCCCTGGCCAGGGCAGCTTATTTTATATTGTGTGTTTTAAATTATTATGATTATTTTATATGTATATTTTAACTTATTGGTTTTATTTATTGTTGTAAGCCGCCCCGAGGCTTCGGCGAATGGGGCGGCATAAAAATGTTTTAATAAATAAAATAAAAAAATCCCCTTTCGCTGGCTCACTTGCAGAGCCCCCAAGCAGCTGCGGCAGCTTCCTCCACTCCGCTCAGAGGGGAGTCGGGAACCAGCCCCGATCCACTGCATCATGGGGGTCATTTTAATGGGGCTGCAGGCCTGCTTTTGGCACCGAGGCAGCTCAATTTGCCATGCAGGGGTTGTGTGCTGAGGGCCAGACAAGACACCTGCTCCCCAGTCTCCAAATGGAGTAATTGTGTTGTGTTTTGTTCTGAAATGCTCTTCGTGTGTGTGTGTTATTTTTGCTGCTGTTGTCACGATCCATTGATCTGCAACCCATCATCATCATCGGTGCCCTGGATTCTTTTGCACTTCAGTTGGTACCCCGTTCAGTGAGAAACTGCTCACACAGCCTGCGCAACTTCTCAAAAAGAAGTGTCAGAGGTGTTGTACCCTGTGGTTTTACAGATGAGACCAGAGACCGGATGGTAAAGTTAGAGAGGAGGTTTATTCCTGCGCAGGGACCACATTCGTGGGGGAATGCAGCCCCTAACAGAGTTGGAACGAGATTTTTATACCTTCACAGTCAGCTTTCGGCAAATGGGGAACAATACAATCAGTTTTTGACAAGAATGAGAACAATGGCGACAACGGGAAGTTACAAAATCACATAGCAGCAGTTAAGCAAGCAGATTTGGTTAGCAGTAAGTTTTATCTTTTAATTTACATCTTTTAGGCAATCTTTGCCCATTACGTCGTAGGTAAGCTCTTTCCATTTTCCGAGGGAAATTTTCTGAGACAGCTGCTAGACATTTTGAATGGGCTAGAGCTTAGGGGAGCTAAGCCTATCCTGAATGCCCTGAGAAAGCTGAGATATTTCCACTATGTCAGGAGCCTGGGGAGTCAGGCCTAACAAGAGGAAATGCAGCAGAAGTGATGCGTGGCTACATGTGCGCAAGAGTCATTTTTCTGCCTTGCCCATTGCACCAGAACACAAAGGGGGCCTTTCATGCGTTTCTCCCTATTGAATTCAATTCGCTTGCTTTCAGCTCCATGCTCCAGCCTGTCACTTGGCATTTTGCCAGGGGGATTGAGACACTGGGACATCCGTTTGAACCCAGTGGCTGGGGTGCTCTGGGGGACATTCTGGGTGGTGAGAGGCAGATCCCACGAGCAGGATATGAACACCCCCTTGCCCATGTTCCCCAGCAACTGGAGTGCATGGGCATACTGCCTCTGATACCAGAGGAATGTGGCATGAAGCCACCGGGACGGGGAGCTGCCCAACTTCCTCCATGAAGTTGTCCAATCGCCTTTTAGAACCATCCAAGTTGGCAGCCATTGCTATATCTTGTGGAAACTAACTCCATAGTGTGGCCACAGAGGGTAAGAAGTAGGATTAGTTTTATCTGGCCCGAATTTATTTATTTTTATTTATTATTTATTAAAACATTTTTATGCCGCCCCATTCGCCGAAGCCTTGGGGCGGCTTACAACAATAAATTAAATAATTATAATCATAAATTAAAAATGTAAACATTAGAATAAAATACAAACATACAATATAAAATAAGCCACCCTGGCCAGATAAAATTCAATAATATTAACATTTAAAAAGCCGCTTAAATCTCCCATAGGATGACCCACTTGGGTGCTAGTATTATGGGATGGAGAGAGAGAATGTCTCCATTCAGGACATAATTCTGTGCATCTCAACCATATCTCCCCTTACTCACCTCTTCCTTAAGCTAAATGATTTCAGCTGTAGTAAACTACCCTCAGAGCGGAGTCACTCTAACCCATGGATCCAGCTCGCCTCAGAGCTTTTGGAATCACTCGGAGAAAACAATCTGGGAGTGAGTCCAAAAGCTCTGAGATAGTGCAGGAATACTCAGTAGGAAGGTGGGCGCGATTGGGTCATGCTTGGGGGTGGGGGGGGAGATGGCTGCGATCACGCCCCCCTTCCCTGCACGAGCATCATCCCCCCCAGCACGATCGTGCCCGTCTCTCCCTCCCTCCCAGCATTGCAACAATGCAGCTATGTCCCTTGAATATGGACATGCTCTACCCCACCTCATCTTGGGCTTCTGCTGCAGCCCAAGCAAGCAGAGCAAACTTTTTAAATTATTTCTAACTGTTAATTAATTTTTAAATTTAGTTCATTTTACTTAATTTTTAAATTTATTTCAATTTAATTAATTTTAATGCACAGTGTGCATAGGAATTTGTTCATATTTTTTCATACTGTAGTCCGGCCCCACAACAGCCTGAGGTACAGTGAACTGGCCCCCTGTTTAAAAAGTTTGAGGACCCCTGCTCTAACCCCTTTGTAATTTTAGCCACCCTTCTCTGCCCTTTTGTCATCTTCAGAATGTCCTTTCTCAGGAGTCCAGAAATTAATTGTCCGATTGCAAGTTGCATCGTCGATTTGAATATGGGCGGTAGAACACCGGCAGTTTTATTTTGGCAGGGGCTTAGGCTATTGGGCCATACAGAAATATATTAATAGCTATGATTTTGTCAGGTTTCTTTCCCATTCCTTTCCAGTTTTCATGGAGTCTGCCTTTTCCATGGCTGCCGTTGTTGTTGCTAGTCACAAAGTTGTGTCCAACCCATCACGACCCCATGGACAACATTCCTCCAGGCTCTCCTGTCCCCCACCATCCCCCGGAGTCCACCCAAGCTCACACCGACTGCTTCAGTGACTCCATCCAGCCACCTCATCCTCTGCCCTCCCCTTCTTCTTTTGCCCTCAGTTGTTCTCAGCATTAGGCTCTTCTCCAGGGAGTCCTTCCTTCTCATTAGGTGGCCAAAGTATTTGAGTTTCATCTTCAGAATCTGGCCTTCTAAAGGGCAGTCAGGGTTGATCTCCTCTAGGACTGACCGGTTTGATCGCCTTGCAGTCCAAGGGACTCGCAGGAGTCTCCTCCAGCACCACAATTCAAAGGGCTGCGTACCCTGGGTCAACAGCAGAGTTCGGGCGATGCCATTCGCCCTGCGCGCCCTGCTGGGGGCGCAGCGCGCTCTCGCTGGCCGCCCCTCTTGCAATCAGCCAGGGAGGGGCCGCGGGCGCCCCCCCCCCCCCCGCATCGCTCCTCCAACTCCCCTTGTGCCGAGCCAGCATCCCCCAGCCCCCGGCCCGCTTCCACACACGGGGATCCCCTCCCAATTGCCCAGGGATCTGGGGAGGAAAGGAGGCTCTCCCAAAACGCACGAGTGGCTTTCGCCTCTGCAACGCCTCCGTGCGCCCGGGTGACCCCAGCCGTGTTGGACTACAAACCCCATCCCCCGCCGCCAGCGGGCTAACACGTCGGGGTGCTAGGCTGGGGGGAAGGGTCGGCTTCGTTCCAGATGGGATCTGTAGTCGGACCCGTCCAGAGCTCCGCTAGAGGAGTCCGTCTTCGCTGCCGGACAATCCCGCTCCCTCCGGCCGGGCGCAGGGAGAGGAGACCCCGCGGCCGGGAGCGCGGGGCGAGGTTTCGTCCTCGGGGGCGGGGTCTTCCCGGAGAATCCCACGCGAGGGTTAAGGGCAGCGAGTCGGAGGCCTAGAGAGGCGGCCGAGGGGCGGTCTTGCGAATGGGCCGCTCCCTTCCTGCCCTCCGCGCGCCCTGCCTGGGAAAGGCGCTCGCGATTTTCCCACGGGCGCGGCTCGTGCGCGTGGGCGCGGGCGCGCGCGTGGCCCCGCGGGGCAGTCCGTGGGGGGGCGGATCGGGGTGTCCTGATCGTGAGAGCGGGCTGGGGCGGCGGGGAGGGAGACCCGGGAACCCGCCCCGGCGAGCCGGTCGCTCCGGCTCCGTCCCGTCCCGCGGGCTGCTCCGCGCCGCCGGCCTCCCGTCTGCGGGGCTGGGAGTCCCTCCCCGGCCGATCGCCCCTTTTCCAAGCTGTGGCGTGGCGGCTGGACGGTGCACCGGGGAGATCCGCGCTCTCCGCGCCTGCCATGGAGCCCTGGGGTGCCCCCGGCCAGACCGTGGGGTCGCGCCTTGCTTGAGGAGGGTGGGGTGGGGAGAGGGGTACAAGTATAATAAATGAAAAGCCCCTCTCGGGTTCCTGGAAGATTTGGAGAAGAAAGGAAAGGAACCTCACACTTTCGAGGCTGTGACTCTCCCCCTTGGTAAGGCCTTCCTGCCACCCGGTGTCTTCCATCTGTGGCAGACTACACATCCCATCTTCCCCCCAGCCAGCCATTGGGAGGGTTCCAGGTTGGGAAAGCTGGCTTCATTCTGCTGTTCATAGAATCATAGAATAGTAGAATTGGAAGGGGACATGAAGGCCATCCAGTTCAACCCCTGCTATTGCAGGACACCAGTTTACACCATCCCACTCAGATGACTGTCCAGTTTCTTTTTGAAGGACTCTACTGTGGGGAACCTACCGCCTCTCCAGGCAGATGGTTCCACTGCTGTATTGCTCTGACAGTGAGGAAGCTTTTCCTGATGTCCAGCCTGAATCTGGTTTGTCGCAGCTTGAATAGTTTATTCCATGTCCTGCACTCTGATATCAGCAAGAAGTCATGACCTTCCTCTTTCTGACAGCCTTTGAGGCACTTGTAGAGTGATACTTGTAAAGTGAACTCTATTGTATTCAAAATCTTCGCACTGCATTGTGGAGATGATGTCTCATAGGGTTTTAAAACTTTGGTTCCGTAACCAGCACCCCCTTTCCTGCCTGCAGGCCTACCATCCCTCCTAGCCTTGCGGTAGTGGTGGGGAGTCCAGACACTGTGCAGATGATGGAACTTCTCTAAGGTTTCTTCTTGCGCACAGCATGTGAAGTCAGTGCCTGCAACCGTGATAAAGTGTGTTTCACTCTGCCCTCCAGATTCAGGTGGTTCAGTTCAAAAAGAACCTGGCAGCCATCAAGGACAGCCTTCTGAACCTGATGGAGGAGAAGACGGCGAAAGCAGAAGGGCAAAACCTGGTTGGCCAAGAGGCCGGAGAGAGGCCTCATGGAATCCAGGAAGGGGCCTATGTAGAGCGGTGGAAGAGGAGCGAGAACCTGGACGGAGGCAGTGCAGATGCAGAGCGCCAGAGCTTCAGGGCCTTCAGCTACCAGGAGGCCAAGGGGCCGCGGGAGCTCTGCAGCCATCTCTACCACCTTTGCTGCCAGTGGCTGAAGCCTGACAGGCACACAAAAGCTCAGGTGCTTGACCTGGTGATCCTGGAGCAGTTTCTGACTGTCCTGCCTCCGGAGATGGAGAACTGGGTCAGGGAATGTGGGCCGGAGACCAGTTCTCAAGCGGTGGCCCTGGCGGAAGGGTTCCTCCTGAGCCAGGCAGAGGGTGGAAAGCAGAAAAGCTTGCAGGTAAGAGAGAACTTCATCTTGAGAACGCCAAGGGGCAGATAAAGTCCCTGCTAGTTGTCGTTATAATAAATGAATTGCTAAATCATTTATAATAAGTATGGATTAAAACTGATCCTCAGAATGCCATGATTAAGCTGGGTAGCGCAGTCAGCCAGGGAAGCCCTGGGTGAAGAGAGACGGCATTGATTGGCATCTGGAGTATCTACAGTTGCACTTCCTGAATACCAGGCGGAGTTCTTTTCATAAGGTGGGGGCCACGGCAGAGAAGGCTCTTTTCCGAGTTCCTGTAAGATGGCTGCAGGAATTGCCCTGATGCTTGACCTGAAGAAGGATCTGTCTGCTTCTAGTCCAGCATTCTGTTTAGTCCAGGCTAAACAGTTAGAGATGTTGCTTTTTCACAGCCGTCGTGCACTGGGCTGGCATTTTCATGGCGCTGCCTCCTCCACTCCCACCCCACAAGATACCTTTCTCGATCACTCGCTGCTCACCCAGATCTTACCGGCCTGTCCTTGAAGCCAGAATTATATGCCCCACTTTTTGCCAAACTCAGCACTTCCTTAGATCAAAGCACCCAGAATCCAAAGTAAGAATTCCTTTCTTTCGGCTCACATGAAACCCAATTTGCTCTTGGGTGCCCGTTCTTCCAGTCTGGAGAGATCTTTATGAAGCACCTTCCTGTATGATGATGATAGTAATAATCTGAATTGTTTATTTATTTAAAACTTTTAAAGGCTGTCCCTTATTGTGGTCTTGGGTGTTTTAACAAGAAAACAAAATAGAATAAAACACAGCATCCTAGTAAAACTTTTCCAATCAACACTAAAACCCCATATTAAAACAATCAAGTCTTAAAACATTGGGAAGATAAGTTTTTAGCCTGGAGCTGAAAAGGACAAAGTGACGGCACCAGGCGAACCTCTCTGGGGAGAGAATTCATTATTATGATTATTAATGTCATGTCCACACTGCCCCCACAGCCATAGCTGTCTGGGCAATGCACATACATAAATCCAGATGATCTAAATAGAATTTGGTCCCGGCAGCTGAGCTAGGCCATCAGGAAAGGATGATGCACAGAGGGATGGCCCTGCAGATGGAGGGCCGTGCTGTGGAGGCAGACGGGGGATTCCTGAAGGACAAATCTGGGGTTCAGCCTGCCTGTGAAAGCTGAGCTCACACCGAGATGGTCTTTCCTCCACCCAGCCCAGGATTTCAGCTCTTGACTGGTCTCAGTCACTCTTGGGGGTGCAGACTGGGATTTTTCCGTGTCTTCTGGAGGTGGTAGAGGTGGAACCCAGGATCTTCTGCATGGAAACTGAGCCCTGCGCCAAGAAGCAACCATGCTTTTGGTCCACTTCTTGTGCCACCATGGGAAGTTGGCTTTAAGTCCACATATCCTGATGTCCATATGTCCCAGGTCTCTGGAGTGAGAGTGTACAAGAGGCCCAGTTCAGAAGGAGGCATAGACTTGGGAGTACTGGAAAAATGCTGTCCTTCAGCTTTCCTGCCTCATCCTCATCCTCATCTTTATTTATTTATTTATTTTGTTTGCTTATTCCAAGCATTTGTATCTCGTTCTTCCAGACAAGCGCTCAGGATGCCTTACATAGTGTAAAATTCTGAAAGCACAATAATAAAACCACGCTTATTAAAACATCTAAAACTGAACGTCATAGACTAAAAAATCAGAAAGGAAAAATAACATTCCCCCCACCCGCTCATTTGCTGTCTCTTCTGGGCTTTTCTCACCTGTTGCAGGTGCAGCAGACAGTCGCCCAGGCAGCCGTGCCTTCCCCTGTGACAGAAGAAGCTCTGTTGGGCAGCATGCGGAAGCCGTTTTTCCGGTGGATTGTGCAAGAGGGTGATGGAGGAACTGTCTTGCTGGGTCAGGTTTGATCGGGTGCATTTCATCTTGCCTTGGGAT
Source organism: Varanus komodoensis (assembly GCF_004798865.1). Classification (NCBI taxonomy): domain Eukaryota; kingdom Metazoa; phylum Chordata; class Lepidosauria; order Squamata; family Varanidae; genus Varanus; species Varanus komodoensis. The sequence continues at coordinate 16,034 of NW_025335565.1, read as the reverse complement.
ACCCCTGAAAGCTACCCTCTGCTTCTATGTTTCTCTTGTTCCTTTGGGGGAAAGGCCAGAAGTTGGCATTGTGGGGCACTGGCCTGGGCCCACATTTCAGGGGGGACCTTCCTGTTGTTCTTGTGGCTTCTCAGCCCGCTCAGTGCCCGCTTTTCCCTTCTGTTTCCTCCCTGTCTATGGCCCAGTGGAAGAGACTTAGCCTGTTGCACATTTTCCAGTGAAGGTCTGTTTCAAAGACATGGTCTTAGCACTTTGTGTCCAAAAGCAGTGTAGGAGATGGATTGCATTTCTGTTCCAGGACTAAAATATGCCTGTTGAAAATAAAGATCTTACAGGCCACCTAGGAAGGCCTCAGCAATTAGAGGCAGCCTATAAATACATGTAAATAAATACAGTGGTACCTGGGCTCATGAACGCCTCAGTTCACGACCAAATCGGGTCGTGAACAAAAATTTCATACAAATTTTGACTCGGGTCATGAACTTCACATTGGGTGGTGACCGCAATCACAGCCATCTCCCCGCTGCCCTGAGTAGGGCGGGCGCACTCATGCAGGGAAGACAGGTGCGATCGCGGTTGTGCTTGGGGAGGGGGTGGGTGGGGAGATGGCCGCAATCGTGAAGGTGGGGAGATGGCCGAGATCGCACCTGTCTTTCCTGCACGAACGTAACTGGGATCTCGACCATCCCCCCCCAGTACGATTGCACCCATCTCTCCCCCCCAAATGCACCCATGATGGTGCCTGTCTCTCCCCACTGCCCCCTGAGCACGCCGGGATGACGGGTGCATGCAGGGATGACAGGCACGATCGTGGTTGTGCTGGTGGGGGGGCAGATGGAGGTGCTCGGGATGCGGGTGGGGAAATGGCCGCAATCTTTGTTGTTCCTTGTCACTTTGCTTCAGATTTTTCTGATTAAAAAAATAATTACAGAACGAATTAACCTTATTTACATTGAACCTTATGGGGAAATTTGACTTGGCTCATGACCAAGTTGGGTCACGGCCAGAGTCCTGGAACTGATTAAGTTTGTGAGCCAAGGTGCCACTGTAAATCAGTCTTCTCTCTCCCCTCACTCATAGGTGGCGGGATTGCCCCAATGTTCCCTTCCAGGCTTTCTCTTGGCAGAACGGACTTTGTCGCTGCACAGACAGATCAGGTAGGCGAAGGACTGGAACAGAGATGGAAGGCTCAGGACTGGAATTCGACCTGGGCTGTCCGAGGTTCCTTGGATAGCCATATCCCCCTTTCTGGAATGCAGTCCTCCAACAGGGTCCCCAAAATTAAATTCAGCCCTTGGCCTGAAAGGGGTTCCCGCTTAGAGGGATACGCAGGGTACAGCCTGGGTGCCAATGCTTCCTGCTGAGTCCAGAAGAGTTTTGTTCCCTTATTTCCCCTGGGAAAACTTTGCATGGCACTGCGGAAGTGTTGGAGCCCAGCAGCTCAGCTTTGTTGGCCTTTTAGGCTAGGACTTTGTCTATGAAGAGAAAACAGGTTTTCTCTCCTCCTTTCAGGGCCTGGTGACCTTTGAGGATGTGGCTGTGAGCTTTACACAGGAGGAGTGGGCGCTGCTGGATCCGGGCCAGAAGGCTTTGCATGGGGAAGTCATGGCTGAGAATTATGGGAACCTGGTTGCTTTGGGTAAAAATCCCCTTTTCCCCACTTCCTCTTTCACGTTGAAAGATGTCTATTCCCATTTTTTTTTACCACTTGTACAGATGTTTCTGGAGAGTAAATTTGTGGCTGGGAGCCTGTCTGACTAAACCGTGCTTTCCAGCGTTGCTTCCCTCTGGCTGGGCTGGAATTTGCACAATTTTCCACATGGGATTTTAGTGCTAGTTGTGCAAGGACTGGGCCCCTGATGGATGATCCCAGATCAATCCCATGCTTTCCTCATCTATACATTTGCATCCAAACATTTGCATCCATACATTTTGCCTTCTTTCCATTTGCCCTTTGGGTGAGGAAATGAGACCATGTGGTTCAACATGTATTGGTAACATTGGAGTAGTTCTGGAGCTTTACTTTTCTACAAAAACGGTTCCATTTCGTAAATTTCTTCACAGCGACGAACGGATATTATTTGCAAGTACAATATTTGGCATTCTTGAATCCATCAAAACTGTTTGGGTCACTAGCTTCAATTTAGCGTAGCTTTCTCCAGCCTGGTGCCTTTGCGATGTGTTGGACTACAATTCCCAGCATCCCCAGCCAGCCATTCTGCACAAGGCTTCAGAAAGCTGATTTAATATGTCCAAAATTGTAAGTGTCACTGTTTCTTGAATAATGTAAGGGAAATGTGTTCTTCTCTTGCTAAAGTTTCACAAAGTAGTCTAGTGACGCTGTCTAGGTCAACGATGGCAAACCTTTTAGAGGCCGAGTGCCCAAAGTGCAACTCAGAACCCACTTTTTCATCGCAAAGTGCCAGCACTGCGATAAAATCTGAATTTGCTGACCACCTGCACAAGGGGGCAACGTTCCACTGACCACCAGCTTTTGGCCGACCCCGAAAGACACATCTGAGTGTATTTCCTACCTTCTGCTAAAATCACAACGGGTTGTGCAGACTTGAACCGGCGACCTTTCGATCAGCCAGCCCAGCAGCACAGCAGTTTAAACCACTGCACCACCGGCATCCTGCTAAAATCAAAAATGCCTGGCAGTTCACTGACCGGCCATGCGAAAGCTCAGGGAGTCTTGGCTAATGAGTGACATCATTGCCTGGTGCCCTTCATCTTTCCGAATATGTGCATGGCTGCTGGGGCGATTGCGTGCTGACAGAGAGGACTCTGTGTGCCCCTTTGGGCACGGGTGCCGTAGGTTCTCCATCACTGGTCTAGGTAATGTCACTTTAAAATTGTATCAGGTATGCTTTAATTGCCCCCCTTCCACCACCCCACACACACACTTCAAATATTTCAGGTCAGATACATGTGATCTGTTGGGGAAAAAGTGAGGCAATCTTTTAGCTTTAGAGTTTCTTTTATTTGCATTTAGCAAACATGCTAAAATGATCTTCGAGCTCAAACGGTTGCTTTTTTCTCCCCTGATCTGCATGGGGAATTTTTCTAATTCAAAATTTTGCATGGAATTTACATTACTGACCACAAATAATACTTGTGTCCTATTATTCCATAAAGAAGGCTCCCTGATCTCAGAATCTGACCTCCTGCCTGGGCTTGAAGAAGACGAAGGCCTGCCTGTCCAGGACCGGTTTTCCGGTAGGTCCTTGCCTATAAAGATCTCCTAGAGGGCTGGTGGATTTTCACAACCTATGACAGATGGGAGGTCCAGCCATCATTCGAAGACCTCCCATCATCTGCTTCCTTCTCCCAGGACTTCCTTCCTCAGCATTCTTGGCCACTGTCTCATGTGCTTCGGTGAAATCCAGGTTGGATTGCTGCGGTGTGTCTTTGACAGTGCTCCCCTTGAAGCACACTTAGACAATTCTATTGATTCCAGTTTCCCATCAGGAACACGCAGCTTTACTTGCTACCTTTTTGGTCTGAGCAATTTGCCAATGCTTTTGACCACAGCTCCCATATGACCCAGACAGCATAGCCAGTCACTGGGGATGATGGGAGAGCATTGGGGGAGCCATCCATTGGCTTCTTAGCCTATCACCATGTGAGATCAAGCTTTTGGGACAGAGCCTTCTCATCCATGGCCCCATTGTTGTTGTAGTTGCTAGTCGTGAAGTCATGTCCCACCCATCGCGACCCCATGGACAACACTCCTCCAGGACTTCCTGTTCTCCACCATCCCCCGGAGTCCACTTAAGCTCACACTTCAGTGACTCCATCTAGCCACCTCATCCTCTTCTTTTGCCGTCAATTGTTCCTAGCATTAGGGTCCTCTCCAGGGCGTCCTTCCTTCCCATTAGGTGGCCAAAGTATTTGAGTTTCTTCTTCAGTATCTGGCCTTCTAAAGAGCAGTCAGGGTTGATCTCCTCTAGGACTGACCGGTTTAATCACCTTGCAGTCCAGGGGACTCACAGGGGTCTCCTCCAGCACCACAATTCAAAGGCCTCAATTCTTCGGTGCTCAGCCTTCCTTATGGTCCAGCTTTCACAGCCATACATTGCAACTGGGAAAATCTTAGCCTTTACTATACACACTTTTGTCTGCAGGGTGATGTCTCTGCTTTTTAGTATACTGTCTAGATTTGCCATAGTTTTCCTTCCAAGGAGCAAGCGTGTTTTAATTTCTTGGCTGCAGTCCCCTTCTGTGGTGATCTTGGAGCCCAAGAAAATAAAATCTGTCATTACCTCCATTTCTTCCCTATCTATTTGCCAGGAAGTTATAGGACTGGATGCCATGATCTTAGTTTTCTTACTGTTCAGTTTCAAGCCAACATTTGTGCTCTCCTCCTTCACCCGCATCAAGAGTCTCTTTAGTTTCTCTTCACTTTCTGCCATGAGAGTGGTATCATCTGCATATCTGAGGTTGTTATTTCTCCTGGCAATCTTACTTCCAACTTGTGATTCTTCTAGCCCTGCTTTTCTCATGATGTGCTCTGCATATAAGTTAAATAGGCAGGGTGGCAGTATACAGCCATGGCCCCATATTTATTTGTTACTTATGTAATTTATTTAAAACTTTTATAGACCATCCCATTACTGAAGTCTCAGGGTGGTTTAACAGTACAAAATGTTAAAACACAGCATAGCTAAAATTTAGCTAATAATAAAACCTGCATTAAAACAGCCAGGTCTTAAAACTTTGGGAATACAATTCCTCCTGGGATCCCAGGCTAACTTCTTGTTTTCTCCTCACCCCAAACTGTGCTTTATTTAACGCACATGGTATAATAGATCTATGGTCAAGCAGACACTTAAGAGAAAAAAGAAAATGAGCTCCATTCACAGTAGAACATCCTTAGATCCCTCCAGACTCATGCTTGGCTACCATCCCCTTGTTGGCAAAACTCGTGGAGGCAAACCAGATTTTCATGGTCACACATGGTGCTTGTCCCAGAAACTGGTCATACTCTCTCAAAGTGCAGCTTTCCAGGTGCTGCCGAACCAGCCCTGCATCATGCAACTGGCACCTGTGTTCCAACGTAATCTTTCCTTGCAATGAAAGCAAGGCACTTAGATTACTTGCTCCAGTAGCAGGATTGTTTTTTGTGCCACCTCTAGAGTGCAGTATGGACGATGGGAATTGTGTCCAAGAAAACTGGAGGGTGCCAAGCTGGGAAGACTGCCTTAGATTATATTTATTGGCAGAATCTGCCTTCATACAGTCTGTTTGGCAGCAAGCTGGTTTTCATTATTCTGGTACTCTATATGGTAGATCCTGAAGATGGAACTCAAATACTTTGGCCACCTAATGAGAAGGAACAACTCACTGGAGAAGACCCTGATGCTGGGAACAATTGACAGCAAAAGGAGCAGGGGGTGGCAGAGGTTGAGATTCTTAGATGGAGTCACTGGGGCAGTGGGTGTGGGCTTGGGTGGGCTCCGGGGGATGGTGGAGGACAGGAGAGTCTGGAGGAATGTTGTCCATGGGGTCGCGATGGGTCGGGTGCAACTTAGAGACTAAACAAACACTCTATATGGTAGTCAGTGTGCTGTGTTTTCTGATTTGAAATCCATTCCTCACATTCCATTTTTCTGTCTCTTCCAGTGAGGGATGTGTGGGAGACAGTGAATGGAAGGGAAGGACATCAAGTGTTGGAAGAAACCAATCAATTTCCAGGCATAGTAGAGAATAGTGGAAATCAAGACATACTGGGCAGGGCAAATGGCAACCAAACCAGTACCAAGAGGATTAATGGCATTGCACTCAAAGGAGAGAGAAAGAATGAGTGTCATGTGTGTGGAAAAAGGTTTGCTCGTAAAACAACCCTTGAAAATCATTGGAAAACCCACGCAGGTGAGAAACCATATGAATGCTTTTCTCAGAACACAGGCGTGATCGCCCATCCAGCTCATGCAAAGGAGAAAACATTTAAATGCCTAGAGTGTGGAAAGAGTTTCAGTCGGAGTGGGAAGCTTACTTCTCATCAAAGGAGTCACACAGGAGAGAAACCCTTTAAATGCCCAGAGTGTGGAAAGAGCTTCAGTCAGAGGACAAATCTTACCACTCATCGGAAAATTCATGCAGAGGAGAAACCATTTAAGTGCCTGGAATGTGGAAAAAGTTTCAGTCAGAGAACCCATCTTACTACACATCAGAGAATTCACACAGAGGAGAAACCGTTCAAATGTCAAGAGTGTGGAAAGAGCTTCAATCAGAGAACAAACCTTAATACTCATCAGAGAATTCATACAGAGGAGAAGCCATTTCAATGCCTGGAATGTGGAAAGGGCTTTAGTCAGAGGACACACCTTACTACTCATCAGAGAATTCACACAGAGGAAAAACCATATGCCTGCCTGGAGTGTGGAAAAAGCTTCACTCAGAGGATACATCTGTCAACTCATCAGAGAATTCATACAGAGGAAAAACCATTTAAATGCTTGGAGTGTGGAAAGAGATTCAACCAAAGGACAAATCTTACTACACATCAGAGAATTCATACAGAAGAGAAACCATTTCACTGCCTTGAGTGTGGAAAGAGCTTCAGTCAGAGCTCAAGCCTTACTTTACATCTCAGAATTCACACAGGGAAGAAACTATTTAAATGCTTAGAGTGTGGAAAGGGCTTCACTGATTGTAAAAGCCTTAATTCACATGCAAGGATTCATACGGTTCATATAGGAGAAAAACCATATAAATGCCTGGAGTGTGGAAAGAGCTTCCGTCAGAGAAGGCAACTTACCTCCCATCAAGGAATCCACACAGGGGAGAGACCTTTTAAATGTCTAGAGTGTGGCAAGAGCTTCCGGCAGAGTGGAAAACTTATTTCTCATCTAAGAATCCACACAGGAGAGAAACCATTTAAATGTCTGGAGTGTGGGAAGAGCTTCAGTCGCATAGATGCCCTTACTACACACCAAAGAATCCACACAGGGGAGAAGCCATTGAAATGCATACAGCGGGGATGGGGAAGCTGTGCTTCCTCAGGCGTTGGACTCCAGTTCTCGTCTACGCCAGCAAGCATGGCCCATGGTCAGTGATGATGGAAATGGCTGGACTGCGATATCTGCTGAGTCACAACTTTCCCATGCCTGGTCTATAGGAGTGAAGAAGCATCTGTCAGTACCAAAACTTGCTATGCATCAGAGAACACACATACGAGTAGGAGAGAAACCACTAAAATGCAGTTAGATGGTTTAGTAAACTTAAGAGAAGTCATTCCAGAAGCAATTGTGTAAATACTTGGAGGGTGGAAAGGACTACAGAGAAGTCATGCTACACAAAATGGGTGGGCAACTATTTTTCTGTAGAAGACTGCCTTTCCTCAAAACATCATCCATCCAGGACACCTGATGGTCATGGATGGGATTCAGACCATTGCTGGGCAAACCATAGCTAAGAGTGGGTAGGTCACATTCATGCCCTTCCCCACTCCCTCTCCCTCTCCCCCCCCCCCTTCCCTTCCCTCCCTCCCCCCCCCCCCCCCGCCCCAGTTGGCAATCAGGGAAAGTACAGCTTGCTTTTTGCAGAGATCTGAACTGATGTGGAGGTTTTCTTAGATGTCACCAAGGTCCACAAGCTGCCAGCCTTCTTATACAGCAAGAAATACCTAGCTGAGATAAACCATTAACATATTTGCAAGTTTGTAAATGTTTCTGTAAATTGGGTAGTACACAAAGAAATACAATAATCTTGTTTTCCCCCTTATAGTTTCAATAGGTCAGAATTGATTGAAGATGATAAAATGGACTTGAATGCTCCCTTATCAGAGGTCCACTGGGTGACTTTGGGCCAGTTGCTGCCTCTCAGACCAACCTACCTCACAGGGTTGTTGTGAGGATAAGATTGAGAGAAGGCAGTGTATGTAAACCACCTTGAGCTCCTTGCAGGAAGTATGTTGGGATAGAAATATGATAAATAAATAGCAATAGGGGCTAAAAAGAACAACGCCAAAATGTTTGAAATTTAATGAGTCTCCTCCAATTGGATTCCCAGCTGAACTGTATATGTTTTGTTCTGGTGCTTTACCTTTTGTTTCTGTTTACCTTTGACTGGCAAAGACATTTTTTTTCTCAAGACAAGTCTTTTGGCTTTTAAGCAGACTTATTTGTGGAAGTTTTAATCTGGTAGGCACTGTTCCTTACTATTCTGAGTTGATGTGTTCTTATGCTTTGATTATGGTATTGTATTTTATCTGGATTTTATTGCTAGAACATACTTTAGTGGAAAGGCAGGATAAAAATGTAATGGATGCCAACTCAACTAGCGTTATTCATAATAGTCATAATAGAAAATACCAAGTTTCTTTTACTTACTGATTTTTGTGTAGACTTTAAATTGGAATCAGTTGTCCTCAGCTTTTGGTAGAGTGAAATAGCTATTTGTTTGTTTTTGTTTTAACCTATTTAACCTTTTAGCAAATGAATAATTTTTTAAAAAATAAAAAATTGATATTTCCATGATTGTATTATAACAATCTTTTTTATTAAAAAAAAAGCAGCAAGAATGGAGATAAATGATACTGGCACCATTTTTATCTCTAATAAGGAACCCAGCAAGGATATTGGGCTCTGTTCACTTGTATTTGCTGTAAGAATAAAGCTGTGAGAATGAGAGAAACTCAAAATATTAAAGGGCTAAAATTTAGGCAGCCTGATTTAGGTAAGTGTTTTTTATGCAGGTGATGTGATTGTGTTGTTCCAAGATCCTAAACAATCCATATGTCACATTTGTAGGTATAAACTAAAGATGTGTATGATAAGTATATGCTTCCAAGAGCATTATACAGAGGACAAAGCGAAACAGTAACTAAAAACATTCACTAAATTATGGCAGAATATTATAGCAGCTAAGTTGAAGTTATCCTGGTTTGGAGGGATTTGTTTAATAAAAAAGCTAGTGCTACATAACTTCTTAATTTTGCAATTAAAGCTTGCCTCTTGCAAAAGCACGGGAGGAACAAAACTTTAACTGCAGTTAGTCTAGTAAGAAACCTAGCAGTGCTATGGATGTTGCAAGGCCAAGGCTGGGCAAAGAGCCAAGAGAGGAGCACCACTGACTGTCCTCGGAGTTCTGGTCAGCTGCGGAAGTCTCCGGCCATGTTGAGGGTGAGCACCCCAAGGAGATGAGGCTGGATGGGAGGCCACCTGTCTCTGCGATGCTACCAGCAGGCTAGGAACGGGTCTGAGCCCTGCTCTGGCTTGCAACAGACATCCTCTGGAGGTGTTCCAGAGTTTGCAGTGGGGGGGGGGGTGCAGCAAGAGCAACATCCCTGCCTGCATCCTACCAGCTCCTCTGCCTGTCGCCCCCCCCTCAACAGTCAGTGCCCCAGCCAAACCTGGGCACCCTTTCCTAGGCAGCGATCAAACCCTGCCAGGCTGTCTCTGTTGCAAGCTGCACGGGTCAGCAGCTTTTAGACGGCTTTTGACTCCGCGTGCCTTTGGGTTTTGACTCCACGTGCCTTTTTGCAACCTCTTAGCTTCCCTGCAAAAGTGGGAGGCATTTTTTCTTCCCGTTTTCTTGGGATGTTGGGAATTGTGAGACGCTGTGTAAGCTGGCGTGATGTGGTGGAAGATGCACATTCCGCTTCTTCCTCCGTTCTGCCTTTGCAGTCTTTGCAGCTCCTTGAGAGCTTTCTGGGAAGCTCCCCCCACCACTCCATGCCACAAGCTCTGAGAGTGAATTTATCGCTTCTCAGTCCTTCCCAATTAAATATCTTTCTGCACAGGCTCACAGGGCCACCGGTGGCTTGACGAGAAATGCCACCGAGTGCAAACTATCAACTGCATCCAAGTCCTTCAGTTACTGCAACAGGAAACCACTGCATGAGCTATTTTTGCTCAAAGAGGATTTGGAGATGGGCCGCCTCTTCTGCTTAAGCCGCTAGGAGGGGAAGGGAACTCTCACCACTTCCTCCTCTTTTGAGCCCTCTGGCAAAAAGAGGATGTGGTTGTTGAATTCAAGATGGCAGTGGAGGACATCTGGAGGAGAAGTCTCTCCACATTGCTAGTCCTCATGACTCATGGGAGGAAGGGTGCCTCCATGCAGAGCTGCTGGGGAACATGGTTGTGGATTTCCTCAGGGCAGCTGGGTAGCCACTGCAAGGAAGCAGATGTTGGAACAGGTGGCCCCTTACTCCGATCCTCTTTTTACGCTCTTAGGCAATGGAAAGGAAACTGGAGTAAGAGCAGAAAATGAAACTAGACCTGGTGCTGTGCAGGGTGAAGTGTGCTTTTTTATTTTTATGAGCCCCTGATTTTGACACCTGAGAAGCAGATACTGCTGGTGGTGGGCGAGTCAGATGAAAGACCAGAGTATGGTGGGGCAGTTGACCCTAACTCTCTGGGGCAGGTCCCCTGATCTGTTGGGGCACTGGGATCCCTGGATGGGGATCTCTTAGCCTCTGACCCCGGGGGGTGAATGTGGGACCATGCCTGCACAAAACAGAGTTGCTGGGAGGGTAAGGGGCATTCCCCCTGCCCTGTGGGGAGGACGTAGTTTCCTCTGCAATCCGCTTAGAACCTTAAAATAGTAGAGTTGCAAGGGGCCATGAAGGCCATCAGGTCCAACCCCCTGCTCAGCGCAGGACTCCAAGTTACACCATCCCACTCAGATGGCTGTCCACTTTTTTTGGAAAGTCTAGTGTGGGAGAGCCCACCACCTCTCTTATTACTATTATTAAATTATTTATTACAAACATTTATATCCCATTCTTCCGTGCAAGCACTCAGGATGGCTTACATAGTATAAAATAGTATACTATTATTGTATACTATTGTTGTATACTTATTGTTGTAAGCTGCCCTGAGGCTTCGGCGAATGGGGCGGCATAAAAATGTTTTAATAAATAAATAAATAAATAAATAAATAAATAGTATAATAGTATAAAATACAATAATAAAACCACAATTACTAAAAACATATAGAATTGAACATTATAAACTAAAAAGGGATGGCAGAATGCAAATGGCAGAATAGGTTGCAAGCAGTCAGATACTTCAGCATCTGGGATGGAGCAAGCTATAGCCCTGTTTGGGTGATAAACAATTTATGGTTTGTTAACCTTGGGTTGTTTTGGAGCAGCAGGAGCATGTGAGCATCTGTTTTTCCCTAATTTCCTGCCCATGTCCACTTGGGTTAACAACTCAGGAATATACCTAGGTGGTTCTGCATGACATGTGGGTCCAGAGTTCTGGGTTGTTGAGGGATAAATCATTGTGTTATTCCAAGAACAAACCATGGGCTGGATCTAAAATTCAGGGCTGAACTCAGAATTCTAGGTTTGTGCATGATGGAGATCCTGGCCCTTTTCTTTGTGACAACCTGAGAATCTGGGATTGGCCCTGAGTCACCTTGTGGGCTCCATGGCTGAGTGGGAACCAGAACCCAGATCTGAGTCCCAGCCCTGCATTTTTGGCCACTGCACCACACTGTCTCTCGGAGAAAGAATGGTCATGACAAAAGAAATATTTCACCAAATGAATGGGACAGGATCCTCTTAAAGATGCAAAGCTATGCAGATAAACTTACTTAGCAATCAAGGATGGTCCTCTAAGGCTACAATCCTCTGCAGTCCCATGTCTCCTTTCCACAATGTGTATAAGTATATGTATTCACTGCAGAGGATAAGGGTGCAGATACTGAGTAAAGGACTCTGGGTGTTACACTG
>NW_025335565.1:0-2887 GCF_004798865.1 Varanus komodoensis | reverse complement strand
CAACCACATTAACAATGCCTGGCAGGTTTTCCACAAATTATGGGAATTATGGACATTATGGAATGCACTTCCATTAGTGCACCAAGTTTACATTATTTTCGGTGCCAGGTTAAAACCTTTTTATTTGCTATTTTGAAAACTAATATTTTTATCATTGAAGTCACTCTCTTTTTCATTTTTTGTCTTTATGTAATTTTTCATTGAATTTGTTATTTATAAAGATCACTTTATTGTTTTTAATTGTATGTATAGTGAGCCATCCCGAGATGCCAAGGCATGTGGTGATGACTTACAAACGTTTTAAAGAAATAAATACAGAAATAACCCATGAAGAGAACCCATGGTTTCTTATTGGCTTGTGAATCGTGGCTTGTGCACCTTCGTTTGTTCTTTTGGCTGCATTAGGCCAACACGATCGCCAATGTTTCAACCACAAACTACAACCCACACTCAAGTTCCATGAGAGTTACTCCAAGGTGTGTGAGTGTAGGGTTGCCATTTCAGTCCTGCACAGGAAAAAATGAGAACATATCTAAGACAGGAGACAAAAATAGGAAGGTGCAAACTGCAGCATCTTCTGTTAACTCAGCTCACCTAGCTGACTGTATGCCGCCTTTGATGAGGGCTGAGTGCAGAGCCCACATACCTTATCGGGAACATGAGATATCCCCTTCTCTCCAGAGCCACCCACCTTCCAGAGTGGAGATGGTCCCTTCCGCACAGGGAGCGCAGCCGTAGCAGCACACGGGCTTTTCTTCTTTAACCACCTGGACATATCCCGGGCCACAGGGATGGACGCACCTTGACAGGGGCAGGGTCTGGGCATGGAGACAGGGAACAAGGCGTGAGCAGTGCTGCTGGGGCTTGGTCTGTGGAAGGGAGGCCCTGATGGCGCCTGTAGGCCCAGGCCTGGCTTAGGGCTCATCCCAGTCCCTGCCCACCACCGCTGAAGCAGGCAAGCTTTGCAGTCGGCAGACTATGAAGCTGCCACACATGGGGCAAGGCCTGGCCCTCTTGCCCTGCCTTGTGCATTGACTTATTTTCAGCCCCTGGTTAAGCAGAGGAGACTGACTCTGATGGGAGTCGGCGTCACCCGGCCCAGCTGCTTCCCTGGAGAGGTGACTGGCTGGGGAGGGGGCAGGGGAGGTCTTCGGCGTTCCAGCCCGGAGGTTACGGAACCTCTGAGCTGGGGACTTATCCTGTGGCCATAGGATTGCACCATTAGTGGCTCCAGGACCTGGATGGTGCCCAAAGAGAAACAGTTGAAGTGTAGCTGATTGCTTGAGTCAATGAGTTGGTGGTGGAACACAGAGGTGTGAAGTGGCTTGAGGTTGGAGGCACGTAAGTGTCCTCCTTGTGCCAGGCACTGTTGGGAATGAAGGAGGCAGCTATTCCTGACGTGCTTTCCAGGGCCATAATTGCCTTTCTCAGGGAGCCCCCGAAATTCCAAGCCAAGTTCCTGTTTGGCATTTGCTGTTACTTTAAGAAGTTGGACCTGATGGCTTCCCCAAGAAGCTGCCAGGGCTGTTGCTTTGCTGATCAGTAAGATCCACCCTGACTGCTCTTTAGAAGGCCAGATCCTGTAGATGAAACTCAAATATTTTGGCCACCTGATGAGAAGGAAGGACTCACTGGAGAAGAGTCTGATGCTGGGATCAACTGACCGCAAAAGAAGAAGGGGATGGCAGGGGATGAGGTGGCTGGATGGGGTCACTGGGGCAGTGGGTGTGAGTTTAAGTGGACTCCAGGGGATGGTGGAGGACAGGAAGGCCTGGAGAAGTGTTGTCCATGGGGACAGGACTTCGACTTTGACTTCCTTCGCAAATAACAAGGGCTGATAAGGCAGCCAGGCTAACAGCTTTGCAATCACCCTCATTTGCATGTCAAGACCCACAGTAATCCCTGTGCCTCAGTGATGGTCATATTAATCTCCCGCAACCAAATGCCATTGCACTGAGCACCCTCTGCAGACGTCTCACCTTCTTCTGACTATGTTCACCTTGCTTCATCATCAACTGCCCAACTGCTGGGCCCATGTGACTCAGAATCTATTAAATACTCTGTATATGTTCTAAAAGCTTCTAGTTAGCAGTGCAGAGCACTACCCAGTAGCATGCTGTTGTAAGCAACTGCAGGAGGCCTGGGTGATCTTTCAGTAAAACTGTTGTGGTTTAAGGCGAAAGGGGTCTTTCTGACTGAACCCCGTCTTCTTTGTTGCAACTGCCGTCGAGGCTTCCCGACACAAGCAAGGCTTCTGCTGCAAGGTGCTGTTGGGAACGAAGGAGGCAGCTACTCTTGATGTGCTTTCTCAGGCTGGGGTGGCATCAGCTCTTCAGAAAAAGGCAGTGATGGCTGGGAAACGGGGAGGAAGGGAACTGTGTGTAGGCTGACCTTCGGAACCAACATATGTTGAAGGGAAGGGAGGGGACCACGGAGAGGAGGAGGAGGAGGAGGACAAGCCCGACTCGCTTCTTGCCCCCAAAATGCCATGTGGGGCTAAAAGGGCAATTCAGTGGTTTACAGGAGGTCCACGGGAGGTGGTTGAGGCCCCATCGGTGAGGTTGTTCAAAGATAGGCTGGACATGTACATGGTAGGCATGTCATGAGTGAAGCCAGCTGGAGCCAGGGGTCAGACTAGATGGCTTGAGAGGCCCCTTCTGACTCGCTCTGTTTCTATGTTTCTAAGTAAGAAGGCCTAGCAGTGCAGCCCTTCTCCAGAGGGGCACACTCAGAGGATGGGCGCCCAGGGCTGCTGAAAAGGAGGGTGCTCGGAAGCAGTTTTGGGTTGCGGTCCAACAAATCACTTTGCCCATGCACAGAGACTGGCCTTCCTGTGGATGGAGTTCATTAGCTGTGAGTCGGAAGCAAAGAGCCATTTTGCAATGCG
>NW_025335564.1:135719-149861 GCF_004798865.1 Varanus komodoensis | reverse complement strand
TTCCTTGTAAAAAAGTGTATCTTTATCAAACATGGGGATGCAGCAGGCAAGATGTCTTCCCACACTAATCTCATTAGCTAAGCTTTGTGTCAAGTCTTTTCCTTTTTCTCCTAAGGGTATCTCTTTTCAATCTTTGAGGTGTTCATCCTTATTTTGAAGTCTCACCTGTCAAGCCTTTTTGAACAGGGGTTTGGTTTTGCATTTCCCTTCCCGAATCTACCCCAGCTGGAATTTAAGGCCCAAAGCCATTCCCAAAGTTTAAGTAATGGTATTTCTCTTTATAGTTTTTTGGAAAGAGGAGTTCTGCACCATTAATCAAGAATGCATTTTTTTTAATTGCCAGGAGCTTAAGTCAAGAAAGCCTTCCATCCACTTATGTTTTAGAATGTACAAGGATGCCCACCCCCAAACGTGGAAGCCAATGGGAGAGGTTTGCAGGGCCCCTCCCTTGCTTACAAGTGAACACCTTCAAAGGAGTGCAACCTTCTACAGGTAGTAGCAGCTCTGCTGGAGCCCCCCACCTTCCCAAAGGGGTATTTGGCTTGTGGAAAAATGAATAGGCATCTCCCTCCAGGCTTGGAAATTTTTCCAAGAGCTAAATGTATTTTCTGTGAAATAGTGCTTTGCCTCTGCTGTGTGTTAAGTGCAAGTACAGCAGCATTTCTTCTATGCATGATTTGTGAAGGTTCTCCCTCTTAATCTGTTTTTCAACCTTGGCCCCTCCTTCCAGTCAGCTTAGCAACAACAACAGCAGCAACAAACGTTATTTCTAGCCTCAGAAGAAAGAGCGAATGTGTTAGGAAGCTGTCCCCAGATTCTGGAAGTGTGAGCAGAGTTCAGCCTGAGTCACTGGGCAACTCTGCCAGTTGTTCTCCTGCTCTCTCTTACTTGCTATGATTCCATTAGATAGGAAGAAAGAAACAAAGGCAACCTGGAAAAGGATCATCAGACCTTGAGAGGATGAATGAAAACACACATTCTCAACTTTTTATCAGAGTCCATTTGATGTGACTTCCAGAGGAACTGCATGGAATAAAGCTCAGGTGTGGCACAGATGACCCAGGTGGCAGGTTCTATCAGGACAGGGTGCCTGTTGGTGCTAATGGTGTTCAGAGACTTTTGCTCACCTATGAAGGGATTTTCATCTTCACAAGAAATTTTGGAAGTGGGTAATCCTTGTTCTGAAAGCAATTCCCATATTCAATAATATAAAATCTCCCTGAACAATCTGCCTCCATGATCAGATCCAAGACTGGATCTGTGGAGAGTTAGTGCTCATGGGCACAATCTGAGAAAAGCTGCAAGAATCCCCTCAGCACAATAGAGCCTTCATCAAAAGCCATGTGGAAGTTCATGCAAACAAGTTCTCTCAGATTTGCCTTGTTTGTGTGTTTGTGTACACTGCCGAAGAGGTCCAACATGTTAGAGAACTAGAGAACTGGGAAGGCAGAGTGACCCATCCATTTTCTTTCTTACAGGGTGAAATTTACAGATTACTGGAAGTTCCTCTCCTTCCTCTTTGCCATCCACGAGGTCAACCAGAATCCTAGGCTCTTGCCCAACACCACCCTGGGCTACAACTTCTATGACACCTATCACGATGCTAGACTAACATCTGATGAAGCCATAGACCTGCTCTCAAACTCTCAGGCTCACGTTCCCAACTACAAGTGTGGCAGGCAAAATGATTTGCCGGCTGTCCTTGAACAATTGGACTCTGACAACTCCATGCAGCTTTCCAACATTTTGAACATCCACAAAATCCCACAGGTGGGGTTTTGGGGAAACAATTACAGGTGCCATGGAGAGAAAGCACTATTAATCTCTTACATGCATGATATTGTTGAAAGGAAATAGAAAAATCTAATCAACCCTAATCTAACGGAAAATGTAAAGCCCTCAATGCCAAGCACCACAGATGCATCTGGGACTGTTATGACCATCCTCTCCATGAGGAGGGAACATGGGGTACAAATTAACTGTGTTAAGCCAACCCTAAAAACTAATTATGCCCTGGTTCAAGAAAAGTGGGGGAAATGTTTGGGAAGCTTGTTCCAAGATAGAACCTCAGAGGATGCTTAAAAGTTCAATGTGCTCACCACATCCATTTTTCAATTTTGTAAACTTACCATGCTTAAACATTTTATCTCACAGTAAATTTTGTTGCATGCAAATAATTAAATGTTAAGTGTTTTAAGCTCACGAGATGTAGAACACGGACTTGATGCTGAAACATAATCATCCATCAGTTTCTTCCTCCCTTTCCCACGTCACTTATGCTGTCACTTCTCAGGCTGTCAGTGACAAAATTCAATCCTCGTTTTTCTACAGGATGGTCCCTGAAGAAGGGGTCCAGTACCCAGGGAATGTCAACTTGCTGCTGCATTTCAGGTGGATGATCATTGGTCTGCTATCCCTGGACACTGAGAATGGAGATAAGTTCATGAGAACCTTGAAACCAGAGCTCCTCAGAAATGGCATTTGTGTGATTTTTTCACACAACTTCCCACACAGTACAACATTCAAGTGTGACTCTTCAAAGCATACAATGTCACTGAAAGAGTGGAGAAGATGCAGAGATAAGGAGAAATGGGAGGCCCAGCCCCGACTGGATGTGGACAGAGCCCTGCCTCTGGACCATCCAGGCTGTGGCCCATGCCTTGGATGCAGCTTTTACCATCAGATTCAAGAGGCTGCAGAACAAAGGCGGATGCAAGCTGGGCATTCAGAGGCTTCAGCCATGGCAGGTATTTTCTTCCTATTCTCCAAGATTCCTACTGATCATGGAACGTTCATTTCTGAAGTTGTTTCTAGAAATATGAATCTGAAAATTTTACACATCTCTGATGAAGTTGGATTGGCTGGCCGTCTTTTTGTCCCTCCTCCTGGCTTCCCAGGATGTAGTCCCCTGGTCATGGCCCCTGCAGTTGTTTCTAGCTGAGGTTCCTCCAACTCTTTCTTTGATTCATTTCAGATAGCGTAATAGCACAATCCCAGCACTTCTTGGATGTTTGTGGCTGATTTGTTGAAACATGGATTATCCTTTTCCCTCAGTCCAAGGGAGTGAACAAACCATGGTGAGCAAGCTGCACTTCTCAAGTCCACCTGAAATCATTTTTTTTTTCCCCTTTATGGGTGGTTTTTGAGAAACAAAGCAGGGCTTGCTGTCTTCAGTGGATTCAGATCACATGACAGTTGAATGACAGTCGGCACTCCATGAACACTTACCCATTGATTCCGTCCGGATTGTTGATTCCAGGAAATATTCTGGTTTCCAGTCAAGCAGAGCAGAGCAAATTGTACCAGTTGATCCAGGACTTGCAACACAAGCAGGCAAGTGCCCTTTGAGAGAAAATGGAGTAACAGAAATGGAAAAGGGTATGGAAGGAATGTGGGTTTTGGAGTGGAGTTTTGACCACCAAGTAAAGAAGATGAAGGTGAAACTTTGGAAAAACAAATTGGCCTGGCTGCAAGAAGATGTGATGCCACTTTCCAGTCCACTGATCATAGATAAAGATATGGTAGTTTTTTGCTGCAATCTTTTCCTTTGAATTAACTTGTGCATTTTGATTCCTGAGGCAAGGATTCAGATTTTCTTAAAGACACCTTGCCTACAAAATGTTTTCAGTATTTTGAAATCTTTTCATTGATTGTATGATTCAATCAGACCTCCTGTGAGCCTGCTCAGGCACAAATCCAGCTGAGTGTCCCTCAGTGACCTCCAAGACAGAATTGTGAAGGATGGCAGTCTCTGCTCACATGAAAGTGAACATAATACAGAACATGGGCCACCTCAAGAACCTGGAAGCATCCCTGAGCCCAAAGGCCAAAAGTGGGGCATGCAATGCAGCTTCTTGTTTCTGCAATCTTGTGCTTTCTCTACTATTCCAGCTCCACCCTTTCCTGAGAGACCCCCAGTTCCACAATCATTCTATTCATGGGGTGTATTTGGATGAGAATGGAGACCTTTCAGCTGATTTGGATCTTGTGAACTGGGTGAGGTTTCCCAACAGGACAGCCATAAGACCAAAAGTTGGGAGTCTAGAACGGCAGGGGTTGCCTGGTCTGAAGTTCACCATTCATCAAGATCCCATTGTGTGGCCCAGATGGCAAGATCAGGTAAAGAAATTCGTCTCTTACTATTTATTTCCCATTTCATGCCTAAGATGAGATGGAACAGGGATCAATTGAAGTTATGGAATCAGTTGAAATCCTGGAAGTCATCTTCTGCTCCCCACTGCCTCTTTCCAGCATATTCTAAATGGCCCACAGCTTTTTCTGCCCCAACCAATTTTCCTTGCTTGTCCTTCTTTCATGTTCAGCCCCTACCCTGGTCTAGGTGTGTGGAGAGCTGCCACCCAGGATTCTTCAAGGTGGCTTGGGAAGGAGAGCCTGATTGCTGCTATGACTGCACTCCCTGTGCAGATGGGACCATCTCTACACAGGAAGGTGGGTGAGTATGGAGGGAAAGACAGGGTCTGGAGGAGGGAGATGAGTCAACCACGTTATGAGGTTCATGTGCTTTGCTGGGAAGTACCCCATTTACTAGCATATGCTCCTGCTTCCCTGCTTCTCTAGCCCGTCTGTCCAGAAAATGTTACTTTTCCTTCAGTGGGTGGTTTTTGTCATGGCACAATTATTTCCCTCTGCACTGAAAACACAACACCCTGGGCTCTCCTGCCAAAACTGATCCAGCGTCCTTTCCCTCCTTTTCCACAGGGAACTCATAATCCCTGTACTGCGCCCCCCAGGAACACCAGGGTGGGCTGTGCAAAGGGGAATTTTGGAGCAAGAGGGGCTTTTGGACCTTCTCTTGCTTCATCTTTAAGAATTGGAAAAAGACTTCTCCTCTTGAAGGCACAGCAGGGCTTCTCCATGGGGAAGGTGCTTGGGTGAGTTGCTGGGTCCAGAGGAGAATACAAGCAGTTGTGCTCCTGCATCTCAGGGGTGGAGAGTTCAGGCATGCCCAGAAGGTTTGTGAAGGGTACCTGGGAGTGGTTCCTCTTCTGTGCATGCTGGGCTTTGGCTGATTCGGAATTGGGAGGAAGGTTTCATGCTTTCATGTGTCCCTTGATGGGTGGGAGATTCCACGATGGTGTCTCCTTGGTGGCAGATGTAAACTAGGCATGAAATGCAGAATGAGGAAGGAGTCTTCCTCTATTCTTAGCATGGAGCACCTTGTTCATGAAGCATTTTTTTCTTTATTTGGCCCATTTATATTTAGCCCTTTCTCATTTCAAGGGACTCGGGGCAGCTTACCTAGTTTTCCTTCCTGCCAGGTGAGATAAGCTGATGGTCTGTGGCTGGTTCAAATTTTCCTTGCTTGTCCTTCTTTCATGTTCAGCCCCTACCCTGGTCTAGGTGTGTGGAGAGCTGCCGCCCAGGATTCTTTAAGGTGGCTTGGGAAGGAGAGCCTGATTGCTGCTATGACTGCATTCCATGTCCCGAAGGGACCATATCAAGTCAGGAAGGTGGGTGATTGTGGAGGAAACAGCAATGTGTGGAATGAGGGGAAATATCTGATCATGTTATGAGATACATTTTCACTTAATTCTGGATGGCTTGGTTCTTTCTGGAGCATCAGAGAAGAAAATCATAGTCAGTCTTGGAGGTTTTGGATGGGCCAGATCCCATGTGGTGCTCTCTGCGTCCTTGAGCCGCAAATTCTCCCATGGTTTTTGTGGCAGCCACTTTTTCTTGTGGCCTGCTTGTCACCAGAGGTGTGTTCTCCCTTCATGGGCTTTTCTGGGAAGTGCCCCCTTACCCAGAAACTGCCCCTCTTTCCTGCTCATTCCCTGCATGACACTTTTGGAACTCAAAGCCCAAACTGATCCAGTGGTCCTTTTCCTCCTGGTCCAGGGGAACTCACAGTTCCCTGGACTGCTCCCCACAGGAACACTGTGTCTGAATAAGAGGGGCTTTTAGAACTTCTCCTTCATCTTCTAGAAGAGTTGAGAAAGGACTTCTCTTCTTGAAGGCACTTCAGGGCTTCTCCATAGAGATGGTGCTCAGGTGGGTTGCTGGGAACAGCGGAGAATGTGAGAGATGGTGCGCCTGCATCTGAGGGGTGGGGAATCAGGAATGTGCAGGAGGAGCTCCCTAGGGGAGCTGAACTGCGCAGGATGACACTGGTGTGGCTACTGTGTAGCCACCTTGAATGCCTCAGCTCTCCGAGCCACTGCATCTATAGCAGGATTGCAAGTAGCAAGTAATATGAAAGTAGAGAGCCTGGCTTGACCTGGGAGAGCATGTTGCAGGATGGGATTCTCTTCACCTTCTTCAGCTAGCGCATCTACTCAGTCCACCATGCACAGTTTCAAAACAGCTCTGCTTGGCAAGCTGGAGATGAGGCTCTTCACAGGCAGATGATTCCACCTGTTTTCAGCATGAGGACTTCACCTCTCCCCTCTCAGAAATGAGACGCAGAAGGGATGGTGCTCTTGTCACGGCTTGGTTTCCTTTGGAAGGAGATGAGAGGAACTTCTTTGGCATTTTCCACTGTTTCTGTTTATTCTGTCACACAGAGGACATGTGTTCTGGTCAGGTCTGAAAGCAGACCATGTTGTTGTTTGACACTATTACTTTTACTAGCATATTCTTTACTTCCAGTTTGCAGCTTCAGTCCATGCTGAATCTATGGACTTTCTGAGGCATCTTAGCTTCAGCCGCTCACAGGCTCCATTTCCTGTTGTTGCATGTGTTAAGCAAAAATAGAATTACATGAAATAATATTTATTGTATACTTTCAATGTTGTATCTTAAATTAAATACCACCGTGTATATGACTAATTACAAGAGCTGGGGTTTGGTGCCATTCTGCGCCCCCTGCTCACCTGCAGATTTTCAGAGCTTCCTGCTGCCTGTTCAGTTTGGAACACTTCCCTGCTACATCTGCAGAGCCGCCCCTACAATGGGGAACCCATCCACAATCATGTCCCTTTGACATGATCCTACACCTGTCATCCTCACTCAAAATTAGTGTGGTTTCCCAATGCTATGAGCCACTGGCTGGGTGCCCCACTTCAATCCCGAGTATAATATCCAGGATAACAGTGGGGAATCTCCCACGATAAATCACAGCAACAGTCCGCAGAAAAAAGAAAAGACCTACTTAGCAGAGGTTTCGCCACACCCAGGTTAGATTGAGGATCAAATTTGAACATTGAAAAGAGCAATGTGCTGAGGAACAAATCATACTGAGGATAATGAGGGTGCAATACAAAGAACAGTGACTGCTCACACTATGATGGATATGTTTCTCTTTTCAGATGCAGAACATTGCATGAAGTGTCCAGAAAACCAGCATCAAAACAAGGCCCGTGATCAGTGCATCCCCAAAGTTATCATCTTCCTGTCCTATGCAGAATATCTGGGGAAGTTCCTCATCTGCTTGGCTCTCCTTTTAGCCTTTGCTACAGGAACCATACTGGGAATCTTCAGGAAATTCCAAGAAACCCCAGTTGTCAAGGCCAACAACCGGGACCTCTCCTACATACTGCTTATCTCCCTCCTGCTTTGCTCTTCATGCTCTTTCCTCTTCATTGACTAGCCAAGAAGCATCACCTGCCCCCTCTGACAAACAGCCTTCAGCATCATCTTCTCAGTGGCCATCTCTTCCCTGCTGGCAAAAACTGTCACTGTGGTGCTTGCCTTCCTGGCCACCAAGCCAGGCAACAGGGCAAGGAACTGGTTGGGGAAGGGTTTGCTTAACAGCATCGTGTCCTCCTGCTCCACTGTTCAAGTTGCTCTTTCCATTATCTGGCTTCAGACCTCTCCCCCATTCCCTGACTCTGACTCGCACTCCCAGGCAGGTCAGATCATCCTGCAGTGCAATGAAGGCTCTGTGGCCAAGTTCTATGCTGCCCTCGGCTACATGGCCTTCCTGGCTGCCATCTGCTTCACGGTGGCCTTTCTGGCCAGGAAGCTGCCTGGAGCCTTCAACGAGGCCAAGCTGATCACCATCAGCATGCTGGTCTTCTGCAGTTTCTGGGTGTCCTTCATGCACACCTACCTGAGCACCAAGGGCAAGTACATGGTGGTCGTACAGGTCTTCTCCATTTTGGCCTCCTGCGCTGGGCTGCTAGTCTGTATCTTCCTCCCCAAGTGCTACATTATTCTAGTGAGGCCTGACTTGAATACCAAGGAGCATCTCATGCTGAAAAGCAAATCTTAAATTGTAGTCTCCTTTTTCACCAACAGCTCCAGATTCTGACAATTGTGAACTGCCCAGAGATCCACTATGGGTATATGGAAGTACAGAAATTCAAGAAACACACAATTCAATAAAATTATTTTGTTATTTTCAGTTCCTGGTAAAGTGGAGGTTTGTTCTCTAACATGGAGAAGCAGCAGGAAAGATCTCTTCCCCACTTTAATTCTACTAGCTAAACTTCATTTTGTCTGTTCTTTTTTCCACTAAGGTATTATTTTTTCAGTGCTTGAGATTTTCATTCATAGTTTGAGGTGTTCCCTGGCAGGACGTTGAGGGGGAAACAGGAGTGTCATTTCCCATTTCTTAAAACTTTTTTCTACCCTGGGGTGATGTTGCCATGAGCAAACTGAGGAGCTCAAATCTCTCTTCCCAAATCTACTTGTAGTTTTATTCAGGTCACAACACCCTTCACAATGTTAAATAAATTGTACTTCTTTTTATAATTTTGTTGTGAAGAGGAGCATTCACATGTTTAGCCAAGGACATTTTCCCTCCTTTGGCCATATACTGAAATGAAGAAAACTGTTTATTCACTCAGAAAATGTACCTGGTTTCCCATCCACAAAACTTTTCTCATGGAGTCCAATGGGGGAGGATTGCCATGCCCCCAGCTGAAAGGCTTCCCTTTCTTGCAAGCCAACACCTTCAAAGGACTGCAAAGCCCTTCAAGAAGCAGTTACATTGCCAGAGCCCCCACCTGCTCAAGCGGGTCTTTTATCTTCTCCTTCCCACTGCAGTCACCCTGGCCTGCCTTTCTCCTCCCTGCTTCCTTGCCTTGAAAGCCACCTCATCTTCACCAGAGCAGCACATGAAGAGAGGAGACCTTCCTCTTCCACAGAGTAGAAAATGGAAGGGGAATTGTTTACAATCCTTCTCATTCATGGGCACAGAACCCCTCCCCAAATGCAGGATTAAAAGCCGGGCAGGGTTGGGGGGCTGAGAGGGGAGGTCTTGAAGTGGGCAAGGAATGGATTTCTCCTATGTAAGCCTGACTGATAGAACTGGCAAGAGGGTGTCCAACCCTCCACATGGGGGAATCCCACAGGGCTCCCTCTTTGCCTTTCAAACAGACATTTGGGAGAACTTTTGATAGCAACACCCAATGCAGTTGGAGAAGCCTTTCCTTGCTGAGTGCATTGGAGGAAATCCTGAAGTTGAATCATTCTGGAACACGTCCAGGTACCAGTGGGCAGATGCATGCAGAGAAATGAGTAGGTATGTCCCCCCAGGCTTGGAACTTTTTCAAAAATCTAAATTTATTTTCTGCACATTTGTCCATGGCACTTGCTGTGCACTAAGTGTCAGTGCAGCCAGATGTCTTCTATGCATGATTTGTGAAGTTTCTCCTTACAAATCCATGTTTTCAACTGTGGTCCCCCACTTCTTGTCAAATTAGCAAAAACAACAAGTGATTACTAGCATCAGGAGAAAGACTGACTGTGGTGAGAAGCTTGTATGTTCCTTTGTGTTATAAAATCAAGTCTGTGCCCCTTTCTCAGAAAGCAACAGAATTCCAAGTCAGGTTTCAGTTTAGCACTTTCATGTTTAAACAAACACAGAGGCTGATCCAAACTGCTACGAATCCACTGAACTGACACACCAGTAAAGCTCAATCACAAATATTTTCCATCTCATTGTTACTGGTCTTTCTGATTGGTTTAGATCATTGTTTTCTCTACGCAGGCATCAAGTTACAATTGTACTAGACCTATTTGGAACCTTAACGCTCTGTATTGGTGTGTTTGACTAGCAGGTTATAAAAGTGGCTGTGCCTGGGCCGTGCTTTTGTATTTGAGTTTTTCTCTTGCACCTGTGAGTGCTGTGTCGTTAGTGACTGCAGGACATGGGCACTGATTCAATATAGATGCGGAAGTTCAAGACATTAAGCTCTTCCCCATGAGTCCAAATGTTCATTTCTCAGAAATGGAAAACAAAGGTTCTGTCATAGACATGGGACTCTCCACTGGAGAGGAGGCTGTGCAGATTTGCTTGCCAACTGCCCCAAAATATTTCCTTTTCCACACTTGTAGGTGAGTATTTTACCTGCCCAGCAGAGAGAAGGTCCACAAATGCATTAGAGTGCTTCCTGTCATTGAAACAAGAGCCTGAAGTGCTGGCTGAGATCCTGAAGAGCAAGAAGGAAGGACAGGATCCTCCAATATTCCATGCTTCATTTCCTGAGGTAAGCATGCCACAGTCAAATCATACCTGTGTTGGCATTAAAATATCCTGGTCCTGTTTCAGTTGTCACCATTTGTGTCCATTTATACCACTGGGATGGTCTCAGACTCCTCAAACTGTTCCTAATCTGACTCCAGAAGGAAACCTGCTGCTTCCAAATGAAAAACTTGTTAGGAGTATTTTTGGGCAGGGCAGGAAAATCACATTTCAGCATCAACTACCCATTTGGAAACAAACCCTATACAGAATTACTTTCCATGCCTGCATTTCCCACCATTCAAACTGAGAGCTTAACTAGAGATAGAACACTAGACAACAAAGATGGACCCCTGAATTGTGGGATGTTACTACAACTTTCTCCCTCCATGGCACCCTCCATTCCTTTTCAGCTACAACTCCCAACAGTTTGGACCGGCTGCATTCTTAATGAGAAATAAGCTGCCCAGAGGAACATGCCCAGAGGAATAAAACAGCCCACCCTTCCTGCCCACCATGGAAATTGGTTCGGTGTCTTACTCAAGCAGTGTGCTAGAGGCAGAGGATTAATCAGTATAGAATGTGCAGTGTCCTGCCCTTCTGCCTACCCAAACAACTTAAGCCAATGGGCAGGCTTGGGCAGCAGAAAGGTGACCTATAGGTGCAGGTCAAGGCAGTGCAATAAAAGTCTGTCTGTGAAGTCTCCTTGGCAGTCATTCTTCAGATCACACAGAGAGTTGCTCTACCAGTGCAAGCCCCACCTGCTTTTCTGACAGGCAAGATGGCAAAAGGAAAGGGAGAAGAGAAAGCCAAATATGGTGGAAGGCTGTGGCAGATACATCTCATGCTTTGCCAGGCAGGCTTTGGATGGAATTCGATCCCCATAAGGAGCAGCAGGAGATATTCTTTGCAACTCTTGTCCCATGATTGGTAGACAATGCCCAGAACCCTGGACAAAATAGCTGTCCTGGGACTGAGTGACAAAGAAAAGTATATTTGCTTGAAAAACCCCTTCAGGGAAGCTGTACATTCCTCAAGTTGCATGCTTGCCCAGACTGAACCACCTTGGGAGAAGCAGTGACTAAGGGATCATGTGAGATGACTATCATGATGGAAACCCACCCGTTCTAGAGAGATTGTGGGAGCCCAGTCATATTCCACAAAGGCTAAATTTACTTGGGTCATTCCTAAAGGGGGATCCATTCTATGTAAGTTATTTCACCTGGAAGCATAGGCCCTCTTGGTGGAGAATGTTGCCCCCTGAATGTTGTAGGTGAGGCAGTGAAGTGGGCAGGGATCAGCACCACAAGTCTGCATGGCCTTTCTGCACTTCACAGGCAGATGAGTCCTCTGGGTTGTGTGGTGATGAGAGAAGGCAGCTGCTAAAGGGCACCTCATCAAATGTTTAGTTTAGTCAGTCTATGCTATCACATTCCATCATTCTGGCACAGAGAGCAGGAATAAGATTCTTAAGTTATAGGAATTTCGCCCAGCTAAGAGGGGAAACCTCCACTCTTATGTCTTGTGACATGCTAATGAAGATAGGAAATTCATTTGTTATGTAGTCCAGTGATGGGAACCTGCATACAGTATACTTTTCAGCTTACTAAGGAGTAAGCAAGTAGTTTCACACTGTTTAGGAACTGCACCTGTGCAAGAGCCAGCCTCTTTCCTACGAGTAGCCTATGCAAGCTGGCCATTGTGTGTTGTTCAGACGAAGACTTCTGAGGGGACTTCACTGACCAGCCCGTTCCAGCTGACTGATGCCAATAGCCCAATATTGGAAGTGACTTGCTTGGAAAACTGTTTGACAAGCTAGCTAGTAATTTGCTGGTTGCAGCAAAATACAATGGTGGACCACCTTAAGAGTAGATCTGTAGTGGCTCAACCCATGTCAGAACAATTTGAGCCAGTACTATAGGAATTTGCAGCTATTGACAACTGTTCTCTCCCACTGGACCACGGAGAAGCAAAGGCAATGCACACTGTTTTTCTCCTTCCAAGGTGCAAAGGAAGCCCAGTGACCGAGGGCTCTGGTGCTTCCTGTAGAATGGAATTATAAGAATGACAGTAATTCCAGAAGGCTCCCCTGGAGATTTCCAGCCAGCCAGTCAGCCAGCCAGCCAGCCAGGAACACAGAAAACCTGTGCTAAGAGAAATAGGCTAAGAGAAATAGGTTTTCCACAGGGCTGGGATGATTTGTGGTCACTTGGCACTGGTTCTTCCTGGCCACTGTCTCGTTCCTCTGCTGGCCCTGTGCAGTCATCACTCTGGATGCACTTTGAATGCTGACAGAGAAGCGAAGGTCTCTTTCTGCTGGTGATGTACTGGCCACTGCTGCTGCTCCTTTTGCTCCTGCCACAGGCTATCCAAAGGGTGCTGAGTACCAAGTGGTTCTTGAGGGCCACTTTTACATGGGAGGTGTATTACAGGCAGGGAGACCTCATCTTCATGGGAATTTACCACTTGGCACTTATTATTACAGAGAGACAGAAGGCTTTAGGTGATCAGCCCCAATGCGGGTCAACATCATTCCAGTGTAGGTTTCCACAAGGGGGATCTGGAAAGGTGCTCACCAGTTTTGCTTGCATATTGGAGGGTGTCTTCCAGGAAGATGCACCAGGGAAGCTGCTGACATTATGTCCAGATTTAATGGAAGAATCTGAAAGAAGTTTCCATTTTTAGCTGCAACCCAGGATGATAGAGTCTAGGAGATCTTCTCTGGATTCATTCTGAGGGCTTTTCTGCAAGGAGCAGAGGCAACCAATACTTTGGTTTCATGTCGATCATCTGGGACTGTTGAAAAGATGTCCTGTGTAGGAGCAGAAAGTGTTCAGGCTTTGAGCATTTTCTAATCAACTAAGGCTGGTGGGGAAGGTTAACATGTGTCTGTGCTTAAAAGGCTACCAGTGCATATCTTTGAGAAGACTCAGTCAATCACACATAACTGTGATGCTGTAGTCTGTGTCTCTTTTCGCTCACATTGTGTTTTGAGCCAAGAGGAAGTCCATGTCTGTCATAAATGAACATCTAAGCGACCGTATGAGATAGGTGGGATTTCTCAATGTACACGTGATTCTTGTAATCTTCCTTCCATAATAACTAAATAGTCTCTTTCTTTCTGTATTACCAAAGCATGATATATATGCAAGGAAATGAGACTGTCAGGGGGTGTCTCTTGCTTTTGCGGCGCAGTCTTACACATTCCATTTCCCCCCAGTACATGCTTTGTAGACGAACAGAAACAATTCCTTCAGTGAAGAACTACACTTCCCATCAATTTCTTAAGTGCAGCACTCCACTTCCCATCATCACTTACCTCCAGTTGTCCTTCTGGCCATTTCAGGACCATAGTTAAGAACTACCAGCACATCTTGGCTTTTGCGTTTGCCATCACTGAGCTCAACAAGAATCCAAATCTCCTTCCGAACACGACACTTGGCTTCTGCATACATGAGAACAAGGACATTGTGAGAAAGGTGCATGAGAACAACCTTGCTCCGCTTTCCACTTGGGGGAGAATATTTCCTAATTATAAGTGTGACCGGAAAGATGACCTGTTCTCCATTATTGGGGGTCTTGACTCCCATTCCTCAAGGGAGATTGCATCCTTAATGGGCATCTACAAGGTGCCACAGGTAAGGGGATAACACCGGGGAAACTGTGAAGACATGCAGGGATCCTGAATGCTTGGATGGGTAGTCCTGTCTCTGAAAAAGGATTGTCCCATGCAGCGTGTGTGTTGCCTGCATCCTGGTTGACAGGATTGGAGA
>NW_025335564.1:109710-135619 GCF_004798865.1 Varanus komodoensis | reverse complement strand
GCTGCATGGCTCATGTAATTCAGCAACAGGTCCTTTGTGTAGGAAAAGTGGTTGTATTGTGAAGACTAAGAGAAGGTCTTTGACACCTTAAAGTCATAGAGAGGAGTGATGTATTCAAGACCATATTATTTCCTTGCTGCAAGGAACTGACAGAGGTAAGGGCAGGAACATCTTCCCAAACAATTGATCATTGGTCACACACACACACACAGTGTAATCAAGGGCAATACACCCACGGGAAGTGGGACAAGGATGGGGACACAAGAGTCTTTTGAAAACTTTATGCATGGTGTCAGTGAAGTAAAGAGGGAGTCCATTCAAACTGGGGTAACCTCATGAAGCTGTTTGATGGGAGTGTTTGGACAAGGAAGGGAAGCTCTTCTGCACACAATGCATAGATGAACTATGGAATTGACTGCCAGGGGAATGTGTTGTGGCCACCAAATTGGATGGCTTCAGTATTCATAAAGGAGGAGGGTATCCATGGTTCCTAGCCTTGCTGGCTGTGAGCCACATCCATCACCAGAGGCAGTACACCCGCATACACCCATTGCTGAGGAGCTTGGACGGATAGGACTCCTCCTCTTTAGAAGATGCCCATTGTCTCCTCCTCTTTAGAAGATGCCCATTGCCAGGTGTGTGGAGAAGTGCTCTCCAGGACACCGGAGGAAAGTTCTGGAGGGGAAGCCATTTTGCTGCTACAGATGTGACCATTGCCTAGAAGGGACTGTTTCCAACCAGACAGGTAGCTCAGAGTTTTGGAACCATAACGAAGTGTGGAATGTGCTTGGAGAAGTAGAATGGGGGGAAGTGGAATATCCTAGAAATGGAGAGCAGTTTATCAATGCCTATTTTCCTTATGAGTATCAGTTTGAATTGCATGTTACTGCTTTGTTATGGCTTACAAAATATTCACAATTTACAGAACAAAACTGTTGCATAG
This sequence comes from Varanus komodoensis, assembly GCF_004798865.1. Classification (NCBI taxonomy): domain Eukaryota; kingdom Metazoa; phylum Chordata; class Lepidosauria; order Squamata; family Varanidae; genus Varanus; species Varanus komodoensis. The sequence continues at coordinate 134,676 of NW_025335564.1, read as the reverse complement.
ATTACATAATAGTGTTTTCCACTATTTTATTGATCATATTAGTAGCACAATAATGTATAATTCAATACATAATTTAATATATAACATCATAATATTATAATCCAATATGTAATATTTAACTAAAGCTCACAGGTGAAGATCTGTTTTGTTTGTGCTGTCTGGCTGGTGACCTCCCCTTCCATTCCCTGAATGGAGAAATCGTTGTGGAGTGCAATGAAGGCTCAGCTAGCATGTTTTACATGGTCTTGGGCTACATGGCTCTGCTCTCCCTTGTTGCTTTCTTGGTGGCTTTCCTAGCAAGGAAGCTGCCTGACAGCTTCAATGAAGCCAAGTTCAGTACCTTCAGCATGCTGGTGTATTGCAGCATGTGGGTCTCCTTTGTGCCCACCAAGCACCAAGGGGAAGGCCATGGTGGCTGTGGAGGTCTTCTCCAACTTGCCTTCAGGGGCTGGCCTTGTGGCTTTCATCTTTCTTCCCATATGCTATACTATCTTGCTAAGGCCCAATTGTAACACTAGGGATCATCTTATCAGGAAAAAGAATTTCTAGTGTTTCATGCTAATCCAGTTCCCTGGCAAAGATTGAGATTTCAGAAGGCCAATAAAGTGATACAAACCTTAATGTGTTAAATGTTGTGCTATACAATGAGGACTTTCCATAAAGGTTCATTTGTGGAAATGAATATTCATTTCTCCACTGCTAAAATATTTGCTGTTTCCCAGTCAAACAAAAGTGGATTTCAAATGAGAGGCAATTCCCAGTAACATTCTTCAGCTGAATAGTTATGCAATTGTCCTGCAATCCCACTTTCAGGGATTAGTGTTAAATGCGTGCAACAGAATTCAGCAGTAGACACTCTTCCCCTCTTGGTTATGGATTCTTCTCGGCCAGTCATGCCCTCTTGTGGGGTATTCTAAAGTTGTGTAAGTTTAAAGGAAATGACAGTCATATATACCCTTTCCTCCAGACACTACCATTTCCTCATTTTCTCCTGCAAATGATGTGACTTTCTCTGGATATTGATAGTTATTTCTTCTCTCTTGGTTATGATTTGGGAGTAAGCTCTTGTTGCTTGTCTGACTGAATTTGGGCTGTACTTCTTTATTATAACCCAGAACAGGAAAAAGCTCACTCTGGATTCCGAGTTTCCCATTTCAGGCTGTTTTCAGTCCACAATTTCCACAAGAGTGGCATTTCTCTAGTGATACAGACAGCGATATTATATTGTGCTGAATGATGGAAAATACCAGCTACACCAATATTGGCAATGTGGGACCACTGGATGTGTGAAGGTGCCATCTTGACCATCTGGGAGAATTCTTGTTTGTGCCAAAAGTGCTCAGCTCAGCTCAGCTCAGCTGATGTCCATATGGATTGGCCTAAGCCCAGATCAACCGCAGCTGCTTGTGCTGTCCTTACTTGCCCTGCCATGAGCCTAGGCCAACGTGGTCAATGGGCAGGAATTCTCAGAGCTCTACACCAAAACATCTTGAGGTCTCCAGTTTCGGGAAGCCTTAGTCCAAATTCTTACCTAAAGAATGTTTAGCAAACGTGTCTTGTCCATGTCCATGTTCTTTAAGAATAAGACACATTTTTGCTGACTTATTATTATTTGAGACATCTTGCCAATCAACTCAAAGTTACCTTCCCCATCATACAAGCATGTACAGTGAAAACCTATTTGAACATTTCACTGTTAAAATATGAATAGCCTAATCTAAAGAGGAGTATCTTCTCTATGTAATGAAGGAAATGGTCCCACAATATGCCATCCAGTACATGGAAATACTTGTACTTCTGTGACATATCCCTTGTCATGAAGGACCCAACAACATATTTGCCATGAACAGAAGGGAGTAATTTTAGAACTTGGGCCTAGAGTTCAGGTTTACTGAGGGAGGGAGTTCAAAATATATTTATTTATTTTTTTAAATTAGACCATTCCTTACCATGGTCTTGGGATGGTTTAACAATAAGACAAAATAGAATAAAACACAGTATCCTAATAAAAATTCCCAATAAAAAATTTCCCTAATAAAAATTCCCAGCAGTAATACCCCATATTAAACCAATCAAGTCTTAAAACATTGGGAAAATAAAATAGGTTTTAGCCTGGTGCCAAAAAGAATAAAGTGACGGCACCAGGCGGACCTCTCTGGGGAGTGAATTTCACAATTTAGGTGCCATTGCAGAGAAGGCCCTTCTCCGGATAGTCACCCTCTGAATCTTCATCAAGAAGGGCACCTGAAGGGTGTCTGCCCCAGATCATAAGGGTGGGAAGACATATATGGAAGGAGAAGCTCCGTCAGGTATCCAGGCCCTACCTTGTAACACTACCTGTTGCCATGCATTAGAGCCCAAAACTGAACACAATACTCCAGCTGTGGGTGCACCAGAGTCATACAGAATGGTAGTAATACCGCTCTCAATCTTGAAGCCACACTTGACCCTTAGAAATTAGAGTAGAAAAAAGAGAAAGCTGCTGCACAGTTGGCAAGGATGACTTGAAATTAGCTGTACAACTTGAAATCCATGGCCAGTACTGGATAGGTCTCCTGCTCTTCTGGAACTGTAGAGAGCACTGATCAAAAGGAGAACAGGATGTGTGTTGGTTGTTCCAGATGGCTGTTGCTTGTTCCAGATGCAGCTCACTGTGTTCAGTGCCCAGAAGACCAACATCCAAATGAGAACCAGGATAGGTGCATCCCCAAGAAGATCCACTTCCTTTCCTATGAAGACACACTGGGGGTTTCTTTACCTTCTCTTGGGCTCTTCTTGTCCCTGATCACACTCCTAGTTCTTTCAGCTTTCATCAAATATTGTGAGACACCTAATGTCATAGCCAACAATCACAGTCTCACCTACATCCTCCTTGGTTCCCTCCTCCTTTTTTCCCTCAGCTCCTTCCACTTCATCGGGAGATCTATGAAGAACGCCTGTCTTCTCCAACTGGTGACTTTTGGTATGATCTTTTCTGTTGCCCTTGCCTCCATTTAGACTCAAGGGTCTAAGGCTATTAACAGGGTTCCTCTTTCCTTCTCCCATCAAATCTCACCTCATATGTTGACTCAGGTAGTTTCCAAAGAAACCAAGAAGACCAAAGAGGAGCTGGAGGGCCTCCATCAAGGAAGGTGCTACCCTGAGGTGTCAAGAATTGACCAGGGTGGAGAAGCACTAGAGGTTAAGGAGGAGAAGCAGTTATGGTGTGGCCAGAAGTCTGAGGTGACTTGACTGCACACAAGAACAGGAACAATCAAGAGGATGCATCTCTTCAGGGACTGGAAAAACAGGAGTCCCTGAAATGGCAAAAGTCTGGTCTGCAGCGAGCATTTCGCTTAAAGCTACTTGCATTCAACCTTTCCAGACAAGCCGTCCTGAGCACAAGTGGAAAATGATGGAAACATCTCATCATCTCTCAGTGCAAAAATCAACCAACACATCCAGCTCATGGGAGTGTTTCCTGTCTCATTTTTAACATGGTTCCCCTATTAGGGTAAGTTGGCAGGCACAAACAAAGGAAAACACAAGTGATGGTGCACTCTATCTGACACTGCTCTTTTGCTGGAGTTTGAGGAGGCTCCATCCTCCATTTGCATATATGGAGAGGTGAGTGGAGAGAAAATCTAGACATGGGCATTCAGAGAGAGGGATGTATGGACTGGGCTGCATCAAACTGACCACTTTGCAAAGAAATGGGAGGGGAATGTATCTCCGAAGTCAGCCACCCAGACTTGGACAAGTTCAGCAAAAAGCCAGATGAACCACACTGATCATTGGTCAATGATCTGGATTTTTAAAGGTCAAGGATGTTGAATGGCCTTCAGTCTTCACAGCCATTCCATGCAGTGGTGTCCCTGCACTGCTAGAACCTGGAGCCACCCCTCCCTTTATGAGCCAACAATGTTGCTAACAACTTTGGCCCAAGCCTGGTCTCCTTCCTGGCTGGCAGACTTGAATTTCCACAGTTCGGGGGGCAGAAAGGGACAGTCCATTCCCAAAGGTCCACCCAGAAGGTAAGAGTGATGCAAACCTGTTATTCTGCTCTGCTCTTGGGCACTGCATAGTTCCCTACCCTAGAATTATGGAAAGTTCTGGAGGAATCCCACATGGGTTTCCCTCCAGTGAGTCAATAACAAAGAAATCCCCAAGAAAGCAAAGTGGATATGAATATGCTCTGAGCTCTCTGCTTTGGGGCTGCAGCTGCAACTGACATCCGACTGCCTGCACATCTCTTCCCAAGATTTGCTCCTCCTGGGGAGGCTGCAAAGACAACTCTTCCCCTGCTTCTGACTTACCAAGGAGGGTCAGCCTCCCTCTTCCACTGATGATTATCCTGCTCTCACTGCTGCTTTGGCATCTGCCTCCAGCCACCCAGAGGATGCCGAGGGCCGTTTGTCCTTTGCACCCACCATTTGTGAAGCCAAGTGACTATTACTGGCAGGGAGACCTGACAGTTGGTGGGAATTTACTACTTGGCAGATATTCCAGTACAGGTCAAGAAGAGTTTCATTTGCAACCACGAAGCAGACTCCTTGCTGCTAAATAGTAGGTTTTGCTCAAAGGGATCTGGGATGCGTGTGTGTGTGTCTGCTTTCACATCAGGGGCTCACTCCAGGAAGCGGTGTCAGGGATGCTGCTCAAGAGGAAATGTTGAGTGTGCGAGTCTCAGAGCATTCCTGGAAGGGCCCCCGACCACAGAGGAGAGCCAGAATTGGAGTTTCTTCATGGGCCTCATCCCAAGGGTGCTGGGCAAGCAGCAGACTGAGAGGGAACCAGCAGTTTGTTCTTGTGCTGACAGTTCCTTTAAGAGGAAAGGTTGCCCTGTCATCCGTTCCCCAAGCAGGCTCCATCTGAGACAGGGATGGGAAGGTGGGGCTCTGCTCTATGACTTACAGGCAAATCACGTGAGCTCCAAAAGTGACTCAGCAAGCATTTCTGACAAGCTGCTCCATCAAAATAGCACCAAAATGCACTTCCTCCCACCCTGAAGTATGCACCTTAAAAGAAGGAATCGTCCGAGTTAAACTGACCTAGGGGCTGTTTGACTTAATTGTTCTTCCGAGCAGAGACTGGTCACTTCCTGTTTCTGTTACTGTTTTCTATTTTGAATGCCCTGTGCCCTGGACACAGAATGGAAGCATTTTGGCCAAATACTGTATCTGGAGAGACGTCCTAAAGCCAACGCTCTGCATATGCATACAGGACGGTGCAACCTGGATTGTGAATAGCTCGATGTTTTTGGAAAGGGTAGTACTTCTGTCAAGAATTGGTCCATATCATTCCTGACTTTTGTAGCCATGCCCTTGCTAGAGGGGTGAACATGTTTGAGTGTGAGAATTTAAGCACAAGGTGATGGGCCAGGGATCACTGCAGAGATGTTCTTGATGCTTAGATATCAATTTTCTAGGATGGATGAATTCCTTCTGGGTGATACTTCATACCTTCTGAAAAAATCAAGAGTGATTGTGGAAGATTCTGCCACAAAAATCATTCTAGCTTTCACAGTGCCACCAAAATAGGGTTTCTTTATCTAGCAGGGCAATCCTAGCTTCTGCATGGATCCTGCTTGCTCCACTGGATTCACAGAATCAAAGACACACATGAGTTGGAAAAGGCCAGAAGGCCATCAGTCCAATTTCCTGCTTTTGCATGCCACTACAACAAGCCATCCATTTGCATGACTGTCCAATCTCTTTCTGATTGTCTCAAGTGAGGTAGATCCCACAACTTCCCCAATTAATATGTTCCATTGTTTAAATGCTCTGATAGTCAGGAAGTTCTTCCTGGTGTCTAATCTAAATCTATTTTCTTTTATCCTGAGCCAATTACTCCATGTCCTACCATCTGGAAGGGATGAGAAAAGATTTTGTGCTTCTTTCTGACAGCTTTTCACCTACTTGGAGATTGCTATCATATCACCCCTCAGTCTTTTCTTCTGGGTGCTGAACATGCCCAGTTTTTTCCTTCTTTCCTTATAGGGATTTATTTCCTATCCTTAGATCAATCTTGTTGTCCTCCTCTGAACCATTTCCAGATTTTCTGCATCTTTTTAGAACTTCACTGCCCAGAACTTAACAAAGGACTCCAGGTGAGGTCTGACTGGTGCTGAGTGTAGAGGAACTAGTACTTCATGTGGTTGGGAGGGGATACTTCTAATGTAGCCCAGTAGACCATTTGTCCATTCAGCAGCTGCATTGCATCATTGGGACATATTTAGTTAGTGATCTACAACCATCCCAGGATCCTTCTCCTTTGCAGTAGTCTTGAGCCAAGTCTTCTCCATTTTGGAGAGGTGCATTTGCTTTATTGTCCCTAAGTGGAGGACTCAGCATTTGCCCCTCCTGAATTTCATTCTGTTGATCTCTGCCCAGTGTTCTGTGCTATTGTGACCACCCTGTATCTTACCTCTGCTTCCATTCCATTCCATTCCATTCTCTCTTCCACATAGCTTTGTGTCATCTGCATATTTAATTTTCTTTCCTTGTACAAAGAGCAGATTTCCTCTTGTCTCACCTTACGGGCAGGACTGGGCCAAGCATGAGAGGAAGTCCACAGATTCTAGAGTGGTGGATTCCAAAAGTGTTCATACCAACCCTAGTCAGAGCCACTAACTCAGATGACTTTAATGGGACAAATTCATGGAGGATAAGGCCAGTTCTGATGACTCTGTTTGTCTGCTGTCAAGGCCTGAGGCTGGGATGGAACTAATCAGAATCCATCCTCTGGGCACTTGCAGGCTTCCTCTTCTCCTCAACTTGTTCTTCCAATATTGCTGTCCTAGCAGGATGTCTGTGAATGCTTGCAAACCACCACATAGGCAAGCTTCCAGCTCGGATGTGACCCCTTCAATGGGAGCTACTCCTGGCCTGTGAGGGTGATGCTACCAGCAGTCAAGAGGTGGCATTCCAAGTGAGTCCCTCATCTCCTGCCTTCTTCAGTATCTTTTGTAGCCACTCTGTGGGCAGCTGCAATTTGTTTGTGATGTAGTGCTGCTTGCTCAATGTGTCTGTGTGGCTCACTTCCTGGAGAGCTGCTCACAAATGCTGGGTGCACACACCAGGGGCAAAGCCAGTTGGAGTGCAGGGAGCTGACCCCAAGGAATGTAAGCGATTTCAACACCTGATGGAGTGCTCACACAAACCCAATCACAAGCAGGATCATATGCCCATCTCTTGCTGGAAATGCAAATGGAGAGGTATTATTCCTCTCCATCCTAATTCTGGGAGTCCCACTGCCCCCCTGCTGGCTACTGTGTACATCAGATTTTGGCCTAGATGGACTATTGGTACGGTGCATTTTGGCTCTCCTTATATTCATGTCTTCTAGGGATGCTGAAGGCTTCATCTGGCTGACTTTTTTTTAGCCAGTTATACCAAAGAAGGTCTTAGGAAGTGAGATCCCCTCTCCTCCTCAAGATATCCAGTGGAAATATTAGAGTTAAACAGCCTCATCCTCACACCAAGGAAGGTTCCTGGCCTTCACCCTCCCCAACTCCTCCACAGATGGTCCACAATGAATTGGGTTCTATTCCTTGAGAAGAGCTGAAACTCACAGACTTCCACTTCCATTGCAACTGTGTGTTAGGGAGCAATATGGGGGTGACAGGGGGGCCATAAGGTGGGTGAAGTGATTCATGCAACCCAATGGAAAAACCCCCTTGGCTCCACCCTGGATCTGGTCATGCAGGTTAAAGCAAACAGCTTTTTCTAAGCCTGAAACCATGCAAGTGGTAGCCAGCCAGATGTGCACCTGCTGTTCCAGATGATACCAGTCTTTCTTCAGAAAGCACAAGAGGTGCAAAAACCAAACCAAAAATTCCAAGGGTATGAGCAGGGACAAAATTATGGGCTGCCTCCAGGAGAAAGGCACAACTGCAGTGCAGGATAGGGGGCACTAAAACCTCATGACTCACCTCTCCTTCTGCTTGGCTGGTGACTCAGAAAATACATAGGGTTGCTGGGACACAAAATATTGTGAAGTGATAACCCCGCTGATCAAGTATTCTCCTGGCCAATAATAGCTGGATACTCCATCTTCCAACAGATTCCCAGTACACTTTTTCTTGCGCATCTCAGAAACCTCAATTGGCAGCAGCATAAGCAGCAGAAGAACCGCCATTGGGATACCTGGCCTTGGTTCCCACATGCCCTTTGTGCCTGCTCTTTTTTCCCCACAGATCCAGTTCACCCAGAATGCTCTGATCCTGCAGTACCATGGATTCACTCACATCTGGGCTTGACATGGACACAGTCCCTAAACCTCTCTGGCTGCTCTGAGCTTGCTCAAGCACAAGCCATGGGGTCTCCTGGCATTCCCCTTGATTTTGGCATTTAGTTTATGTACCTCAAGAGAAATCTGAAAGGGTTTTCTAGAGCCTTGGATGGAATCAGCAATAATCACTCTGTGCTTGATCATCCTACAGGGGTGAGACAGCCTCTCTGCTGCTGCACCCTTTGTGTGTCTGAAGGCACAGATGCACGGAGGGAGAAATACATGTTGTTATTCCTCTTTGATGAGGATGCATCTTTTGCAAGCAGAGGGTGTGGAAATGGGAGCATGGCCAGATCTCTGTCATTGACCCATCAGCAAAGGAGCCCAGATAAGGAAGATCCTTTGATATTCCAACTGTGGGCAACATGTGGCCCTCTGCAGATTTCCTCTTTGTTTAAATTGGCAGCCATGTTGATTTCCCATGTTGGTAAACATAGCCCTCCCCCTCTTCTCTCCCAGCATGATAAGCCATGTGCTGTGGATTATTGAGGACCTGACTAGGGCTGGGCTGAAGTTTAGTGGAATCAACCCCTCTTGCATAAATGGGCTTCTGCCATGGCTACGTGAGTCTTGGAAGGTGATCAAAGCTGAGAGGAAGTCTGAAAACACTCACACAAGACAGCCTGTATATCAGGGAGGAGGACGGAAGGGGGATGCTGCTTGGTCACTTTCTCCAAGGCCCTGAGCAGGAGGGGGTTGCTTTTCACGGACTGAAGAGGGCTGAACACCACAACACCAGTATGGAGAGTGGTGATCTATCAATGATCCACAGGTGAGTTGTTGCTGAGGCTTCTGCAGAAACAATGTAAAGTTTCTGTGCCATTGCTTTTAACAGAAAAATCTAGAGGGATTAGCCCAAGGAGGAACCTCCGTAGGAAATGAGTACTGGAGCAAAAAGACAAAAGGTTATACCGGGAGGAGGAGGCCCATTGCAGAAGAATTCTTTGCAAGGCTAAGGCTGATTATGAGCTGAGACTTGCCAAGAATATCAAGAGCAACAAAAAGAGCTTATTTCAGCATATAAATAGGAAGAGGAAGGGGAGACAAGTGGTGGGACCACTAAAAATGGAGGAAGGAGATCCAGTGACTGATATGAGGGAATAAGCACAGATGCTAAATAACTATTTTGCCTCTGTGTTCTGCCCAAAGCAGGACGGGGGAGATCAGCATAGGAGATTAGATGAGGCCGGGGACATAGGGGCACAGATTAGAGTCACCCCCCTTGAAGTCGAGGGGTTCCTCAGGGCATTGAACATTACAAAGTCTCCAGGCCCCGACAGGTTAGACCTGAGAGTACTTAGAGAGTTGGCAGAAGTTCTCTCACACCCCCTGGCCTCCATTCCTGAGGCCTTGTGGAGAACAGGTGCAATTGCAGAGGACTGGAGGGTGGCATCAGTGGTCCCAATTTTCAAAAAGGATAGTAGAAGGGACATGGGGAATTACAGACCAGTTAGTCTCACGTCCATTGTAGGAAATACAATGGAAAGGCTCAAAATAGAGAGAGATCTAGTGATGCTAGATAGAGAAGGGAGGCTGACTGACACACAACATGGCTTCCACAAAAACAGGTCCTGCCAGACAAAACTTGTGGAATTCTACGACAAGGTTTCAAGATGGCTAGATGGAGGGGATGCAGTGGATGTGGTTTATGTGAATTCCAGCAAGACCCTTGACAAATTGTCCCATGATATCCTGGTGGAGAAACTGAGGAATTTTGGGATACACCAAAGCACTCTCCAGTGGTTTAGGGCATGGCTGACTGACAAAAGCAGAGGGTAAACGTTAGTGGGGAATCATCAGGGTGGCAGCCAGTGACAAGCGGGGTCCCCCAGGGCTCTGTCCTGGGGCCGATCCTGTTTAATCATTTCATAACTGACATGGAAGAAGGGGTGAACAGTCTTCTGGTCAAATTTGCAGACGATACTAAAACTGGAGCAGTGGCCACAACTGAGGAGCAGGTACTCCAGATTGAAAAGGACCTGGACAGACTATGAAAACGGGCAGGAGAGAAGAGGATAGCATTCAGTGTGGATTAGTTTAAGGTCTTGCATTTGGGACATTGGAATAGGTGTCATAAGTACAGGTTAGGTGATAAGTGTCAGGAGAGCAGCACTTGTGAAAGGCACTTTGTGGTGCTGGTAGGCTGCATGCTAAACATGAGTCAGCAGTGTGATGCAGTGGTCAAGAGGGCAAATGCCACCCTTGGTTGCATAGCCAGAAGTGTGGCTTGTAGATCAAGAGTGGTATTCCTACCACTCTATATGACTCTGGTGCGCCTGCAACTGGAGTATTGTGCTCAGTTTTGTGCCCCTCATTACAGAAAGCATATAGCCAGGTTAGAGTCAGTGCAGCGTAGGGCCACAAGGTTGCTGGACGGTTTGCAGGGGATGGTGTATGAGGCGAGACTGAGGGAACTGGGTCTCCTCAGCCTGGAGAAGAGGATACTCAGAGGGGATCTGTAGGCGACATACAGGTATTTGAGGGGATGTAACATGGAGATGGGTAGAGATCACTTCTCCCCTGCAGAGGAGGCAGGACGTGCTCCAAAGGAGCAAAGCTCTGGGAGCCAAGTTTCCATTTAGATGCCAGGAAGCACTTCCTGACAGTCAGGACCCTGATGGTGTGGAATGGGCTTCCACGGGAGGTCATTGAGGCCCCACCGGGGAGGGTGTTCAAAGATAGGGTGGATATGCATATGCTGGCCATGAGGTGAGAGGAGCCGGCTGAAGCCAGAGGTCAGACTAGATGGCCCGGGAGACCCCTTCTGACCTGCTCTATGTCTATTTTTCTATTCAACATCACACTCTTACATTCTTGCAGACCCAGGATTTATCCCTTGTTTCTTGGTCGTGCTTGTGTTTGTCCCTGCTTGCCATTTTCTCTGTGGCACAGGCTTCATTCTCCCTTAAACCCACATTTTCCTGTGGCCTTTTCCTGCTCCTGACCAATCCATTTCCTCCCAGACCACCCCATACTCTGACCCTTGCATGTCTTCTTCCCCATTCCAACAGGTTACAATGCCTGGGCTCTGGCAACCACACACGGTTCCTTGTTGTGTAATTTGAGCCCAGCCACAGTGTTCTGCTGCAGAGCTAAGGAAACCCTGGGTGAGATGGAGACCCACAAACCACGGGGATGTCTTTCAGTCATTGGGCACTGGTTCCCAGAACAGCTACCCTGGAGCAGGCAGGCAAAGCAGTGCTGAACATTACAGCAATTGCTCTGCCCTGCTCTGCTTTGGTCGCAAGAGAAGTGAAATCACCAGCTTTGCTGACATTGCATTTCCAGGTTTCTTCCAACAGGCCTCACTGAGCCTTGTGCAGAAATCCCCAGAGACACTTGGTGATCTGAACCATTCTGCAGAGAGCGTGGCATCCATGCACAGGCTTCCGCTGGTTGATAACATGCGGTTCCACTATATGGCTGCACAGCAATGTCTCCCAGAGGACCCTGTCCTGCACATCTTGGGTGAGGGAAGATGCTTTCCATTCTCTCACCTGACTTTTTGCAATTCCAGGAATTCAGATTTAAGTGTGCTGCTGGGAGAGGAAGTATGCAGGCTCCCGAAGGGACACACTCCCGGTCAGCATGACAAAGGACATAAAGCCAGTCATGGTCATTTTTGTGGAGCAGAGGAGATCAACCGCTTTCCTTATGCTGCAACCATCAGTAAATTTTATCATGGTTTGGGACCAACATGGAGTGGACTTATCCACAGTGTTTCCAGCTTTCCTGGTGACATGGAATTTGCAACTGATCAGCCAACTCCCACCTTTCCTTTGGATGTAGGTTGGGGATTCACCAATGCACAGGAGGGCAAGCCACAGGTTTCCATCTCAAGGAAAAGGGTGGAAACCACATCCCAGCAGAGCCCTCCCCTCTTGCCCAGCTCCCCTGTGGATCAGCCCAGGCCTTCAGGGAAACAGTAGCAAGCCAGGCACCACCCATCCCTGGGCTTCAGCAGCCTCTGTGAACATGTCTTGCATGTGGCCTGAGATGCTGCTGTTGACATTCTTGTGAGAGTGATTACCATAACCGTGGGAGCAAAAGCCTCATATTTGCAACTTCTTGGACTTGTTGCAGCTTCAGAAGCAGTGCAGGGAGTGGGGAAAAGTCTAAGCAAAGCTGCGGCACCACCCTGACCCTGAGGAAGGAAAGGAAATGGCAGCACCAGGGATCTTGGCCAGGCCTTTAGACAGAGACCCGTGCCAGCCATTGTGACCAAGCTTCTCCATTAGATTGCAAGAAGGTCTTTCTCCTAAGTCTTCTAGATCGAGAGAGGCATCACTAACACTCTATATGACTCTGGTGCTCCTGCAACTGTAGTATTGTGCTCTGTTTTGGGCCCCTCATTACAGAACGGATATAGCCAGGTTAGAGTCAGTGCAGCGTAGGGTCACAAGGTTGGAGGCTTGATTGCAGGGGATGCCTTATGAGGCGAGACTGAGGGGACTGGGTCTCTTAAGTCTGGAGAAGAGGAGACTCAGAGGGGATCTGCTGGCAACATAGAAGTATGTTGGCGGGTATCACAAGGAGGTGGGCAGAGACCTGTTCTCCCCTGTGGAGGAAGGCAGGACGCACTCCAATGGAGCAAAGCTCAGGGAACCAAGGTTCCATTTAGATGCCAGGAAGCACTTCCTGACAGTTAGGATCCCGAGGGTATGGAATGGGCTTCCACGGGAGGTGGTTGAGGCCTCATCAGTGAGGTAGTTCAAAGATAGGTTGGGCATTTTGTGAGTGGAGCGGCCTGGAGCTGGGGGTCAGACTAGATGCCCGGGAGAACCCTTCTGACTTGCTCTGTTTCTATGGTTCTATGTTTCTAAACCACCAGTGATGTTGCACTCTATCCAACACCACTTTTTTTCTTCAGTTTCAGGAGGCTCCTTCCTCTGTTTGCATATCTGGAGAAGCAACTGAGGAGAGGATCTAGATGTGGGCACCTCCAGAGAGGCAGCATGGGCAGGGCTGCATCACGTTTATCACTTTGCCAGTACATGAAGGGATTACTGTATCTCCAAATGCAACTGTGCATACATGGAACAGTTGATTGAATAGCCTGAGAAAAGACACTGATCATCTCTCAGTGGCCACATCAGGTGGAACATGGTGATGGGTCCTACAGGTCCTTCAGATATCACAGCAATCCCATCCAGCAGTGTCCCTGCACTGCTAGAAACTGGAGAAAGCCACCCCTTTCTGGCCAACGACGCTGCTAAGAACTTTGGCCCAAGCCATCTCTCAATTCCCAAAGGTCTATACAGAAAGTAAGAGTGATGAAAACTTCTTACTCTTCCTCCAGGCCTCTGGGGCTCTTATTTCCCTCCACTGGAATTATGGCATGTTCTTGAGGAATTCAACAGGGGTTTCCTTCCAGCTAGTCAATAAGCATGCAGAATATGATTGTGCTCCAGGCTCTTTGGGGTTCAGCTGCAGTTGCAACTGACATCTGGCAGCCTGCACATCAATCCAGAGATTCATTCCTCCTGGTGAGGCTGCAAGGACAGCTCTTTCCCTGCTTCTCCCTAACTGAGGAGGGACAGGATCCTTCTTCCAGTGATGATTATCCTGCTCTCATTGCTGCTTTGGTTCCTGCCTCAGGCCACCCAGAGGATGTGTCCTTTGTTCCCACAATTTCTGCAGCAAAATGAATATTACAGATCGGGAGACCTGATTGTTGGTGGCAACTTACTATTTGGCAGCGATTCCTATGCAGATCGAGAAGAGTTTCATAAAATGCCCAAAATACATCGCTGTCTTAATACAATGTAGGTTTCCCTCCGTGATGCATGTGTGTGTGTTTGCTTTCACACTAGGGGCTCATTCCAGGGCTGTGTGTCAGGGATGCTGCTCAGGAGGACATGGTGAGTATGAGAGCTTAAGATTCCTGCTAGGAGAGTCTTGAACAAAAGGGAGAGCCAGACCTGTGATTCCTTCAATGGCCTCATCCCAAAGGTAGCTTGGCATGCAGCAGAGTGAGAGGGAACCAGTGGTATGTGAGGGGATGTAACACGGTGGTGGGTAGAGCCCTGTTCTCCCCTGCAGAGGAAGACAGGACACGTTCAAATGGAGCAAAGCTCAGGGGACCAAGGTTCCATTTAGATGCCAGGAAGCATTTCCTGACAGTTAGAACCCTGAGGGTGTGGAGTGGGCTTCCATGGGAGGTCGTTGAGGCCCCATCGGTGAGGCTGTTCAAAGATGGGCTGGATATGTACATGATGGGCATGTCGTGAGCAGAACTGGCTGGAGCCAGGGGTAAGACTAGAATTCCCAGAAGACCCCTTCTGACTCTCTATGTTTCCATGTTTCAATGTTTGCTCTTATGTTGACAATCCCTCTAAGAGGAAAGGCTCTCCTGCCATCCATGCCCCAGGCAGACTCCATTCAAGGCAGGGATGGGAAGGTGGGTCTCTGATCTGAGATCTTCACCCCTTAAAATCTGCTAAATCTACTGGCAGATTGCTTGAGTACCAGACATGACTCAGAAAGCCTTTCTGACAAGCCACTCTGTCAAAATAGCATTAAAATCCACTCCCTCCCACCCTGAAGTATCCACTTCAAGAGCTTGACTGAGGTTCTGAGCTGAAGACCTTTGGCCCCTATTTGATTTTCTTGCTCAGGAGAGTCTCCTTAGTTGAGACTCCATTGGATTAATGTCCGTGACTTGTTGGTAATATGCAGTCTCCAGATGGAAGACTTGAAGCAGCTGATTCAATTGAAGCAGATGAGCAGGAGATCTGCTCCTTCCCATCCTTGAACCCCAAAGGTCATTTGACCCACAGCTCCCAGCATCCCTTGTGAGATCCTGGGCAATCTGGGGATCCCCACCACTGCACACATTGTGCAATTCCAGACTGCAGATGGGAGACCTTTGCATGCAGGAGTCTCTGGGTGGATGTCACAGCTGCACGAACAGCTGCTGCCCTAAATGGGGCTGGAAAAGTTAATTGTGTGGTATATTTATTGCATGGAGTCACACTTGTGCAATGCACTAGAAGTATTCTGAAAATGAGAGTCAGTTCAAGAACAACAGAGTCTCTTGCTCAGTTGCCCTTTCTGCAGTGATAATGGTTCCTGGCAGAGGGCATTGTGCTTATCTTTTGGGTTGCAGTGGTGGCAGGGACATCTTTGGAAATGGGTGAAGTGCCATATCAGAAATGTCTTGCAGGTGCTGAAAGTCAGGAGATTCTTTGGTGATAAATCCCAGGTAGCCATGGGTCTCTCTTCCTACGATACACAAATGAGAACAAAGCCAAGCCTTCTTCTGCTATCTTCTTGTGTCTGGAACACAGGAGGTGAGGTGGGAACCTTTTTGTCCTTCCTTGCTTCAGCAAATGTGCTGCCCTCCAAGAATGGTGGAAAACCACCCTCACATTCTCAGTCTGATTGTTCTGATGGTCATGGGTGGCCACAAGCAAGAGCAGAATTGCAATGCCGACACACTCCAAAGCCAGGACGTAGGCACATGCTTTCCACATGGGTCACCTCTGGGCAATCACTTAACCCCTATGTAAACACACTGCTCACCATTCCAGGAGACTTTCTAGCTCTAAGCTATGTGGGGAAGGGGAATAGGAAGGGAGGCTCTGTCATTCACCTCTTCCTTGTGGGGTTCCCCATAGACTGTTTGTCTGACCAAGGGAGAAACCTGTTGCTGTCCTGGATAGAAACAACTTCCTCTGGAGTCTTCTTTCTCCTGTGTTTTCCTTTGAAAATTCTTTCAAGGAGATATATTCAATAAAGGGTGTTCAGCCAGAGATGTCATTGGAAAGTCACTCTTGGGGAAAGGATCCTGGAAATTTTTTCTTGAAGATTAAAATGTTACTGGTTCCATGTTTTTCCTCAAGCATGTCCTGATATTGCTCCTGCCATGACAGATTAATTCTCAGGAATTACCAGCACATCCTGGCTTTGGTGTTTGCCATCACTGAGCTCAATAAGGATCAGGCCTTCCTTCCCAACATGACACTCGGCTTCCGCATATATGAGCACATGGACCAGCTCCTATTAATGCATAAGAACAACCTTGACCTGCTGTCTACACGGAAGAGAGCAATTCCCAATTATAAATGTGACAAGCAGGATCAGCTCATCTCTGCCATAAAGGATTTTGACTCCAGACCAAACACAATTGAATTACTAAACATCTTCAAGATTCCAGAGGTGAATGCATTGATTTAGAGATGGCTGTAATGGACCTGCAAAAGGAAGGACCAATTCTGAGTGCAGATTCATCCCTGCAGTGGGTGCTTTTCTTTGATTCTGGATGACAGGTCAGGGGCCATTCTCACATGGTGAGGCTGCCTTGCAATCTTCTTAGAAGAAGCCAGGAAGGAATCCTAGGACAGTAAAGGGTGACATATCCCGGTGAGCAATGGTTCTGTCTAACTGAGATGACCAGTTGAGGGAACGATCAGGCATTCATGTGATACCTTATAGAATCAGAAAAAAATAGGGTGCTAAAGATGCTAGACATTCTTTCTAGCTTCAGCAAATGAACTGCTACACAAGGAAGATTGCAAGCCAGAATGCCATGCAGCATCTCACAATGGGATATACTGGGCCATCAGAGCCTATGTGACCTCAGAAAAGCCAATGGGCTGTTGTGTTTATGAGTTAAGAGGGTGGGACTGGAACTCTGGGTCCTGATCCCCACTCAGTCCTGGGTGACTTTGGGCCAGTCACAGATGCTTAGCCAAACCTACCTCACTGGGTGGTTGGTTGGGGGATCTGCCTCAGAGGAGGAGAATTCTATAAATTCCTTTGAGTTGCTTGCAAGGAAAAAATGGGATGTAAATAAAACAAATTGTCTGAGGTTACCTCTGGCCCACATAAAAATTGACATGCTAATGGAGGCCAACCCTCTGGCACTCATGCTCTGGTCGGCATCCCCCACATGGGCTTGCTTTGGGAAATTAGTTGTCCTGTGTATAGAAAGGTCCTCAGTGGGTCTGGGTCTTCTCTTCCAGGGCTCAACCCAAGCTTAATTTCCATTTATCATTCTCAATCACATGAATTTTGAGCCAAACACAGAAGGTTTGAAGTGAGGCACTTTCTCATTCAGTGGAAACCTCAGTAACATTTTTGTTTCCCACTTTATGTGTTCTGTTTTATTTGGACATAGAATGGAACCTTTTTAACCAGATATTGACATTGGAGACCAAAGCTCTGCATATGCATGTAGTGAGATGCACCTTTGGAACGTAGCTAGATCTCTTTCCTGCCATGGGTGGTCCTTCTGCCAGGGCTCACTCCTTCCCAGTCCTGACATGGGTAGATATGCCATCACCTTGGACAGGCATTTGCTTCTGTCAATGGTGAAGAGAACCATGGGCCATGGAGGTGAAGCGAGGGAAATCTCAGAGCTATTGTTTATATTTACAAATGCCAAGTGAAAGAGAGGTACCTTAAAAGTACGCCATGCATTGCAGGTCATAGCTACAACAAGATGGAAGCTTAGCCCACAAAAGAAGAATCCTTGTTTGCTAAATCCAACCAAGAGTGATAGGAAGGATTACCTGGATTTTCTTTGCTTCAGCTCTTAAACTAATTTTTCCATTATATTCAGGGCAAAAGCAATTTATTATTCTTTTTCTTCAAGATTAATCCCCACAAACTTCCTCGGTATGAGGGCCTAGTCCAGCTGTTGCTGCATTTCCATTGGAACTGGATCGGGCTGCTTGTTCAGAGGAATGATCATGGTGAGCGTTTCCTCCAGACAGTGACTCCACTGCTGCAGCAGAAGCACCTCTGCTTGGCCTTCACTGAAACACTGTTCTCAACAATAGATATTGCACAGTTCCGTGAAATGGAATCTGGATATATTTCTCATGTTTGGTTTAATGCAGAAGTCATAGTTTTCTTTGGTGACCAAACAGCAACAGTACAATTAACAGTTCGGCTACACATTCATGAAAGCAATGCAATGGTCCCATTTCAGAAGGTTTGGATCCTGACCTCCCACTCCAAATTTGAAGCAAGCACACACCCTGTGGTTCAAATGTATGCAAAGACCCTTTGTGGAGCTTTGCACTTCAATGTCCACTCAAGGGCTGTTCCAGCATTCAAGGCTTTTTTCCTGGGTTTAGACCCATTCCACCCTCAAGGTGACATCTTTCTCCATCAGTGGTGGGAAAGGGCATTTCACTGTCAGTTTCTGAGATCAAGGAAAACCCTTCCACCATCAATGAGAACCTGTACAGGGAGAGAGATGCAGACAGATTCAAGCAAGTTTGGGTTCAAATTAAGCATGTCCAGTCACAGCTACCTCATCTACAATGCCGTCTATTCTGTGGCACATGCCCTCCATGCCCTCTCTTCTTCTGGATTTAAATATCCAGTGAAGGGGAAACGGAAGCAGCTCCTGAATATTCAGCCATGGCAGGTAATGTCTGCATCCAGATCTCATGAACCTACCCACAGAGCCCTGGTGGCTGCTCAGTCAACCATCCTGGAGGGAAAGTTTCATGTGCAAGGAGCCTAATTTTGGAAACTTTGAGAAAATTTCCCTATGGATTCATGGCCATGGATGCAAGTTTTCTGAATGGACATTCAAAAGTAAACAAAATGTAGGAAGGAATGTTTGTGCTCCTAGAATACTGATGCTTTCAAAATTGTACATATTGTGAATAATAATATTCAATCCCCAGGCTCAGTTATGTAGTCCCAGTTTAATATACTTATGCAGAATGGGGAAAGGGTCTTCCCCACTTGGAATGATCCTTCTTGTCTTCCGGGAGAGAACCCACATGCTGGACTCTTTTCCATGCAAATATTGTCCAGCTTCCCTTTCCCAGCATGAGGACCTTGGTAGGAAGTTGACGCTGGCAAAACTACCCAAATTAATCTGCTCGCTTAACTGCACAGATATCACCAAAATGGTCTGCAACCAAAGAATCAAGTCCATAATTTAATGAGAGGAAAAGTATTCTCAGAGTACACTGGAAAACACTTCAACTTACTCTCACTTGTTTTGTACATTTCTGCAACGCTGCACTGAATATGTCTGTATTTTCAGATACTTGTCCCTCTGAGGAATGTCCAGTTTAACAACAGTGTTGGGGAGGAATTATCTTTCACTGAAAAAGACAGGAGATACGACATCTTGAATTGGAGCTTGTCTCCAAATGGAACTTTTGTACCTGCGAAGGTCGGATGGGTTGATCATGATGCTCCTCCAGGGCAAGACTTCTCTATCCACTCTGCAGGAATTGTGTGGGCCACGAAGGTGGGGCTGGAGTGAACCTTTTGGGTCATGGAGGTAGAGGCATGACACAATTCCACACTTCCAGAGAAGATGCAGTGCTTCCGTGAGGGACCTAACTCCCACACAGTTTGGGGGAGTGCGGTGTCATTCTCCAATTGCAAAGGGCAACCTTTACTCACCAGAAATCACATGTTCTCTCCCTGGACACTCTGAGGACATTCCAATTTATAAGCCATGCCTGCATTCTTGGAGATGGTCTGCTAGTGATAGGCAAGAATGAGCATGGTGGACCTAGAGTTGGACCCAGCTGCAGGCAGCCTACAAAGTTCCTGGTTCTGACTTAGAAGGGATTTAGTTGGAGCCTCTGTTCCAGTGATGCTGAGGAGGCTGGATGTATCCAGAAATTTTCTGCTCCACCTACATTGCTGACCCCATCAGCATGTAATTCAAATATGTCAAAGTCTTTCCTTCTTTCACCCTCAGACAATGCCCCATGCAAGGTGTGTGGAGAGGTGCACTCCAGGTCACTGGAAAAGAGTCCCGGAGGGGAAGCCAGTTTGCTGCTACAGGTGTGAAGTGTGTGCAACAGGGATGTTTTCAACCTCTGCAGGTACCTCAAAAAATATGAGTCATTCAAAAATGCAGAACAATATGAATAAGGGTGCTGTGTGGCACAGAAAATGTTCAAGGAAAGGAGAATGTATCTTTATGGAAAGTTTCATCCCCTAATATATTGCAGACTTCAATCTGCTTGTCTAGTGCACAACATATTCAACATTTCCAGAAGACATTATCTTTGTAAATCATGCCACATTTTGTCTATTAGATTATGAAGGTCGTATTACACAGATTCTTTTCCAGCATCACATTTC
This sequence comes from Varanus komodoensis, assembly GCF_004798865.1. Lineage (NCBI taxonomy): Eukaryota > Metazoa > Chordata > Lepidosauria > Squamata > Varanidae > Varanus > Varanus komodoensis. The sequence goes on along the minus strand of NW_025335564.1, from coordinate 114,330 downwards.
CTCATGCATCCAAAGTTCCTGTTCCTCATTTGGCTGGATTTACAAGAGACCTAAAGTTGTTTGGGCAAAACTCTGACTGGGGCCCCTGGAGGATACTGCTTGCAAAAGTTTACTGCAACCAAAACCAGCCTGTCCCTTTCAATATTAGAGGTTTCTACAACCTGTTCTCCAGCCTCACAGATTAGGGCAGGGCATGAAGAGAAGTTGTGCTCAATATGCTTCCTTGAATTTGTTCAGAAATGCATGTAATAATGCAGGTGACAGATATTAGCAATTACCTGATTTCATTCCTAGATGAAGGTTCTTCATGAGAAAAGACTGGACACGAATCTTATTCAGATTTGCTGGAGAGGACATTTTAAATTTTTCATAATTATGGCCTGTTTTTCAAAGGTAAATCAAACAGTGCAGGTCTCTCCATTTTCCTTAAGTGATTTCCACATCTTCCTTTGAGAATTGGGGCTGCCCACATAGAAAGAACTTGAGATGGTTTCACAGCTATTGCTCATTCCAGATGCAGCTCATTGTGCTCCATGCCCACAAGATCAGCACCCAAACAAGGACCATGGCCGGTGCATCCCCAAGAAGATCAACTTCCTTGCCCATGAAGAGACACTTGGAATCCTTTTAGTTTCTCTGGTTCTGTTCCTCTGTCTGAGCACATCCACTGGGTTGGCAACTTTCATTAAATATCACAATACGCCAATTGTCAAAGCCAACAACCGAGGCCTCAGTTATGCCCTCCTCATCTCTCTCCTGCTCTGCTTCCTCTGCTCCTTCCTCTTCATCGGTCATCCCACAGAGCTCACCTGTCTTGTACGACAAGCTGCCTTTGGCATCACCTTCTCTGTGGCAGTTTCTTGTGTGTTGGCAAAAACTGTCATGGTAGTTTTGATCTTTATGGCCACCAAACCTAGAAACATGGCAAATCGGCTCTTGGGAAGACCACTGACAACTTCCATTGTGCTGGTCTGTCCCCTCATCCAAGCTGTGAATTGTGTTGTCTGGCTGCTGACCTCTCCTCCTTTCCTAAATCTGGACTTCCATTCTCTCTCTGGAGAGATCATAGTAGAATGCAACGAAGGCTCTGTCTCCATGTATTACACAGTCCTGGCTTACATGGGCTTCCTGGCCCTACTCACCTTCAGTGTGGCTTTCCTGGCCAGGAAGCTTCCTGACAACTTCAATGAAGCCAAGTTCATCACCTTCAGCATGCTGGTCTTCTGCAGTGTGTGGGTCTCCTTTGTGCCCACCTACCTGAGCACCAAGGGGAAGTATGCCGTGGCTGTGGAAGTCTTCTCCATCTTGTCCTCTGGGGCTGGTCTGCTGGGATGCATCTTTCTCCCCAAATGCTACATCATTGTCTTGAGGCCCAGTCTCAATAGCAGAGGCCTTCTAATGAGAAAAATGTGATCTAAACATTTCATGATTTAGTGAACTTTTGTTCATTATTTTTCCTGAATAAAAATATTCTGAATCATATTTTTCACCACAAAAGTTAATATGGCACCATACAAGGGTGGCAATTACTTGAGAATACTAATTTCTATTCTCCTGTGAGTGTGCTTTTCAGAGCATCTTTTGATGATAACAGAATTAAGGGGAGCTGCTACCTCCTAGCTCCTTCCATTGCTTCCCCTGTCATCCCTGGTACTCGATTTGTAGGATGAAGATGCATCATGGACCTTTCTCCCCGGGTGGAAGGGAAGATTCTTTCCTCACATGTGTTTGCACAAATGCTTAGTCTCTCTTCTGTAAAGTATGGCACATTTCATCTGGTGTCTGGAAGACTGCAGCTTAAAACGCTCTTCACAGTAGCTTTATGCTCTTCACAGTAGCTTTCATAAACAGAGGAATGTGTCTCCTTTCTACAGAATGTTCTCAAGTCTCACATTAGGTGGGGAAGAAGAAGTGCAAAGTTGGAAAAAAAAAGGAATGTCCTTGCCCACTCTCTGTCCCAGCACATGTCTCCTTAGCACCATAGCAAAGTGTCTCTGTTGCTGTATCACTCCAGTCAACACAAAGGGTAGACAACTGGGCTAGGGTGACTTTTGCTGAACTTGGGTGCTCCAAAGACCTGATCTTTGCCTTGTCTAAAGAATAATGTGTCCTTTGATGGAATTTATGCACAGTCAGAATCAAATTTCCCAATACTTCCTTGTCTGAAGCGATGATCTGGGCCCACACTATCTCCAGATTACTGAAGCTGAATGACTTCTTTTACTTGATATGAAAATATAACAGACACAATTAACTCCAGCAATGAAATGATGTATAAAACTGATTTATTGGGCTGTTTTTCAAAAACTGGTTTCTCTAAATCATGAAAGGTATATATTACCTTCTCCTCATGAGATGATCTCTGCTGTTGAGAGTGGGCTTTAAAAGAATGATGTAGCATTTGGGGAGAAAGATGCATCCCAGGAGACCAGCCGCAGAGGCCAAGATGGAGAAGACCTCCACGGCCACTGCGTACTTCCCCTTGGTGCTCAGGTAGGTGGGCACAAAGGAGACCCACATGCTGCAGAAGACCAGCATGCTGAAGGTGATGAACTTGGCTTCATTGCAGCTGTCAGGCAGCTTCCTGGCCAGGAAAGCCATGCTGAAGCTGAGTACAGCCAGGAAGCCCAGGTAAGCCAGGACAGTGTAAAACATGGTGATGGAGCCTTCATTGCATTCCACAATGATTTCCCCAGACAGGCAAAGGAAGTTCAGATTGGAGAAAGCGGGGGTGGTCAGCAACCAGACAGCACAGATCACAGCCTGGATGAAGGAAAACACCAGCACAACAGAGATTGTCAATGGTCTCCCCAACAGCTTCCCTGCCATATTTCCTGGCTTGGAGGTCATAAAGACCAAGACTACCATGATGGTATTTGACAACACACAAGAAACTGCCACAGAGAAGGTGATGCCAAAAGCAGCTTGTCGTACAAGACAGGTGAGCTCTGTGGGATGACCGATGAAGAGGAAGGAGCAGAGGATGCAGAGCAGGAGAGCGATGAGGAGGGCATAGGTGAGGTCTCAGTTGTTGGCTTTGACAATGGGTGTGTCATGATATTTAATGAAAGTTGCCAACACAGCAGATGTGCCGAGACAGAAGAAAAGGATCAGAGAAACTAAAAGGATACCAAGGGTCTCTTCATGGGAAAGGAAGTGGATCTTCTTTGGGATGCACCGGTCGTGGTTCTTGTTTGTGTGCTGATCTTGTGGACATGGAGCACAGTGTGCTGCATCTGGAATAAGCCAAAGCAACTGAGATATCTCCACTCAAGTGCACAATCTAGTTCACTGAGGCTAGTCCAGCCCTCAAAGGAAGTTGTGGAATTCCCCTTTCTTTAGCTTAGCTTGCATCTTTGATTTGTTATCGTTCTTCTTTGGAAATTAGACTAAGTATACAAGATGAAAAATGTTTCCCTTCATCCTCTTGTACAATGCTCGTTTTCAAGATGGTGAACAGGAGAAAATGATGCAACTCAACTTGACAAAGCTGGGAAAGTATTGCAGCCTTTCCCTAGTAGCATATTCTGAATGATCACAAAAAACAAAACAAAACAAAAAACAAAGGAATTAATTTCAGTTTTTCTTAACCTATCTCCAGAAAACTCTTATGGATGAGGCTGGAGGCCAGAAGTGATCTCTTTAACCTAGGATGAAGCTCTCCAATGTAACATGGAGGACCCACCAGCTAGCCATATGGGCAGTCTGTCCAAACAGCTTTACATCCTACATAAACCCAACCAGGTTTTTAACGGTGCCTTCAGAAGATTAATGAAATGGGATGCTAGAAAATATTCTGCACAGGAAAGTTTGCATTTTTTGAGGTCACGGTTACCCTTTTTATGCAGAAGTCTTTTGCAATTCTTGAAATTTTCCAAACCAGATCACCCCAATGGATGGTAATTTCACATAGAATTCAGAGATGCAACAAAGCCATCCATAATCATGAATCATCCTACTTGTCTAAGTTGTTCCTTGAGCCTGACTGCATTTTTCCCTATTACTTCATCCCTCTACAAATGGTTTCTAAAGTTTGTGGTACCTGTAGAGGTGGAAAACATCCCTGACGCACAATGTTCACATCTGTAGCAGCAAACCAGATTCCTCTCTGGAACTCTTCTCCAGTGCCCTGGAAGGCACCTCTCCATGCACCTCGCAATGGGCATTGTCTAAAGTAAATGAAAGGAAGACTTTTAGCCATTTGGAAGAGAGAAATGCAATGAAGAGCTACTCAACAGACAATTCCCAACATGAGTTCTTCATTGCTTGGCAGATGGTGACAGCATTCTTCCCAGAATTAACATTTTCTGGATGCATGCATTTTCCTTAGCAACACTGGGACAGAGGCTCCTAATAAATACATTCAGAGAAAGAAGTGGTACCCCTGGAGTCTGCCTTCCACTGTGTCCAACCATAGGTGCATCATGCCTGCTATTTCCTACTACTGGCAGTAGTTCTTCTTGTACTCAAGCATAGGAAATTTATTGGAGCTCCATGGCAAGTCGAGGGAAATAAGATGGAAGTTCTGGTGAGAAGGGGTTGTCCTACTGGACAATGACACCCCTCCTCCCAGCATTAAATAAGATGGTGGTCTCTAAAATAAGCATTGCATTTTTTTTC
>NW_025335564.1:104665-109610 GCF_004798865.1 Varanus komodoensis | reverse complement strand
TTAAAAAAAGCATTTTTCTGCAAGTTTAATTGGTGTTGTTTGAACTTAAAATGCACCATACTTCAGCCTTTTATGCTTATTTGTCTCTGGAAAGAAAAATGCCCAAACACGTAAACATGTGGATTTCTGTTAGTGAAGCTGTGATCTTATGCAGTTGATCTTCCTCTTGTTTGGACAATTCTATACAGAGAGCCTCAGCTTTGCTCAAATTAATTTTTATCCAGGTCCACACACAAGGTAAGTGTGATGCAACTCATTCTACCCACAGGTCTCTTGGGCTCTTCTTGTTTCTCTCCCCTGGAACTATGGAAAGCTCCTGATGAATTCCACACGGGTGTCCATCCAGCAGGTCAATAACAATGAAATCCCTGAGAAAGCATGCTGAATACGAATGTGCTCTGAGCTCTTTGGTGTGGGACTGCAGCTGTGTCTGATGTCTGACTGTCTGCATGTCTCTTCTAGAGACTCTTTCCTCCTGGTGAGGCTGCAAAGACAACTCTTGCCCTGCTTCTGGCTAACCAAGGAGGAAGAGCCTCCCTCTCCCTGGGATGATTGTCCTGCTCTTACTGCTGCTTTGGCTCCTCCCTCTGGCCACTCAGAGGATGCGTCCTTTGATCCCACAGCTTATACAGCCCAAAGACTATTACAGACTGGGTGACCTGATTGTTGGAGGGAATTTACTGCTTGGCAGACATTCCTACTGATTACAAGAAGATTTCCATGCATCACCACAAATGAGATTTATTGGTGATGCAATGTACGTGTTCCCTCCAAGTGATCTGGGATACATGTGTGGGTGTTTGCTTTCTCACCAAGGGGCTCATTCCAGGGATGGGTGTCAGGAATGCTGCTCCAGAGGAAGGGTTGAATATAATACTCTCATTGCCTTGCCAGGTGGGCCCTCAACCAAAACAGAGAACTAGATTATGGGTTTCTTCATGGGCCTTGTCCCGAGGGGAGCTGGACAAGCAGCAGAGTGAGAGGGAACCAGCTGTGTATTCCCATGTGGACAGTCCATGTAAGATGAAAGCTGTCCTGCCATCCCTGCCCAAGCATACTCCATCCAAGACAGTGATGGGAAGGTGGGGCTCTGCTCTAAGTTCTTCACATTTTTAGATCTGTTGAATCTACTGGCAGATTGTGTGAGCTCCAAAAGTGACTCAGCAATCCTTCCTGACTACTGGCTCTGTTAAAATAGCAAAAAATGCATTTGATCCTACGCCAAGGATGCACCTTAAAGGAAGAAAACTGTGGGACAGGAGCTGCTCCCCCCCCCCACAGCAGTGAACCCCTTCAGGTTCTTTGGCACACAACTCCCAACATTCTCATGCAAACCTTGGGCACATATGGAGATCCCCAATTCATTGGGTGATTCCAGTCTGCAGATGGGAAAGTTTTGCATGCAGGAATTTCTGAGTGGGTGTCACAGCTGCACAAAGAGGGGATCTGATAATTAATGTGACTGAGATGGTTAATTGTCATTCAGCACTATATTTACTGCCTGAAAAAATCCTTATGCAACACTCAAATTCTCTGAAATAGAGAGTATGTTCAAGAATGACACAGTCACTTCATTTTAGAGGAAAATAATCCCAAAAAAGGGGACACAAGGAGAAGCTCTGTCCTCAGTTTCCCTTTCTGTTCTTCTCCTTCAGTAAGCAAAGGTCCTTTCACTCCCAATGGAGAAAATTTCCTCCCACTCAAAAATTAATGTTGCTTTTGTCCACGCAGGTAGACCTGGTTGTCAATTTTAAAGGTTGCAGGGAGGATCAACTGTTAACCACAGCATTCCCACAGTCCATTTGGGCAGCTCCCCAGTTAAAATCTAAAATCAGGTTTTTCTGGCAGAATTTGTTCTTGAGAAATCCATGCTGGCTTCTAGAAGCAGTGGATTTTCTTCTAGGTGCTTGCAGACAGATTTCTCAATAATTTCCCCCAGAAGTGTTCAAGGGATTGAAGTCAGACTGCCTCATCTGCAGATCCTAGTTTCTTTTGGAGCTTTCCTGAAGATACAGAAAATATTATCCCTTCTCCAATCATCTGGCACTTCCTCCATTCTCTCTGATTTCTCAAAGATAATACATACTTGTTCTCCAGGTTTCTTTGTTAGTTATTTTATGATTCTAGGATGGATCTCATTGGACCCTGGAGATCTGAACTCATTTTGAACTCAATGAGATAAACCCATTGCTTTCCCGTGTGAAAGATTTCCCCTGATTTGGGAGTCCTTCTGTAATCTTTTTCCATTGACAATGGACCATTTCCACCAAATCTTACCATTGCAGAACAACCAGAAAGCCCCAAAGCTCTGTGCATACACACAGTGCGAATAAGCCTTGGAATGTGAAATGATCTCTTTCTTGCATGTTTAGGCCTCTGACTTAGGGCTCAGTCCATTTCAGTCAAGACATTGGTAGACACATCTGCACTAGGAGAGGGAATTATCTGGTTGAATATAAACGTGTTGCATGGGGGTGGAGTGAGGGGAAAATGAGAGTTTCCCTTTATACTGACATATCCCTGTCTTAAGGAGATGCCTTACTTGGGACAGTACTCATGGCTACAAGAGGACCAAAGCTTAGTACACAAAAGAAGCATCCCTGTTTTCAAAATTCACATATTGTTCTGAAGCAAAATCAGGAGTTCCTTTCTTCATCTCTCAGACTGCAAACTACAGGGTTTTCAGGTTGAAAAGGGGGTATTTCCATCATTCTTACAGATTAAGCCCTCAGAAATTCCTTGGTATGAGGGCCTAATCCAGTTACTGCTTCATTTCCACTGGAATTGGATCGGGCTGTATGTTGAAAGTGATGACAATGGTGAACATTTCCTCCAGGCACTGACCCCCCTGCAGCAGCAGAAGGATCTCTGTGTGGCCTTCACTGAAAGGTTCTCAACAAATGATCGTGCTTTCTGGCATGAAAATGAAATTGGATACATTCCTCGTGTGTGGTCGGGAGCAGAAGTCATAGTTGTCTTTGGTGACATAGCTGGAATTTTTGGATTAGCATGTCGAATAAATATGCATAAAATAAAAACAAAAGTTCCATTTTGAAAGATTTGGATCCTGACCTCCCATTCAGAAGTTGAATCTAACACACGGGGCGTTATGCTCACATGACTCCAGTCCTCCGTCAGCTTCACTGGCTGCCCATTGAATCCCGGGCCCAATTCAAGGTGTTGATTATGACCTATAAAGCTCTAAACAGCTTGGGTCCGGGCTACCTGAACGAACGCTTACGTCCATATATGCCCGACTGCCCTTTGAGATCTGGGGGAGGGGGGTCCCTTCTCTGGGAACCCTCCATGAAAGAAATTAGGAGAGTAAGTACTCGGAGGAGGGCTTTCTCTGCGGTGGCGCCCAACCTATGGAATTCACTCCCCAAAGAGGTCCGCCTGACACTGTCGTTGCTGGTTTTTCGGTGCCAGGTAAAGACCTTTTTATTTAAACATCATTTTAATTGTTAAAATATATGATCTGGCCAGGGCAACTTCTTCTTCCTTCTCTTTTCTCCTCCTATATTATTTATTTACTTATTTTATACTGATAATTTTAATTTTATATTATTATGTTTGTAACTCAATGTATTTTTTGTATTTTTGTATTTAATGGTAATTTATTATGTGCTATTGTATTTCAATGTATTTTATTGTGTTGTAAGCTGTCCCAAGGCTTCGGCAAGGGGAGGCATAGAAATGTTATAATAATAATAACAACAACAACAACAACAACAACATGTTTCTTCATCAGTGGTGGGAACTGGCATTTCAGTGTAAGTTTCTGAGATGAGGCGAACCCCCTTCAAAGTCATCTCCAGTGTGTACAGGGTGGGAGATGCAGAAGGATCCAAGGAACTTCCCCTTCGAATTGGGCATGTCTAGGCACAGCTACTGCATCTACAATGCCGTCTATTCTGTAGCACATGCGCTGCATGCCCTGTCCTCTTCAGGACTGAAATATTCACCAATGGGGGAAAGGAAGCAGTTTCTGACTATTCAGCCATGGAAGTTAATATCCGAATTCAGAGATCATGAACGTACTCAAGGAGCCCTGGTGGTTTCTCAGACAGCAGATCCTTGAGGGAAAGGTTGGTCTGCAAGGAAGCTTGCTAGTCCAGCACAGGAAAATCACAAGATTTATTTTTGGCAGATTTCTCTCCATGGATGCAGTTTCTCTGAATGGGCTTCCAAAAGTGAATGAAGCTTTACAGTGACTGGTGGGGCTTCTGAATACTGATGCTTTTATGATTGTGCTCATCGAGAAAGGGGACAGAAGCAGGTCTCACCCCGATACGATGCTCTTATCTAGTATAGGCACACAGCAAAGGGGAGGTGGTCTGCCCTACTTAGAAACTTTTTTCTTGCTCACACATGGAGAACCCCCATGCTGGACTCCTGGTTGATATGGACAACCATTTTCCAGCTCTTGTTTTACAATACTGGGCAGGAAGGAGAAAGCCCAAAAAGATGCCCAAAACTGTGCACAACCTTACATGAGCAGATATCACCAAAAGGGGCAGCATGGAACAATCAAGGTAGACAATGGAACAGGAAGAAAAAGAGGTCCCTTAACTAGATGGAAGTCAGAGTCCTTTGGAATTTACTGTCCTCTGTTTGACTATTCCTGCATGTTCAGATTCTGGATCCTCTTAGGAATGTCCGGTTTAACAATAGTGCGGGAGAAGAAGTCTCTTTCAATGAACACAGAAAAAGGTATGATCTCCTGAACTGGGTCTGGTCTCCAAATGGGTCTATCTACCCTGTGAAAGTTGGATGGGTTCATGTGGGACCTCCACCAGGCCAAGACTTCTCCATCCACTCTGCAGCAATCTTGTGTGTCACAAAGGTGGGTTTGAAGTGAGCCAGATACATTAGCAGACAGGAGTCTCACTCTTGGAGAAAAAAAATGCAATGCTTATTTTAGAGACCACCATCTTATTTAATG
>NW_025335564.1:52321-104565 GCF_004798865.1 Varanus komodoensis | reverse complement strand
CTAGTGCTGGCCATCTTCATTAAACACTGTGATACCCCTATTGTGAAGGTCAACAACCAAGACCTCACCTACATCCTCCTCATCTCCCTACTGCTCTCCTTCCTCAGTCCCTTTCTCTTCATTGGTTTCCCCATAGAGGTCACCTGTCTTCTCCAACAAGCTGCTTTTGGCATCACCTTCTCTGTTGCTGTTTCCTTCATTTTGGCCAAAACTGTTATAGTGCTCCTTGTCTTCCTGGCCACCAAGCCAGGGAATGTGGGAAGAAAACTCATGGGAAAGAAACTGACAAATGCCATTGTCTTGGCCTGTCCCTTGCAATCTGCAATATGATTGCATTCAACTTGCAATCTGCACTGTTTGGTTGGTAACTTCTCCCCCATTCCTAAATCTGAATTCCCATTCCCTGACTTGAGAGATCATTGTGGAATGTGAAGAAGGTCCAGTTCCCATGTTCCACAGTGTCCTGGCTTACTTGAGCTTCCTATCCCTCATCAGCTTCACATTGGCTTTCCTAGCAAGGAAATTGCCTGACAGCTTCAACGAAACCAAGTTCATCACCTTCAGCACGCTGGTTTTCTGCAGCATTTGGGTCTCGTTTGTGCCCACCTACCTTAGCACCAAGGGAAGTCCACAGTGGCTGTGGAGATCTTTTCCATCTGGCCTCTGGGGCTGGTCTCCTAGGCTGCATCTTTCTCCCCAAGTGCTACCTCATTGTTCTGAGACCTAACCTCAACACCAGAGACCTTCGAGTATGGAAAAACTATTGAAGAATCTAACACTTTAGAACATGACCTGATAATTTAATGGCCTGTCCAATCTATCCATTTGGCAGAACAAATATTACTCTAAAGCAATGGTCAATTTCACTACATGGTAATTTCCACTCTTGGGTTTTGCCCACCACTTCAGGCATGTCCTTTTCCCCAGCTAACTGGAAGCTTGGAAAAGGTGTCTGCATAGCCTTATATTCCCCATAAACTTCCCTCTGAAATGGCTTCCTTTCAAAAGCATGCAATGGAGGAATACATGCTACATTTACTTAATACAATGGTACCTTGGCTCATAAACCTAATCTGTTCCTGGACTGTGGTTGTGACACAAATTGGTTGTGACCCATTTCTAATTCCCCATAAGGTTAATGAAAACTATGTTAATTTGTTCTGTAAATATTTTTTAATTACAAGAATTTCAAACAAAATAACAAAGAACAACATAGTAAAAAAGTACAGTATGATAGAGAACGCTAACCTACATCTGGGGGAGGAGGTAATGGTTTGGAGGGAGTGTCCAAACCATAATCATGCGATAGCAATCCTGCTGCGGGGGTGATGGCCACGATCGCGATTGTGATCGAGGGGGATACGGGCATGATTGAAGGCACGCTTGTCTGGTGGGAGATGGGTGTGATTGCAGGTGCACTCATCTGGGGGGATATGGGCCAAATGTGCTGCACGTGGCGGAGGGCAGGGAGAAGATGGCCGTGATTGTGGTCATCACCCAATGCGGAGCTCGTGAACTGAGGCAATATTCCTCTGATATTCATGTTCTCGACCTGATTAGGTTATGAACTGAGGCATTTTTGAGCCAAGGTACCAGCGTACCTCACTCCTGAAATATGGCATTGCAATCTAACTCTTACCCTGAAGAACTAGAGATTCCTACTAGCCCTTCAGGCTCTCTTGTGGGATACTACAGATTGTATGATGCTGATCTCAACTTCAAAACTACCAAACCACGTATCTCGTGATGAAACTGTTTTCTGTTTTTCCCTTACAGTGAAATTCTCTGGCTATTGCATATTCTCTAAGCCCTTCATTGGGTTGTTTTGGTTTTGGTTCTGGTTCTGTTTTGCCTGTTTCTGGGTTCTCAAAAGTTATATCTTATGGCAGGAAGCACATCAGGCTTGATGGATGTAGAAGTCATCTCTCTGGCAATCTCTGGCGAGCCCTGAGACCTTTCCCTGTCTTTTAACTTCACCGCACGTTTTGGAGAGGGATTGTGTTTTTTCCCCACCCTCTACTGGCAGACAGCCTGCAAAAGGGACTCATCAATTCAACGTGATCATTGAACTGCACACAATCTGCTATCCCCCACCTCCCCTTGATCTTTGGCCACTTCTTCACTTTTGGGAGAACAAACACTGGAGAGTAAAGAACTCTGTGAAAACTCTGTCAAAAAGAAGAGGTGGGTATCCAGATGAGGCTTTGACTGGACCATACCCTGGGCCCAGCTATGCACTTATTGCAAGGTGTCCTGATGTTGCAACTGCAGCCCCTCTCATATTTCCCACTGCTTCTTCTGAGGAACTTGCATTAGGGACAGCAATGGCAGGAAAGCAGGAGAAGGCCTTCTGTGGGAGACACTTTCCTGGAAGTCAAGTGGAGCAGCTTAAGGAACCCTCCATCATTCCCTCTCACATTTCCTCAGAACTGTTCCACATTCATCCATCTTGGCCAATGAGCTTTGGAACAAGTTTGGATTCCCAGTTGTAATTTAGTCAAGTGCTTCATACAGGTCCAAAGCCAGAACCTGACAAAAACAAAACATTCTGCTCACACTAAGTGCGAGCACAAGAAAATATCCTTCCCAGACTCCAGCTGGCAAAAACTTTTTCATCCTCCTCCAGCACTGTGCTAATTACGGTAATTCTGGATGTCTGGATGTCCTCTGGGTTTCGATCAAGCTAGTCAATAACAAGGAAACCAGAAGAAAGCTTCCTTAATGGAGAGTTTCTTCTGAATCTGAGCCTTCCCTGCTTGGCTCTGCTGATGTCTGCATGTTTGTTACCTGCCTATTTCTTGCCTAGGTCCATCTCTGGTCCAGTGCTCTCAAGTCCTGCTCTCTCAGGCAGTCTTTGGGTCTCCACAGAAAGGACGGTCTCTCTGCAATGCCAAGGTTCCAGCAGGTGCTGCTGCTCCTCTGGGTCTTGCCGCAAGGCATGCAGGTTGTGGGAAGGACCAAGTGCCTCCTGACCAGGGCCTTGGAATGGCCGGAGTATCACAGTCCAGGAGATCTCATTGTTGGTGCAAATTTCCCAGTTGGCCTGTATTACCATCTAAAAGCAAAAACCTTCCGTAGTGTACTACCACCACACATCATCACTAATACTCTGTAAGTTTCTGCAGGAAGGATGTGGGAGAGATGCTTTGTTCTCAGATTAGGAAGTTCTTTGGGGGCTCACAGTGATTACAGCAAGAGACAGAGGTTGGAGGATTTTCTTGCCACTGCATGGATGTTGCAGAGTCAGGGACTGTCCATTCAGTCCAGTACAGTGGACAAGGGTTGCCAAGGTGCTTCAGGCAAGAGTTTCTTTGCCTTCTGTATGCATAGCTGAGGCCCCATTCTGTTTGTTTCTTCCATCTCTCTCTGCAACTATGTATGATTCTTGGCCATCTCAAAGTACCTCTGGGAGTGCAATTCCCAAAGAATGAAGAATCCCAAGCATGGGGCTAACTTGTTCTGCGGCAAAATGAGATACATAGAGTTGTCTGTGCTTTCGAGTGAGTGAGTGATCAAGCAAATGTGTGCATGTGTAAGAATTTGGAGAGCAATCAGGAAGCTGGAAGGATGTGAATGTATTTGATTCAGTTCGTTTCTGAAGATATTCAAGCCAAAAGCTGACTCTGCAGAGGCCCTCTCTGAATTAAGTTAATATTTGGGTCACCTGGGGAGAGGTTCCAATCATCAATCTGCTTCCTTGCTAATGGAAGAAGCAGAAGGATGGTGGCAAGCAGATGAAAGACTTCGCAGTAGAATGTTTTGTGTATGTGAAGAGTTTTTACCATGCACTTCTTGGGAATCCCACTGGGATCCCAATCCACCTTCCAACGTCCACCTCCCCATTGCAGGACCATATTAAAGCACTACCAGCAAATCCTGGCTCTGGTGTTCACCATCCAGGAACTCAACAAGGATCCGGTTCTCCTCCATAACCACACCTTGGGCTTCCGCATCCGTGACCACAGCGACCTCTCAAGGTGGATCTACCTGAACAGTCTATCTCTCCTCTCCACTCGCTCGAGATTGATTCCAAATTACAAATGCCACAGTAACGATCACCTGATCTCTGTTCTTGGGGGTCTCAACCCCAAATCCTCAAGCGAGATTGCATCTGTCATGGGACTCTACAAGATCCCACAGGCAAGCAGATTCAAGTGAGGCAGACTAAGGGACATGCAGTGCTCCGAACACAAAGATGGACAGGATAGGAAAATTTCAGTAAAGTGTTTTGCCCATGTGGGGGGTGGGTGGGTGGGGGGTGTTGTTTTCAATTTGGATATCAACTGTATGGCACATCTTGTATTAACTAAACTCCCAGAATTTGGGAGCAAAATTACAGTCTTTTTCATTATGTATATTTTGATGTCTTTCTCAGAGTAATAGAACTGGTTTGTTCAAAAACTTGTGCTTTAGATGGGGTCCCAAAAAATGAAGGGACCATAGTGACTTAGATACAGACACAGGGACACCATTGCCAGTGTGACCTAGTAGCAACCCTGACCTTTGGGGTTCTAACCACAGTTTGGCAGTCTCAAAAACACTCATGTAAATTTAGATACTATTTTTAAAAATATACATTTCCCTTTGCATGAGCACTTCCTGCAATGTAATGTGGGTGAAGCACACATGCTAGTTGATATTACTAAATGCTCTTTAGTTGTTAAGATTCCACTACCTTCTGCCTCAAGCCGCTAATCAGAAATTCTCTCCTACAGCTTGGATATGGTTTTCTTGGTCTTGGCGAGAAGACAGAATTTCCTTCCATCTATCGTATTGATCCAAATGAAATATCTCAATACTGGGCCCTAGTCCAGCTGCTCCTGCATTTCCAGTGGAACTGGATTGGGCTGGTTACCTTAGCAAGTGACCTCAGTGAAAAATTCATCCAGACACTGACACCACAGCTCAAGCAGAAGGACATCTGTGTGGCTTTCATGGAAGTGTTGAACCCTACAGACAAGCTCCTTTTGAAACGTGTGCAAACTGGCAATATTCCTAGCTATTGGTTTGAGCCCCAGGTCATTATCCTCTTTGGACACAACAGTGTTATGAAATTATTAATGGTCCTATTGGCTGTTTACGAGGAAAGGACCACAAGTCAATTTAGGAAGGTTTGGATTGTGACGAACCACTGGGAAAGTTCTCCAGAAGCACCAAACTTGAGTCTGGCCAAACTTCTTTACGGTGCTTTGCACTTCACAGTGCCAAGAAGAGATGTCCCAGAATTCAAGCATTTCATTTCAGCTTTGGATCCACTCCAACCACAAGGAGACATCTTTTTCCAGAAATGGTGGGAAGTGGCATTCTACTGTCAGTTTCTGAAATCAGGACAAGTTTCTCCAAAAGGAAAGGAAATTTGTACAGGCAGGGAAAACAAAGATGAAGCTCAAACTGAAGCACTGGAAATGAGCATGTCCAGTGCCAGTTACAGCATCTACAAAGCCACCTATACTGTGGCACATGCATTTCATCTTCTTTGTGAATCTAAATATGGAATCAGAAGGGAAGGAAAGAGTGTTCTGCAGATAAAGCCCTGGCAGGTAAGATCTTCCTTCTGATTAGACAACCTTAACAAAGGTGCCTATAGAAGTTCTTTGGCAAAGTCTGTGCTTGGGCCCTGAACACTTAATCAGTTCAATGAGCATATCACAGAGATTTCACATGGATATTCTTCCTTGACCATCATTTCCTGGGGAAATATACTTTAAAAAGCTTAAAAAAGGGTTTATATCATTCCTGTAGAAGACATGGATAGTCACTAACTTGGATATTGAAAACGAATGAATTCCCATAGCTCCAAGCCCATTTACTCCAAACCAGTCCTTCAAAGTATTGGTCCCAACCCCCACATTTGTAGTCATCCTGCTATCATACACAACCCTTCCATTTTCATTCTTCCTGGGAATAAGAAATTTGCCAGATGGTGCTGACATATAGTGACCAAAGCCTGCTTCATTGGGAACACCCAAAAATATGATGTTTGGGTGTAAAAAGTAGAGGCTGAACCAAAAACTAAAATAGCTGGGAAACCACAGTCTGCTCATGAGAGTTCAAAGAAGATTCATATTAGGTACAAAGGAAAAGAATGAAGTAAAGGAAAACACATTAAGGGTGAAGGAATCTCAACACCATTGGAAGGTGACAGAAAATTTTTGCCAATGCTCTTTTTTCAAAATGTCTCCTCTATTTCAGATTCTGGCTCTTTTGAATAACGTCCGATTTAACAACAGTGCTGGGGAGGAAGTCTCATTCCATAAAAGGGGACAGAGATATGAGATTGTGAACTGGGTTTCCCTCCCAAACTTTTCGTTCGCTCACTTCAAAGTTGGATGGCTGGATTCAGAAGCATCCCCAGGCCAAGAATTCACCATTCACTCTGATGGAATTGTGTGGGCTACAGAGGTGGGTCGTCATCAGTGTCAAGGGAAAACCACAGAATGGGGCAGGTATAATACTAGAGGAAAGGAGGTCTCTTACTAGATGGGACCAAGAGCCAAATGAATCCAGTTAGCGTCCATGATCCAGTGAGAAAGCTTGACGTTTGCTTACAAAACTCCTATGCCCAGAACTTTCCTGGGAGGGCTTGAAAAAGACCCTGCATGAATCCAGAGATAGCCACTCAATGAAACAATACCAATCAAGGCTGGCTGGCCCTGGATCCGACTCAGCAGTAGGAACACATCAGGTTACACACTTTTGTATGAGAATATATTGTTGTTCAGTCAAAAAGTCATGCCAGACTTTGAGCAACCCCATGGACAACATTTCTCCTGGTTCTCCTGTCCTTCTCCAACCCCTGGAGTACACCCAACCACACACTCACCTCCCCAGTTACCCCATCCAGCCACCTCAACCTCTCCCATCCCTTTCTCCTTTTGTCTTCAATCGTTCCCAGCATCAGGAAAGGAGAGTCCTTCCCTTTCATTAGACAGCCAAAGTATTTGAGCTTCAGCTTTAGTACGTAACCTTCTGAAGAGCCGCCAGGTTTGATTTAATTTAGGATTGACTGATTTGATCTCTGCAAGAATAGATTGTAAAACATCCTCAATTAGGATTTTTCTAAGTAACCAGCAACCATACATAAAAGATTCAGCCTTACTAGCATGGATCCCACCCATCCTGTAGGAGAAGCCAATATGGATTCAGACCAAGCACTTTTTTGGCCAATGCCCAAAACATGGAAAGCTTTCACAATCTCTCTCTTGTCTTCTAGAGGACACCCTTGGGCAGGTGTGTGGAGAGGTGTTCTCCAGGGTACCAGAAAAAAGTCTCAGAGCAGAAGCAGATTTGCTGCCACAGATGTGACCGTTGTCCAGAAGGGACTTTTTCTAACAGGACAGGTGAAAAATGATTAATGGAGATTCAAAAATGTTCAGCAGCTCAGGATGTTTAATGCTCACCATGTGATAGAAAGATTGAGTGAAAACTTTATTAGGGTCAAAGACCAGCTACATATGATACTTACCTAGAGTAAGAAAGAAGAAAATACAAAGAATGTTGTCTGACATAAAACCCGAGTCAGATTAATCAATATTTCGAGACAATAGCTGTCAACCTAAGTCAGTGACACACCGAGACTTTGTCCATGTCCAACCAGCTAGGACCACCATCCCTCATGATCTGTCTTTGGACACCCATCGTGGCCACGAAGAATATAGCAACACTGTATGTTATTGTTGGGTTAGTGTCAGATGCAGTATATAGATATATTTTTGTTCCATACAGCCTGGGAAACAGTAAATACATTGCCTCTTTTTCTATATCACTTGCTTTCCTCTGTTTCTCAGCCCTTGTTCCAAACTTGTATTCTGAGGACATTCTTCTGGTAACTAGTTTTAAACTAGTTTCCTAATTTTGCTTTTTCTCGGTGTCTGATTCTGGAACAAAGTCTGCTACAAAGGGCCACCATAGTGATGTAAGAAAAGCTTTTTAAAGTTTCTCAACCTGATTTCTGCACTATGTTGCTAAAGTGTTCTGGAAACAGGGCAGTTGGATAGGGATTGTGCCCAATGCTCCCATCATGCAGCCCTCAAAGATTGTTCAATCCGCTATTGATTTAAAAGCAGAAAGAGATGAATGGTTGGCATTTTCAAATGAAATTAAAAGGAAATCAGATCCAGACATTAGACTGGCAGCCACTGAAGACCAGCCAGTGTTTTAGTCTCTGGGGAATTCTGGAGAACAAATGGAGAATGGGAGAAGGATTCATGTCCCTATTGAGTTCTATGGTGCAAGGTAGACAGGCAGGCCAGCTGAGAAGCCGCAAATACGTCTTACACCTACCTTGCAAGGAACTTTGGGGATGGTTGGAAGCGAGGAGAGAAATTCAACTGAAAAACAACTTTTATCATTAAGAGTTTTCCCCTACCTGGCCTGCATTCCAACTTTCTTTCTCCCTTTTGACTGCTGCTGTACACTTCTTTTGTTCCACAAACTCAGCCTTCCTGCTCAGCTATCACATAATACATTCTTTAGTTCAGAAGTCTGAATCTCAGTAGTTCTTTCTTACTATTCTCAGAAGGAGGGAGAGTAGGCCAACACACAACACGTTACAGCCACAGTGGTATTTTAAGTAGGCATTGAAATTCTCACTTATTATTTCACTGTGGGCTACCCTGGCCCAAGAGGAAAAAGACCTAAGACATGTTTGAGGTACTTCACTCACTTTTGCTCCTTGCAGATGCAGCTCATTGTGACCCATGCATGGAAGATCAATACCCAAACAAGAATCGAGACCAGTGTGTCCCCAAGAAGATCCACTTCCTTTCCTACCAGGAGATCCTAGGGGTCATTCTGGCCTCACTGGCCCTTCTCCTCACCCTGAAGACGTCGCTGGTGATGACAACTTTCATCATACACCGTGACACGCCATTGGTCAAAGCCAACAACCGAGACCTCACCTACATCCTCCTGGTCTCCCTCTTGCTCTGCTTCTGCTCCTCATTTCTGTTCATCGGTCGACCCACAAAGGTCATGTGTCTATTGCAACAAATGGCGTTCGGCATTATCTTTTCTGTGGCCATTTCTTCTGTTCTGGCAAAAACAGTCACGGTGGTTCTGGCCTTCATGGCCACCCAGCCAGGAAACAGGGCAAGAAAACTCCTGGGGAGAACATCAACCAACTCCATTCTCCTTGCTTGTCCCCTAGGCCAGTGTACCATCTGCCTGGTTTG
This sequence comes from Varanus komodoensis, assembly GCF_004798865.1. NCBI lineage: Eukaryota > Metazoa > Chordata > Lepidosauria > Squamata > Varanidae > Varanus > Varanus komodoensis. The sequence goes on along the minus strand of NW_025335564.1, from coordinate 95,392 downwards.
GTTAGTCATGGCTCCTCCATTTGTAAACCTAAACTTCCATTCCCTTGTGGAAGAAACCATTGTGGAATGCAATGAAGGCTCCGTTGCCTTGTTTTATACCATGCTGGGCTACATGGGTTTCCTGGCCCTTCTCAGCCTCACAGTAGCTTTCCAAGCCAGGAAATTGCCCGACACTTTCAATGAAGCCAAGTTCATCTCCTTCAGCATGCTGGTCTTCTGCAGTGTTTGGGTCTCCTTTGTGCCTTCCTATTTGAGCACCAAGGGCCGGTCCATGGTGGCTGTGGAGGTCTTCTCCATCTTGGCCTCGAGCACTGGCCTGCTGGCCTGCATCTTTTTCCCAAAATGCTACATTATTCTCCTCAGGCCCAATCTCAATTGTAAAGATCATCTAATGAGGCCAAAGACGGTCTAAAGAGCATAAATTTGTGGGAGTGTGGGGGGATTCTTGCCATTGATTTTTCTATCAGACATTCAGTCAGCCAGAATTTGCCATGCTAGACATCCTTATAGAAGTCATGGTCATCCTGTTCAGTTTCATCTTGAAATAAAACAATCTGAACGACCTCCCTCTTGTGGCATGTTTTCACATAATCCTGGTGGGATGATAATATATTGTTTCTAATTATTTCTAGTCATTGAACATAATACTGTTCTGAGTTTGATGTTGTTTTTGACTTCTGGTCCTGACTCCTTCATAAAGTGAATCATGTTCTGTTCAATCTCAGCTCTTGAATATATGGCTGAAATCTAAGAGAGGAGACACCTGGAGGAAAAACCTCTGGAAGATTCCATAAATAGGAGGTAGCAGCCTGAAACCTTTTGCTGATATGTTTCCAGTGTAGCTGAAATGAGTCAGGAGGCACTCTAAGATGATGGAGGTATCCCTCAGATCAATCTCCATACTAGAATCAGTGGGCTTGGTCAGAGGCCACCCAAGGGAAGATAAAGAAGAGCCAATGTTGACTGGTTGTGCGTGGATTGTGACTCAGCACCTGCAATCCTTGAGGCTTCCTAATCATTCCTGGAGACTCATCCAGTTGAGTTTAACTCCTGCTTCTGTTAGTTTGCTGTGGCATCATATTCTTCCATGTACTACAACACACACGTTTGACGATTGAAATGCTCTACAGTCAAGGAAGTCACTGGTATGAAAATCAGGGTGAAAAGGGAGAAGATGCCTTTCAATTAAGAATTCCTCTTCTCTGAAAAACGGAGGCATGAGAGTTGATGCACACAGGTAATTCTTTTTCCAAATCCACACTTGTCTTCTTATTCACAGTGTGAGGCACACAGAGGACCTGTCACGTAAATAAACAGGACTGGTCTGTGCCAGGGGTTCCCATGAATACCTGCAATGACATTCTTTGGAATCCATGCTTCTTCAGTTCACTGTCTTCCACTGGTGGCTGGCCCAGTCTTAGAAACAAGCTAAGTTGGAACATAGAAACATAAATACAAATCAACAGAGTAAGAACAGGTCTCCTGTGCCATCTAGTCTGAGCCCTGGCATCAGTCAGTTCCACTCATGACATGTCTACCATGTGCATGTCCAGCCTATCCTTGGACACCCTCTTTGATGGGGCTTCAACCAATTCCCGTGGAAGCTCATTCCATACCCTAGGGTTTCGTACTGTCAGGAAGTACTTCCAGGAGACCAAATTGAACCTTGGTTCCTTGAGATTTTCTCCATTGGAACACATTCTCCCATCCTCTGAAGGGGAAAACAGGTCTCTACACACCTCCATATGGCACCGCCTCACAAACCTATGTGTCACTGACATATCTCCTCTTGTCAAGGCTGAAAAGACCCAACTTCCTCAGTAGGCTTTACCTGAAATCTGGCCACCATCCTTGAGTTCCTGTGCTATACTGATTCCAGCCTGGCTATGTCCTTCCAGTAAGGTGGAGCCCTGTACCGAACACAATACTCCGGTTGTGACTGCACTGGAGTCATATGGAGTGGCAGCAGTACCTCTCTTGATCTAGAAGCCGCCCTCCAGGATATGCAACCAAGGGTGGTGTTTGCCCTCTTGACTGCTGCATCAAACTCTGAAGGGGAAAAGCAAGAGATCCATTCATATTCCGGGGATGCATCCCGCTGGATGCATATGCAGGGCTATGGGGCTTTAGGGCAGGTCTCCAATGGCAATACTTGGTGAAAATGTTTTCATTCTGTGTCCAAATAAAACAAGGCACATAAAATAGGGGAAAATGCTAATCATTTTCTCATACAATTTTCTCAGAACCAGAAAGTGACTAATGTGAAACCTTTTGTGCTTCACTCCAAATGGATGTTGCTGAAACTTGAGGGTTGGAAAGAAGAACTTGGGATGAGTCTTGCAAAAGATGTCTCAATTCAAGTGAGGATCTTTTATATACAGGCCAACTAATTCCCACAGCGAGACCATGTGTCAGAGCTCATGTGCCACCTCATTCCTCTGTCTTAGCATGCCAATTTTGATTGTACTAGAGTTAACCACAGACTATTTATTGGTTATATTTAATCTTGGACTTACATCACTCTTTTTCCTTCCAAGGAATTCAAGGAAGGAATTCTCCTTTTCCTCTCAGTCATGTCCTCCCAACAACAACCCTGTGATGTAGATTGATCTGAGGGTTTGTGAATGGCCCAGATTCACCCAGGGATCTCCAGGACTGAATGGTAGTAGAACCCAAACTGCCAGAGTCCCAGTCCCACCCTTTTAGCACTCTCAGTCATGAAACCATCCTGGCTCTTTTGAGGACACATTGTCTTCAAGTGCCCAGTCCATCCCATGGTGAGATGCTGCATGGGATTCTAGTTGCAACCATGCCTGTGTTGCAGCCATTCCTCTTTCAGTGATGCCACAAAGAACTACAAGCACTTTGTAGCACCCTATTTGTTTCTGTGTCTATAAGGTGTCACAGGAATAGCTGACATTTCTCTCAATTCATCATCTCATTAAGTCTGACTGATAGCTAGCTGAGATCTACCCCCCAAGACTCTCATAAGATTCATTCCTCCATTTCACTAAGGTGGTCACTTGCCAATGATAACAGGATTAAGGGCACAGATTAGCATGCACAAAAGCATTTGGACTCATTTCAAATGCCATTTCCTGTGAATTCCTTAAGCATGATGACTACAATAGGAAGACAATGACATGGAGAATAGGTTTTGGCAGAAAGATTATTCAAAACAAATCATTTTGAAAATAATTTTATGTCAATTCTGGGAATTGTGATCACTGCAAATGAAGCCTTTGAAATTGGTACAATTTGGGGAGGAAATTGAGCCTGGATACAGGAATCAGTCCTTTCTTAGAGGTGGTCGTCATGTCTCCCTGTCCTCTGGCCCCATCTTCTCTGGCTCTTTCAATGTAACTCAACACCATCTGGCTCCTTCCATCTCTACCACTGAAGTCCTTGGCAGGAAGCAGGAAGATGTGGAATGGACCATTCTCCCTGGATGGATGTGAAGACTCTCCTTTGATTTCTTTGTAGACATGACTTGTGGGCAATTCTTTGAGTTCCCTTTTCTCTACTTTAATCTATTTGCTTTGCCCTTGAAGCAGTAGCATGCCCTGGCCTTGCCATGAACCATATTTTGCTTGGGTGTTGAGCTCTTTATTTCTTGTTGTTGATGCCAGAATTGAGCTTAGAGACAGGAATGGATTCCCATTTCTTCAGTGGAAAGCTTGCCAGTGGATCATCTTTCCTTCTGGGCCTATTTTCTGAGAGTTTAGGGGTTTCTTCAACAGCAGCTTCTGGCTCCTTCCATCCCTGCCAATGCAGGCAATGGCATGTGATTGTAGCATGAGTATATGTGGCATGGACCTTTCACCCAGGCCTGAAGGGAAGACTCTTTCCTCTGATGTGTTTGAACATATTCTCAGTCTTTCAGCTGCAATGGATGGCACAGTTCATCTGGGTTCTGGAAGGGTGCAGCTTAAAACAGGTGAATGAAAAGTACTTTACACACTTCACATAAACTTGTAGTAGGCAGCGATCAGATCAAAAGCCATCAGGATATTCTGAAGATACAGTTATCTGGGGAAGAAATTGTGAAAATTTTGAAAAGAAAAGTGAAAATCTCTGTTGATTCTACCTCTGTCTCGGCAGAAGTCTCTTTACCACCATCTCAAAATGTCTGGGTTGTTGTGTCAGTCTAGCCAACACAAGGTGCACACAACATGACAAAGCAACTTGTATGTATGTATTTAATACTTTTATATGCCATCCCATCACTGATGTCCTGGGATGGTTTACAACACCAATAAATAAAAAAAATAAAGAGATAAAAGTAGCACAGCATCCTATAATAAATATGACAACTACAAATTAATACAATTGACAATTAAAATAGTGGGAAAATAAAAATTTTCAGTTGGCACTGAAAGGAAAATATCAACTCTATCTAATACATCCAGTCACCCAAATCAAAAGGTAGCTGTGCATGAGATTTAACTCTGCACACTTCAGGTGCTGATGGCCTACAGTTGCTTTGTTTTGTGCAATGAAAATTTGTCATTAATTTAGAGCAGTATGATGCCTTTTCCACCACATCTTTTTGATGAGCAAACCAGGGCACCTGTTGACTCACAGAACATCCCTAAATATGGAAGGGCATGGACTTGCTTGAATGGATTGGCTGGTTCTTCCATGGACCATTTGAGGACACTGCCATTTCTAGAAAACAGCATGACTTTGAATTTGCCTTAGTTAATCTTGCCCAGGTGATCTTAGTTAATTTGCCCAGGTGATCTTCTTGGCAGTACTTGCTGACTGCCCTCAGCAAACTTCTTAATCCAACTCTGGTTTGGGATAACAGTACAGAATCAGCTGTGTACAGGAGAATAGAAATAAGTTTGTAGCCAGCTTAGGGGCTGGAGTAATTAGGCCCCCAACAATGTCATCCATATTTCAATTGAATGATGCAGGAGTGAGGATGCAGCTTTGTCTGACTCCCTTTGTAACAAGCATGGGTCCAGGAGCTGTCCATCTGGTAAGCATCACACCTTCAGGCAGGTCTTGAAATATAAGCATGTGATCAGAAAGAGGAGTCTTTTGTCTATGGTTACAAAATTCACTTTGTCCCAGGGTCCACCCAGAATATTGAATCAAATGCATCCCTCAGATCAATAAAAGCTCCACACAATGTGCCAAAAGGTATCTGAGCATATTGGCCATTTAGATCAGCTGGAAAAAAAATGGTGATCAGCTTCCACAAAATTGAACCTGAATGAATTTGTTAACTTGATATGAAAACCAAAATTACCCAATTAAATTCAGTATGGAAAATGCCATTTAGAATACTAACTTACTATATATTAAGTATATGGCTGTACTTAATATACAGTATTATTAATTATACTGTACTAATAATGAAGTGGTACCCTTCATGGATCACTGCCTTGTGGTGAAGGGGCTTGCATAGCACAATGAAGCTATGAGCTATGCTTTGCAGGGAACTCATTGCATTATCTGGTGGGCACAGTTCACTTGCTTGATGGCTCTTCCGAAGCTTTGCCTGAGTTTGAAATGAACATGGCCTGGAAACCACATGGGTTGGTCAAGGCCAGGCATTTCATGTGGGAATGTCAAAGGGAATGTCCACCCGGATCCTTGCAGGTTTCTTCCCATTTAGTTACACACACCAGATTCCTCTTGGCTACGAGAGCAGGTGGAATTTGGAACACCAAAGAGATATCTAAGCCCAGGAAAGCTTCCTAAGTGCAGAATGTGAGGACACTCTTGGCTGCAGAAGGTGCTGAGCACCAGCATTGAGCAGGCACATTGTCATTCAAGAACAGCTCCCAAGAGCAGAAGGGACAAAGGAAGGCACCTCACACCTCCCTTGCCTTGATCATGGCTGTCTTGCAGGGTAGCAACAAAGCTCTTTCACCTCACCCACAAATGCACTTTCTGTCTCTGGACCAAAATAAGAACCGCTGCCATTGTTGGAGAATGGTTGGACACCTTCGTGCCCTTTGCAACCTCAATTGCAATTCCAACTTCTACCTTCCACGTACCAGGATACACTCCTCTGAAAGGCATTCCTGTCTTGGGAGAATGTGGACATGTGATGTGCGCGAGTAAGAAAAATTGAAATAAACTTGCTATTATGAACCATGAAAAAGGTCTAAGGGCCAAAACAATTTCAAATTGTGGAACTTGTAGTTCCAATCACTGCGGATGGGTGAGAAACCTGGGTGGGGAAGAAGGTTGCTGTTTGTTAGTTTGTTTGCTTGTATGTTTTTTGTGCTATTTTGGTTGAGCAGAATACAAGCATTGCTTGCTTGCAGATTTGGACTTTTCTTCCATTGGCCCACCAAAGCTCTTCCACAGCCCTCCTTAATTGTCTTTGTGTGTCTAATGGGCAGGGATGCCTGGACTGGCCCAACTGATGCCCACTGAAGGTCTTTAAATTCTGCCTAGAGGTTTATTCCTGCTCCGGTTTATATCAGACTAATTGTTTCCAGTAAAACGTATGCTCATAATGCATTGAGGAATGCTTTCAACATTTTAAAAGGGGTTTTGTCATCCTCCCAGACACTCAATTTCAAATTTCTCAGAAAACCAAGCCACTCAAGAGGAAATTGAGGAGTGATTAAGACACTCCCCCTTGCTATGTTCACGTGCCCAAGCCCTGCCATGACCTCAGCAGAGCCTTTGGCTGTAACTGTTACAATAAGAATCTCATTCTGGTAGAGTTGGAAGGGGCCAAGAAACCACCTTTCTTGGCAATATCTTCCAACATGGGTTGGGCCAGGAGGAAATCTGTAAGTGGCATGAACTCACCAAACTGGTTCCCTTTTTCCACGTTGCTGCAGCAGCCCAAAATGCATCTTCAGGGGGCATGGAAGAGGGATGCTGCTTGTGCAGCTATTGCAGAAGGTACCTTTCTTGTTGAGCCCCATGTGACCAGCTTCTTTGGCATCAGGAAGTTCCCTAAGTGGCACTGCATCCAATCGGGGAGAAGCTCAACCCTCCAAGCGCATTTCAGGTTGTGGTGACTTCTCTGCGAGTGCTAGGTGCACCAGGCAGGAATTGGGACTCAGGGCCGCTGCAACATTTGGAGAGCTGAGCCCAGGGAATCCAACAGGATCCTCCTCCCGAACCTGTTCCCCACGCATCCCTGCTTGTACGACCCAGAAAATGTATTGCTGCTGCGTCATTTTGAACCCAACTTACTCAGATTTATTTCACCCTGGCTAGAAAAACCCCAGATCAGTTACAAGTGTTTACTGACCAGCTAATGAAGCTGGTGCTCAGCAAGAATGCCAAAGTCCCCAACACAATCTGCAAGGGGAGGGGATGGGAGGGAAGGGGAGCCCACTTCTGAGAGTATCCCCACCAGGTCAGGTGAGTGGCTGCGGTGGCAGTGGAGAAGACTGGATGTTACAACAACACAGCTGTCCACCCGGCTCAATCAACTTGCTGCCTTCTGGATGGTGGAAGTGAGACATTGGTGCAGCAGCCCCCTCATGCCCCACCGTCCCACATGTCATAAGTATGCTAATAAAACCTAGATTTAGACTTCCTTTTCATCTAGGCCAGGTGAGGTTCTTTCCCTTGCCTGAGCTTTATACAGGACCTGTAGAAGGAGCACAAATTGAAGCTCAGTCCAGAGAGACTAGCCATACTGCTGCTGGACAGCCCGTCTGCCCAGAGAACTGTTCAACCAGTCTCAAATAGGTCACACTCTCCCTGAAGGTCAGAGTTTGCACTTTGTGAAAGGCCAGCTTCTTGTCCTGATCTCTTCCACTTCCTGAGGACACATCCCTCTCCTCTGACAGGCCTTCTTCTGGCCTTCCGTTATCCCCCTTTCCACACATCATCCTTTCTATGCCCACTCCAAGGTGTTCCTCATTGAGTTCAATTTGCACCAAAGCAAAGCATTGACTTACACCAACTGCAGCCAAGATCCCTCCCTCTGAAGCCTCCCCCTGGGAGAGGAAACTCCTCCACCCCATCTGTGTTTCTTCTTTTCGCTTCATTGCCCACTGGACATCGAGTGGGGAGTAGTGAGCCCCAACAGCCTCTCACTGATTCCCAAACCCCAGAAGGGTTCACCATCTTCCTCCAGTATTCAGAACCCCTGGTGGGAGAAAAAATCCACATTTGCATGCTGCCAGCCATGCCTGTATCAAATGGTAAAGGCACAAGTTTGTTAAGCCTGACGCCACCTGGTGAGCTGCAGGATGCCCTCTTTCATGTGATTTAGCACTATTGTGGCTCATGGTCAGTAAGTAGCATGAAGGAGGCAGCCCAGACATTGTGCCATAGTGCTAGCATAACCCACTTGACTGCCTGGGCCTCCCTCTTGATCAAGGAACATCTTTGCTTTCAGGGATCTAATTTTCCTGCTGTGACATAACACAGGGTGTTCCAGTGAGACCTCCTCCTCAGTCAGTAAGACTCCACCCCCACCTTCTGCGACCCTCAACCATTTCTTCCCAACCAGATTAGTTAGCGCTTCTGCTTTGGTGGGAAAATGTGGGTTCTTCTAAGCCTTCTACTTGGGGCATGGGGTAGGCATCAAATTTTGACACTGTGTTCAGCTTCCAAAACTCTAAGCAGAATCTCACCAACCCATCTGGTTCTAGCACTAGTATTGACTGGCCTCCCCACGGACTCACTGATTCCTCTATTACACCTAGCAAAAGCATGTTTACCACTTTCACCTTCTCGGACTGCCTAAAATTGTGGAGCTGGGGTTGTGTAGGAACCTGCAAGAGCACTCCAGGTGCAGTCTTAGTATGGTGGGAGATCATGTGTCTTCTCCCAGGAAGGTTCAGAAAGCCCTCCAAAAACTTTCCCTCAAGCTCCCAGAGTTGAGCTATTTGCTGGGCCAGTAGTCCAGGCCCCATTGTGAGCTTACTGAAGGCTGTGAGGGCACGTTCTCCTCCACATGGGTCTTCCTCTGCAAAGTGTGCCTGCCACTCTCCCTCCCTCCATTCTTTGACCAGGTTCACATGATGAAGTTTCATTAACCATCTCATATCTGTTAATTGTACCTCATAATGAACAGGTCCTGCTCTCCGGGTGACCTCATATGGACTTGTCACTGAATGTTTTGTCACTACCCAAGAACAATAATAGAAGTACCTTTAGGACTGGCTTAAACTCTCTGGGTCTCACTGCCCCCCCCACCCCGATTATGGTGGACCTTCTGTTTTTTCCTGGGCCTCTTTTAAATTGTCCAAAACCCTCAAGGCTAGGGCCCTGAGATACTGCCACATCTCTAGCACCTTGAAGAGGGGAAATTTCCATCTGGGGGGTCTGCTTCCCTGCCTTCCTCCACTAAATCCAGGATGCTCTGATGGTGTCCCTCATATAGCAATAAATAAATAAATAAATATAAAAAACTTAATTGAGAACCCAATAGAAGCTTGGGGCTCTATCCTTACCACAAAAATCAGGGATTCCAGCCACAGGTGCCACTGCCTCTGACAGGAGCTGATGAAGGTCCTCAGCATATGTTTGAGAGTTTGGTTGAAAGATTCCACTAAATGATTGCTCTGGGGGTGGTATACTGCCAGAGCAGGTGGAGGGGGTTTAACCTTCAGGGTCTTCCACATTTGCCCTAATATCTGATAATATTCATCCTGTGACTTCTCATTATTTCCTTGGGGAATCCTACTCTTGGGAGTAGGTCCAGCAATTCCTGGGCTGTGTTCCTGGCCATGGTACTACATGAAGCTATGGTCTTGGTGTACCTAGTGGCATAATCTATTACTACCAAGATATATATGTGGTCTTTAGCAGTATTTTCCAGGAGTCCTACTATGCCTACCACATTGCAATCAAATGTCTCCCCCATGGTGGGAGCAGTATAAGGGGCCCAGCTGAGTGCTTTTCCCCTGGAAATACTGTTTAGAGTGTACATACATTCCCAGCCAGTGGAACAGCTGAAGCATTCTCTCTGTTGTTTTATCCACCCCAAGCAGTTACACTTCTAAGATCTCATCTAACGGTGCATCTGGATCAAAGCATTTCCAGGACAGCCACTGAGCGCCACTCCCACTCCTGATTGTGGGAAAGTGGCCAGCAGATCTCTTCATGGATCACTGCCTTGTTGTGGTGAAGAGGTTTGTGTAACTAAATGAAGTTATGCTGTGCAGGTGCACCCAGGACGGACAGGTCATGGCAGAGAGCTCTGATAAACAGTGATGCAGTGGAGAAAGAAATGAAAACCCACTCCAGTATCTTTGCTATGAAAACCCCATGGGCAGTATTCAAAGGCTAAAAGATATAATGCCGGAAGATGAGTCCCTCGGGTCAGAAGGTGTCCAGTGTGCTAAAGGGGAAGAGCAAAGGCCAAGGACTATGAGCATCAGAAAGAATGAAGCAACAGGGTCAAAGCCAAAAGGACACTCAGTTGCAAGTACATCTGGGAGTGAGAGCAATCTGATGCTGTAAAGAACAAGACTGCATAAAAACCTGGAATGTAAGATAAATGAATCAAGGTGAGCTGGACATGGTCAAACATGAGATGACAAAACTGAACATCGACAACCCAATTGAATGCAGAATTCCAGAGAATAGCTAGAAGAGATAAGAATGCCTTCTTAAATGAATAGTGTAAAGAAATAGAAGAAAACAATAGAATAGGGAGGACCAGAGATCTCTTCAGGAAAATTGGAGATATGAAGGGAAGGTTTCATGTGAAGACGGGCATGATAAAGGACCAAAAGGGCAGAAAAACTATACAACAAAGAACTTAACGTCCCTGATAACCACAATGGGGTGGTAACTGACCTTGAGTCAGACGTCCTGGAATGTGAAGTCAAATGGGCCTTAGGAAGTCTGAGCAACAACAAAACTAGTGGAGGTGACAGTATTCCAGCTGAGCTATTCCAAATCCTAAAAGACAATGCAGTAAAAGTGCTACACTCAATATGCCAGAAAATTAAGTAAACTCACCAGTGACCACAGGATTAGAAAAAATCAGTATACATCCCAATTCCAAAGAAGAACAATGCTAAAGAACATTGAAACTACTGCGCCATTGCACTCATTTCACATGCTAGCAAAGTTATTCTCAAAATCCTACAAGCTAGGCTCCAGCAGTATGTGGACTGAGAACTACCAGAAGTACAGGCAGGATTTCAAAGAGGCAGAGGAACTAGAGAACAAATTGTCAACATGCGCTGGATCATGGAGAAAGCTAGAGAGTTCCAGAAAAACATATACTTCTTCAGTGACTATGGTAAAGCCTTTGTGCAGATCACAACAAATTGTGGCAAGTTCTTAAGGAGATGGGAGTATCACATCATCTTGTCTTCTGAGAAACCTATATGCAGGTCAAGAAGCAACAGTGAGAACTGTGCACAGAAGCACTGATTGGTTCAAAATGAGAAAAGAGTTCGGCAAGGCTGTATACTGTCGTCCTGCCTATTTAACTTATATGCAGACCACATCATGAGAAAGGCAGGGCTAGATGAATCACCACTTGGAATTAAGATTGCCAGAAGAAAAATCAGCAACCTCAAATAGGCTGATGATACCTCTCTAATGGCAGAAAGTGAGGAGTTACTAAAGAGCCTCTGGATGTGGTTGAAGGAGGACAGTGCAACAGTTGGCTTGAAACACAACCTTAAGAAAACTAAGGTCATAGCATCTGGTCCTCTCACTTCCTGGCAAATAGATGGGGAAGAAATGGAGGTAGTGACAGATTTTATTTTCCTGGGCTTCAAGATCACCGCAGATGGGGACGCTTGCTCCTGGGGAGGAAAGCTATGGCAAATCTAGACAGCAGACTAAAAAGCAGAGACATCATCCTTCCAACAAAAGTGCGTATAGTCAAGGCTATGGTTTTCTCAGTTGCAATGTATGGTTGTGAAAGTTGGAATATAAGGAAGGCTGAGCTCTGAAGAATTGAGGCCTTTGAATTTTGGCGCTGGAGAAGACTCCTGCGAGTCCCTTGTACTGCAAGGAGATCAAATCAGTCAGTCCTAGAGGAGTTCAACCCTGACTGCCCTGACTGCTCTTTAGAAGGCTAGATACTGAAGATGAAACTCAAATAATTGGGCCACCTAATGAGAAGGAAGGGCTCACTGCAGAAGGCTCTAATGCTGGGAACAATTGAAAGCAAAAGAAGAGGACAACAGAGAATGAGGTGGCTACATGGAGTCACTGAAGCAGTTGGTGTGAGCCTAAGTGGACTCTGGGGGATGGTGGAGGACAGGAAGGCCTGGAGAAATGTTGTCCATGGGGTCGCGATGGGTCGGACATGACTTTGCGACTAACTACAACAGCAAGTGGACCCCAAACACTTTGGAAGTTCTGGTGGGCAGGGATCACCCTTTGAGTGCACTCTTCCCAAGATTGAGTTGGGCGCTGATCTTGTGGAGAAGGTGAGGTGGTGGGTTTGGCTGGAATCGTTACACAATATTTCCCTGATTGCTGGAGTGCTTGGCATGTAGGAGAGGTAAGGGGTCTTGACCCATGTAGATGGTGCTTTGGTACATGAGGAAGAAAGAAGTAAAGAAGGGAGAAATGAATTAAAGGATTGCAGCTGCTGCTCCTTTGGAAAAAGGAAAAAAATGTGGGCTAGCCACATTTTTGGAATAGTGATGAGGTTGACACAGGTGACCTCCTTGTTTGCTGAAGCTGCTGATGATTGAGGGGAAACAGCTGCACTTTTGCCTTGGATGTTGAAGCTGGCCAGCCAAGCCCAGGGAAAAGCAGCCAGTTTGGAACTCGATCATTTCTTAGCTCTATGGCAAGACCACAGAGATGAGAAAAAAGAGGATGCTCTATCAGAAAGTTACTAGCACTATGTGAGTGCTGTAGAAGTAGTGTATGACAAGTGCAAAGCTCCTTTGGGAGTTTGAACAGCTCTGCTTTCAGCCAAAGAGTGAAGGCAGGCTTGGCCTAACACTCAAAAGAAATCTTGGTCATAGAATCATAGAATGGTATAGTTGGAAGGGGCCATGAATACCACTGAGTCCAACCCCCTGCTGTTGCAGGACACCATGTTACACCATCCCACTCAGATGGCTGTCCAGTGTCTTTTTGAATGCCTCCAGTGTGGGAGAGCCCACCACCTCTCTAGGCAGCTGCTTCGACTGTCATATTGCTCTGACCATCTGTAAGATGTGCAGCCTGAATCTGGCTTGTCACAACTTGAACGGATTATTCCGTGTCCTAAACTCTGGCTTTAGCAAGAAGAGATCTTGACCTTTCTCTTTGTGACAGCCTTTGAGGTACTTATAGAGCAGGAGTCTCAAACTCAACTTACCTGGGGGCTGCTGGAAGTAGAGTCTGGGTGAGACTGGGCCACATCAAGTATTCCACCACGGCGGTGGGGGTGGTGGTGGGCCACTCATCCTGCATCACTCCCAGAGGCCAGCCCAGGCACCGCCGGCGCTTTGAAGGCCACAGGGCCCCTTCCCCATGCCCCGCCTGGCCCGGCAATTGGCCCAAGGGCCGCGAGTTTGAGACCCCTGTTATAGAGGGATATTCTAAAGCAGTAGGATATCCTCTATGTCCCTGGTATGCCTAAAGTAATTCAGTTGCCATTATCTAAATCACCAAATATTGTTGATGCACTCTTATAAGAGCATAAATTAGGAAGGAGAATCCTGGAAATTGGAGGGTGTGTTTTGCACCAGCAACAAAGGGTGGCAGAGTTAAGATGCCCTGCTTTTGCCAAAGTCTTCTTACCATAACCAGCCCTGGCATGTCATGGGGTACAGCAAAATTTGCTTGGGGTACACCAAAATTTCACTTATGGTATCCTCATGTTTGTTGTGTGCACCCTCTTTTTCAGACCAAGGATGTTGATCAATAAAAATCGACAATGGAGCAAAGCACCTCCTCCTTCAATATTTTCATGGATGCATTCATTTAATCCATAGGTCTGAGTTTTGATTGTTTGGATGAAACATCTATTGGCTTTTGTATGTATTCAAGATACATTGTGGCATTCTTGTATCTATGTGAGTGGGCCTAGACCATCACTGCAGACAAGTAACTGTTGGAAAAATTGATTCTGTTTAAACTCCACCATAGAGCATAATGAGAGTTGGACATGCACATGGTGGGCATGTTGTGAGCGTAGCTGGCTGGAGCCAGGGGTCAGACTAGTTGGCCCCGGAAGCCCCTTCTGATTCGCTCTGTTTCTATGTTTCTATAATTTCCCATAGACAAGGCAAGCAGAAGGTCTTTGGAACACCCAAGTTCAGCAAAAGGTTCTTTTTTCATGTTGTCTGCACTTTGTGTTGCTACAACAGCAACACAGGCACATTGAGTGGATGCTAAAGAGACCTGTGCTGGGGCAGAGATAGAATGGTCAGAGACTTCCCATTCCTTTTTCCAACATTACGCTCTTTCTTCCCCAACTAATATGAGTCTTCAGAACATTCTGATGACAGGTGGCACATTCTTAAGCCTACTAAAAGGAACAATGAAGGGTGAAAAGGCCTTTCAGCCACCTGTTCTAAGCTGCACTCTTTCAGAACCCAGATGAACTGTGCCATCCACTGCAGATGAGAGACTGAGCACATGTTCAGACACATCAAAGGAAAGAGCCTTCCCTTCAACCCTGGGGGAAATGTCCATACCACCTCCTCATGCTGCACTCAGGTGCCAAGGACAGCTGTGGCTGTAATGGAAGGAGCCAGAAGCTGCTGAGTTGCATTGTGAAAAACATCTGAATTTGCAAAAAATGGTGTCAATGCGCAGGGTGATGTGTTGGCAGCCTCTACCTTGCATTCAAGTCTGATTTCTACTGGAATCCATCCTTGTGTCCAGGTTCATTTTCCTCCCCAGACTGAACTCATTTCAATTCTGGGCCTCTCGTTACAAGCGGGATATAGCAAGGTTGGAATTGGTGCAGCACGGGGCCACAGGGTAAGGAATGGGCTCCCATGGGAGGTGGTTGAAGCCCCATCAGTGAAGGTGTTCAAAGACAGCCTGGACCTGCATATGGTAGGCATGTCATGAGTGGAGCCAACTGAGAATAGATGGCCTAGAGGCTCCTTCTGACTCACTCTGTTTCTATGTTTCTATGTTATGGATTTGGAATCAAAGTCCTGGTGGATGCCAGAGATGTCAGTGTTGCAAAATGAGTTTGAGTTTGTGCCAAAGGTAGCTCAATCTGCCAAATGCAGTTTTCTGTAATTGCCTCAGTTTGGGATGAAGAAGTCATACTCTTCCCAGAGCACAAGGCCCCAAGAAAAATCAACAGCATTCAAGAATACTTGACCTGTCTTCTGCTACCTCTCCTGATGGAAGTGCCATGGATTTGGAACCAAAGTTCTGGTGGATGCTAGAGATTCTGGAAATTCCAGGCAAATATATTGCACTGGATCTCTGAGGCATATTTGATATTCTTGGGACTAGCATCCAATAGGTCTGCAAAGCCCCAAAAAGCCCACTTACCAACAAAGAAAAGGCTGAGTACAGAGAGTGAGATGTCTTTCCATTGTCACCCTCAGTGTTCCCAATAGACCTTACTCTGGGAAATTTCCTCTGCCTGGCAGGCGCTCTAGAAGTTTTCCTCCATCTGCACACCTTTGATCTTCTAACTGCTCCCATTGCTCTCAGTCTGGGATGTACACCAGAGGAGTATGAGCTCCTTCACACAGAGGACGCACAGTGGAGCACCCATGCCTCCTGGAAGCGTCTTCTCTGTGTGTCAGGTATTGACAGAACCACCAGCATCTCAAGTCAAAGTCCTCCAAAGTCCCTCTGGAAACCATTCATATTTTCTAGTTAGGGAGACCTGACTCCATGGTTAGGGGCTGGAAGGTCTCCCCAAATGGGGAACTATCTCCTAGCTTATCTCACTTGTGTCTGAGTCTAATTAATCAGGAAGAAATGTATGGAGCACTGGTGCCCTGCTGTTCCCTTCATGGGACCATCCTGCTGAGCTGGGCATCAACACATCCAATCTGAACAGCAGGTGATGTCCTTTAGCAGAATATCTTCAGATGGGGCAAAAGAGGAGAATTGGTATGGCACCCACCTTCTGCTCCAGTCCTCAACTCTGCAGCAGAAGCTAGGCCTGGACTTTTCCCCAACCATCCCACTTCATGGCAGCTCTGTTTGTTCAGTGGAAATTCTTGGAGAGCCAAAACTGTCCCATGGTCACAACTGCCACAGAGTGGAGCTTTATCCATCCTGGCAATGATCCCACAGAAGACCACCAGGGGGAGACAGGCAAGAGGAGTGGGCTAAGCATGCCCATGAGCACGTTCATGTGTTCAGTCAAAGAGGAGGCACATGCTCCTTTGATAGGCTCATCACACAACCTTGTCCCTCAGTGTGTAGTGAGTTACAATATATGGTCATCACTGTCTTCCAACCCATACTCTCTATCCCTTACCCATCTTGGGAGACACATTCAAGAGGCACTCTGTCCATCTCTGTACATGGAGAAACAAGGGCTACCCATTTAATGCAACCATCCAGACATACACCCAGCAATGAGTATCCCCAGGTAGGTCTCCTGTTGCTTGCCCAGAGAGCTTCAGCTATTGGGTGAGATAGAAATGAAACTAATACAATTAATTACTCAGCCACCATTTTCCTTTTACATTGTGGGGTACTGCATCTCCAAGACAAAACAATCCAGGGATTGCCCAGTTTATTGAAAGGTCGGGCAAATGACTGCTCGGTCACATTGGTCCTGGCAGTTAGGCCATCCTCATCAGTTCTGTAGCATCTTCTTAGCTCAGATATTGTGGCTGTATCATCCCACAATGTCACTGCACTGATATCCCCAGGAACCACCCCTCCCTCCCAATCCAATGAGTTGGTTCATGAACCATTGCCCAGCCAGGTCTCCATGATGGATTGTGGAGATTACATGGAGACAGGTCAAAGGGCAGAAAAGGAAACCTAAAGAGGAGTTGCAATGGGCCAGAAAGAAGTTCAGAGTGAAATAAACTTGTTTTTCTACCCAGAGTTCCTGGACTGTGGTTGTTTCTCTCACATTCAATTATGGAAGTGACTGAGAGTCTTGATGAATTCCATGGGGATTTTGATCCGGGAAGTCAACAACACAGAAACCCCAGAGAATGAGCCACAAAAATTGATATGATCTGGTCCCTCCACATTTGGCTGCAGTTGTGTTTGATCACTCGGCACCTGCTGGGGCTGTACAAGGAAGTGTTTTTTGGTGTTCTGCCTACTGAGGAGGGACAAGGCTTTGTGCCTCCGATGATTGTACTGGTCTTGCTGCTGCTTTGGCTCCTGCCTCAAGCCACCCAGATGGTGCAAAGGACTGTGCGTTTTGTGCCCTGGACTGATTCCTTTCGAGCAGACTACCACAGGCCAGGAGACCTCATCATTGGGGGAAATCTACCATTTGGCAGTTATTTGGGGGTAGAAGGAGCAGACTTTCGTGGACCACCCAAATTCAGCAGAGTTGCCTTTTTATCGTAGGTTCCCCCAAGAGTTCATCTATATGGAAGCATTGGGTCTGTATGATGAAAGTTTGTATGCCTCTCAGATTAGCGGTTCTTCTCCAGCAAGATGCAGCAGTCTTGCTGCCCATGTTCCAAATGTTCTAGTTTCATATTTCAGTCTGAGAACCTTCCATGAATATTCTCAAATGATATGGACAGTCAAGAGTTAGGCTTCTTCTTAGCCTTATGATCACAGGTAGAGCTAATCAGTAACTAGTGTACCTGTTGGCTATCTGCTCAGGGTGAGGAAATGCCTCCACTTCCCTGGTCTCCTTCCTTCCAAATAGATCAAGAGAAATCTTTCTAAGAAAAGGCTCACTGTGCTAAAGCTGACCAGCTAGGCTGGTGGTCTGATACAGAAGAAGAGGGCAGTAGAGGTCAGTGACAGAAGATACCAGCTAAATTAGAATACCCACCTTTAGTGTAATGAAGTTGACTGCTGAGAAGCTGATCCCCAGCTGAAGTCCTCTACAACCTTCCTAATCTAGGAGAACTCACTCCACCTTCGAGGTGGTTCACGTAGCTTTCACACAATCTGCCTGAATCCCCTGATGCTTGGTCAGGCTGCTGAGCCTGATACCATATGATATGATGAATGATGTTGAGTCCACCCACCCAGTGCAACTTGTTCAGTATAATTCCCCACAGAAGTTGAAACTGTCTGGTTGTCACTGACCCCCTGCCTCTTCCATGGGACTTCTGGCTTTGGGTTTTCAGCTCAGAATTCCCTCTCCTAAATCAGAATCAGAGTCAACAGGCTCAGAAGTTTAGGAGTAGTGGGCCAAATCCTCACAGCAATCTTTGTGAGCACAAGATGATCGCCACCAGTGGGTCATGAAGTTCTGGGCAGCAATTGACCCTGAAATTTCAGGAAACTATCTCTCTGTGTGTTGATAGCACAAGCTGAATTTCTTGGCAAAGAACGCATGTGATTTGGAGGGTCAGTTCTAGAAAGACATGGCTTTCTTTAAAGTGGGTTGAACTGGAAGGACCTTTTCACACTCTTCTCCTGACACATTTTTGCTTAAAGAAAAAAAAGTCACCTTTTCTTCTCCTGTCCCATGTCCTGATATTGCTCCCAAATTGACAGGTCATTCATCAGGGACTATCAGCACATCCAGGCTTTTGTGTTTGCCATCAATGAGATCAACAAGGATCCGACCCTCCTGCCCAACACCACGCTTGGCTTCCGCATCTATGAACATGTGGCTCTTGCCAAGCAGATGTATTGGAACAACCTCTCTCTGCTCTCCACTCGTGGAAGAATGTTACCCAATGCTAAGTGTGACAGGCAAGATCAACTCATCTCTGTTCTTGGGGGACTGGACTCCTGATCCTCAAGGGAGATCGCATCCGTACTGGGCACCTACAAGATCCCACAGGTAAGAGGGTGGAGCTGGATGGAGTTTGGGCAGCTGCAGAGCCCCAGAATATGGAGGGGGAGTGGCCCGCCTCTGAGAAGAGTTCTGCCCCTGCCATGCTTGTATTGACCCACTTTGGAATAGCAGGTGCAGGAGTCCTTCAGACCTGGCTAACGTACCATCGGGCATCCTTGGGTATCCAGGAATCTCAGGAGGTGATCACCTGCCAGGATCTGCTCTGGTTTCTTTAGGTAATGCATTGGGGAAAAGTGTCAAGGATTCTCCTGAGAATGTAAAGGCCCAGAAAGAAAGAAGGCACTCTTAGATGCTACAAATCAGATTTATAACACTGGTTATAAATTTTAATGTATTTCTATGTATCAATATATAGAAACATTTACCAGGCCCATTTATAATAGTATGCAACAATTTAACATTGGAAGCCGAAATATACATAGATATACATACCTCAAGTCTGCCCATTCCAATGTGGAAACCAGCACTTAATCCATCACCTCTTCTAAAGGTGCAGGTGGTTGTTTATCTTTCCATGGTGGTAAGATCAGATTTTTGGCTGTGAAAGGGTCACAGCGACTCTATTTTATTGGCCCTTGTATTGAATTCTCAGAGATGGGTAGGCAATTTCATTGAACCTGCTTAACCCTGAATATTAAGAAACTTCTTATTTATTTAGAAATTACTGCCTCATCCTAAAGGAAAACTGTCATTAGGCATGCCAAAACATATGGCAATGGGAAGAATTAGCTGTGTTGCACCTCCAGCAACTGGCCAAATTAATCAAGCCCTTATCAAAGAGACATTGGTGTACTGAAAATGCCAGTTCTTGCAGTGTTAAGCTTACCCGCAGTTCCATGATGGATATCCAAATAGGTAAGACTGCAGGTGAGCCTCAACTGAGAAATGTGAGGTGTTCCAGTCCACGACTCTATCTGGGTTTGAAAGCCTGCACACTATTTATTCACAGATTCCTGCTTCAGAATTTGAGGCCAATGTAGATGTTCGGCCTCAGTCAATGTTTCCAAGAAGAAGGGGATCTCAGAAGGATCAGAAACTTCAGAAAGACTGCATTTCTTCAAAGGGCACAATAGCAGGTGGACAGAGGTTTGCAACATTGTACAAGAGGTAGCAACTAAAACTATCCCAAAGAAAAAGGAATGCAAGAAAGCAAAATGGCTGTCTGAGGAAGCTTTACAAATAGCTGAGGAAAGAAGGGAAGTGAAAGGCAAGGGAGAGAGAGAAAAGTACACCCAATTGAATGCAGAATTCCAGAGAATAGTTAGAAGAGATAAGAATGTCTTCTTAAATAAACGTTGCAAAGAAATAGAAGAAAAGAATAGAATAGGAAGGACCAGAGATCCCTTCAGGAAAATTGGAGATAGGAAGGGAACATTCCATGCAATGATGGGCATGACAAAGGACCAAAAGGGCAGGAACCTAACAGAGGCAGAAGAGATTAAGAAGAGGTGGAAAGATTACACAGAGGAACTATACAAGAAAGAGCTTAACATCCCTGAAAACCATGATGCGGTGGTCACTGACCTTGAGCCAGACATCCTGAAATGTGAAGTCAAATGGGCCTTAAGAAGTCTGAGCAACAACAAAGCTAGTGGAGGTGAGAGTATTCCAGCTGAGCTATTCCAAATCCTAAAAGACAATGCAGTAAAAGTGCTACATTCAATATGCCAGAAAATTAGGTAAACTCACCAGTGACAACAGGATTAGAAAAGGTCAGTATACATCCCAATTTCAAAGAAGGGCAATGTTAAAGAACGTTCAAACTACCGCACCATTGCACTCATTTCACATGTTAGCAAAGTTATTCTCAAAATCCTACAAGCTAGGCTCCAGCAGTATGTGGACTGAGAACTACCAGAAGTACAGGCAGGATTTCAAAGAGGCAGAGGAACTAGAGAACAAATTGTCAACATACGCTGGACCATGGAAAAAACTAGAGAGTTCCAGAAAAACATATACTTCTTCATTGACTAGGCTGTATTCTGTCGCCCTGCCTATTTAACTTATATGCGGAGCACATCATGAGAAAGGCGGGGCTAGATGAATCACCTGTTGGAATTAAGATTGCCGGAAGAAAAATCAGCAACCTCAAATATGCTGATGATACCACTCTAATGGCAGAAAGTGAGGAGTTACTAAAGAGCCTCTGGATGTGGTTGAAGGAGGACAGTGCAACAGTTGGCTTGAAACTCAACATTAAGAAAACTAAGATTATGGCATCTGGTCCTCTCACTTCCTGGCAAATAGATGGGAAAGAAATGGAGGTAGTGACAAATTTTATTTTCCTGGGCTCCAAGATCACTGCAGATGGGGACTGCAGCCAAGAAATTAAAAGATGCTTGCTCCTGGGGAGGAAGGCTATGACAAATCTAGACATCATACTAAAAAGGAGAGATATCTCCCTGCCAACAAAAGTACGTATAGTCAAGGCTATGGTTTTCCCAGTTGCAATGTATGGCGTGAAAGCTGGACCATAAGGAAGGCTGAGCACCAAAGAATTGAGGCCTTTGAATTGTGGTGCTGGTGGAAACTCCTGCGAGTCCCTTGGACAGCAAGGTGATCAAACCGGTCATTCCTAAAGGAGATCAATACTGACTGCTCCTTAGAAGGCCAGATGCTGAAGATGAAACTCAAATACTTTGGCCACCTAATGAGAAGGAAGGACTCCCTGGGTAAGAGTCTAATGCTGGGAACAATAGATGGCAAAAGAAGAAGGAGACGGCAGAGAATGAGGTGGTTAGATGGAATCACTGAAGCAGTTGCTGTGAGCTTGAGTGGACTTCGGTGGATGGTGGAGGAGAGGAAGGCCTGGAGGAATGTTGTCCATGGGGTCGTGATGAGTCAGACACGACTTCACGACTAACAACAACAGCAGTGCTCCACCTCAAATGGAGCCATTTGGTTTGGATTTTCATTTGCAGAATAAGAAGGCAGGAAAAAAAGAAAAAGAAAGAAAACCTGACAGTTAGGACCCAAGGGTATGGAATGGACTTCCACGAGAAGTTGATGAGGCCCAATTGGTGAGACTGTTCAAGGATAGGCTGGACATTCTCATGGTGGGCACGTCATGAGTGGAGCTGGCTGGAGCCAGGTGTCAGACTAGATGGCCCATGAGGCCCCTTCTGACTCCCTCTGTTTCTAACAGAATTAACATTCTATGGCACTGTCCTGCAGTGACTCTGTTCTCCATGAGGGCTTCCTGAAGTAAGTTGGTTTTCTTGGATGGAAGAAGATCAGTTACCTTGGAAGACCTTTGACTTCTTTGACAGAACCAATCTTCATGGCTTCTTTCCAAAGAAAACTGTTGACCACATGCCTTACATTGCAAACAGCAGGTGTTGAATACAGTCATTTTCATGCTTAGTTTTTTCCTCCCTAGCAGGGCTTCTGCTGCATTCTTTAGTGAGACCAGTTGTATTTTGGCACAAAGAGAAAACATTTTGCCCAGTGAAAGCCTTCTGGTGAGGTTCAAAAGCTGCACCCTCCACATGTGCATTAAAAAGAGTTCCATTTCTGGATTATGATCAGAAGGGCTCATTTTAATGAGCAGAAAATTCAGTCATTTCTGCCTATGAACTCCATAGGTTGTCTCAATATTAGTGCTGAACTTGGTGGTGGTATCTCCATGCCGTGCATGTCGCTGGGTGATTGTATGGAGAAGATACCCGTAACATCTCACAGAGCATCACTTGCTACAGAGATAAACATTTCAGGGAGTTTCTCTCCTTCTGGGTTGCAGTTGATGTCTTTGAAATCACAGAGCTTGCAGAATAAACCTGATGTTGTTCTAAATGTCTTCATCCTTGCCTAGAGTGTCATGAGATTAACCAGAAATTTCTTTCTTCAGCTTGGATACTCTTTCCTCCAGAATGATCATGGAGAAACAAGGGAATTCCCATCTTTCTTCCAGATCGATCCGCTTGAAAGTCCCCTATATGTGGGCTTGGTCCAATTGCTGCTGCATTTCCAGTGGAACTGGATCGGCCTACTTGTGGAGAATGGTGAGTCTGGTGAAAAGTTTCTCCAGACACTGACACCAATGCTCCAGCAGAAGGACATCTGCGTGGCCTTCACTGAAAAGTTCATCTCAACATGGATCCTTGCAATTAATACTGAATCTGTTCCACATTCTTGGTTGGGGACACAAGTCATGGTTCTGTATGTGGACTACACTACACTATTACAATTAACATTGTACTTGTATAAGTATATTGAAAATGTCAAGATGCCGTTTAGGAAGGTCTGGATCCTGCTTTCGCCTTCAAAAGTATTTGCAGTGAACAAACATTCAGACCGTGGATATTCTGCAATCCTGCACAGTCCTTTGCAGTTCAGCATTTACAGAAGGGATGTGCCACAATTTAAGTCCTTTTTCCTGGCTTTAGATCCATTTCAACCCCAAGGAGATGTCTTTCTGAAATCATGGTGGGTAATGGCATTCCGTTGTGAGTTTCTGAAACAACAAAAACTGATTCCACAGAGGAGGAAAGAATGTACAGGGAAGGAGATGCAGAAGGCAGAAGATTTCATCTGGTTCAGTTCCAGCATGAACAGTCAGAGCTACCACATCTACAATGCCGTCTATTCTGTGGCGCATGCCCTGCATGCCCTGTCCACATCTGGCCAGAAAGAGTTAAGGATGGGGGAAAGCAAGAGTCTTCGGAACATTCAGCCCTGGCAGGTGAGCTCCTTCTCTTCTCTCAGCCAGATAATTGAAAAGAGCTTGGGTGATTTCATTGTGGTGTGAATCGGAAAGCAAGGTGTATCTTACAGAACTCAGGACATACTGTGATGGAGATATGAAGACCACTTTTGTTGTGGTCTGATTCATGAAGCAAAGTGTGTACCTTGGAGAAGTCATGTCAGTCTGTGAAGGAGACATTTAGTAAGGAATTTCCTGCTGACGAATTTCCATGTGGGCCTTTCCAAAGTGAGCAGTGATTCAGGGAGACTCAAAGGGCCTTTGTTGTGAAAAATCAACTTGTAGTTGCGAATAGTGTAAGGCAGTAATCAGGGAGGTCCTCCTCATTCTCACACTGAATGCCCAACTAGGAGAGATGCCCAGGAAGCCACTGCAACCATTCCCTTTCCACTTCTCCTTTCTTGAATGCAAAGGAAGAATGATGGTCCCTGGGCAGACCTTGGAAAAGTCATGTCAGTCTATGATGGAGACATTTGTAAAGGCTTTTCTTTTGGACAGATCTCCATGCAGGACTTCCAAAAGTGAGCAGTAGGAGGAATCAGGGATGTCCTCCACACTCTCCCTGAAATCCCCAAGTAGGAGAGATGCTCAGAAGGCCACCACAGCCATTCCTTCTCCACTTCCCCCTTCTTGACATGAAAGGAAGGATGGTGGTCTTTGGGCAGGATGGAGTGACACCCCTCCAGCTGCCACTTCAGAGTTGGAGGGTGTGTTCCAGAATGGGTGCACCAGGCAGAGGAGCCAAACCACTGGGAAAGGATGAGGGGTCCATCATTACTATTCAATTGACGATCATGAATCACATGACTTGTGTGAAAATGGAATTAGGGAGTAGGCATCACAGCTCAGTCTTCACCACTGCATTCCAAGGCATCTCAAGGTATTTTAAGACCTCTCTGCGTTTTCAGATTCTCTCCCCCTTGGCAAAGGTCCGGTTTAACAACAGCGCAGGGGAGGAAGTCTCTTTCTCTGTATATGGCAAGAGATACGACCTCCTGAACTGGGTGTACCATGAAAATGATTCTTTTCATCCTGTAAAAGTCGGATGGGTTGATTTGAGAGCTCCCCCAGGCCAAGACTTCTCCATCCACTCAGCGGATATCATCTGGGCCACCAAGGTGGGCTGCAGCTGTTAATCTGGGCTCATGGCAACAAAATCAGGAGGCTGTTCAACCCATTAGGAATAGACTCCACCTGCGTGTTTGGGTCCAAGGAGCTCTTGAGTGTAGGGACAGCACATCATTGGACCTTTCAAACAAACCACCCTGCATACCAGATCTCCCAGGTTGTGTTTGTCCAGTCTCCAGGTAAGTCTGAAAAGAAGCCTCAAGCCTGATGTCATGCAGATAAGCTGCCAGTCAGAGTGGGCAAGGCTGGGCAAGATGCATCAAGAGACCCCAGCAGGCAGTTTCCAAAAACCCTGTTTCTATCTTAGAGTGGACTGAGAGCACCCACTTCGGTTTGATACCTCAAGAAATCCAAGGAAAATCTGTGGAATGATGCAGAGTGTTCTCAAGTCTATGTCCCCCGAACAGGATATGTCTTTTTTTACTTCCAGGAAATCCCAGATGCAAGGTGTGTGGAGCGCTGCTCTCCAGGACACCGGAGAAAAGTTCCAGAGGAGAAGCCTGTTTGCTGCTACACATGTGAGCGCTGTGTGGAAGGGATGATTTCAACCTCTACAGGTACCTCCGACATTGAAGGATCTTCTCAAAGAAAGGTCGTATACAAGGGGTAGAGTTACTATTTCCAACATTGTTGCTGGATGTATTCCTGATGCTGAATGTTGCTGGATGTATTTCTGAAGGTTTCCTGGTTGGCAAAGTAATCATAATATAGATAATAATAATTCTTTCACTGAGATACCTGCAGCATCAGGAAATCCAAAGGGCATGTTTGTCCTGTGCTGACTTTGGTACAAGGGGGTATCAGTAGGTGAGGAGGGGAAATTTTGCATTTTATTGTTCCCATCTAATGGCTAAAGCTAAAAGTCAAATGTGGCAAATGAAGCTAGGTGGGGTGATTTCCCAAATTTGTTTTCTGGCCTGAACTTGTCCCAGAAAACAAACATCTGTTGAGGCTTAGTTACTACAGCAGCTTTTGCTCATTTCAGATGTAGCTCACTGTACTCCGTGCTCCCAAGATCAGCACCCAAACAAGAACCACAACCGGTGCATCCCGAAGAAGATTCACTTCCTTTCCCATGAAGAGACTCTTGGTATCCTTTTAGTTTCTCTGGTACTTTTCCTCTTTCTTGGCACATCTGTTGTGTTGGCAATTTTCTTTAAATATTGTGGCACACCCATTGTGAAAGCCAACAATCGAGACCTCAGCTATGCCCTCCTCATCTCTCTCCTGCTCTGCTTTCTCTGTTCCTTCCTCTTCATAGGTCGACCCACAAAGGTTACCTGTCTTCTGCAACAAGCTGCTTTTGGCATCACCTTTTCTCTTGCAGTTTCTTGTGTGCTGGCAAAAACCATCATGGTGGTCTTGGTGTTTCTGGCCACCAAGCCAGGAAGCATGGAAAGTCGGCTTTTGGGGAAACCACTGACCACCTCCATTGTGCTGGTCTGTCCCCTCACCCAAACTGTGATCTGTGCTGCCTGGTTGCTGACCTCCCCTCCTTTCCCAAATCTGGACTTTCATTCTTTCTCTGGTGAGATCATCATGGAATGCAAAGAAGGCTCCGTCACCATGTTTTACACTGTCCTGGCTTACATGGGCGTCCTGGCTCTCCTCAGCTTCAGCGTGGCTTTCCTGGCCAGAAAACTTCCAGACAGCTTCAACGAAGCCAAGTTCATCACCTTCAGCATGCTGGTCTTCTGCAGCGTGTGGGTCTCCTTTGTGCCCACCTACCTGAGCACCAAGGGGAAGTATGCAGTGGCGGTGGAGGTCTTCTCCATCTTGGCCTCTGGGGCTGGTCTCCTGGGATGCATCTTTCTTCCCAAATGCTACATCATTGTTTTTAGGCCCAGTCTCAATAGTAGAGGCCATCTCATAAGAAAAATGTAACCCAAACATGTCATGATTTTTTGAAAGTTTGTTCATTATTTGCACCTGAATAAATCAATATTCTGATTTACCTTTTTTCACCACTGAAGTTAATGGAAATTCCCACAAGGATTGCTACTCCTTAAGAAAAATCATGTCTACTCTCTTAGATGGTGTGGCCCTGTGAGCATCCTCTGATGATGACAAGGTTAAAGGGACAGTTTATTTCACACAAAAGCATTTGAATGAATTTCAAATGTCATTTCCTAGGCATTCCATAAGTATTGTCACTGTACAAGATGCCTCAAAAATAGGTACACTTTGGGAAGGAGGAGAACAGCAGGAGAACTGTTCTTTTTCACTTTAATCCCCCCATGCACATGTGCACGCCCGCACATGCACACACATTTTCCTCCTTGCAATGTACTCTTATTTACTGGTAGAACTTTGTTGCTAACCTTAGTGAAGACCTTCAAAAGCACCAGTTTTCACAACAGGTGCCCCAAAGATAGAATCACTAAGGCGGTGCTAACACTGGACCAAAGAGCCTCCACAGCTGTGGTGGCCTGCACCAGCTGCACCAGCTGCACACTATTAGCCCTGTTACAAGAAGAGGTGGGAACACTGGAGCAGCGAGTGTCCACCCTCCAAGCTCCTTAATGAACAGGCTGGAGGGAAATAAAGTAGGAGCAAGGTCAGCTGTGACCTGGTGGATCATTCCAAGGTGGGACCACCTCCACAGCATCATCTTTTGAACAGTACCCTGGCCAAAATGCTTACAGGGTGCCCCACAAGAAGATGACTGCAATAGTTCCCTTTTTCTTTCCCCCCAAGTAGCATCTCATTCTGTGGTACAAATAGAAGAACGTGTGCAGGAAAGACTGGACTAGATGGACTGACAAGCTCTTTCAGAAGATGGGAGTTTCCTAGTTTTTCCACAACATCCAACCATCAGACACTATAGAATATCATGCATATTTCCACACGTTGGAAGGTTTTTGTTCTGTATTGAAATCCACCTCCTTGCAGGAAATACAGAACTGACTAACTATTCTGCATTCCAGTCTTTGCTTCTCCAACACTTTATTTGATGCCTGCAAGTTGCACACAATTGTTGTGTGCTAGCAAATCTCATGCCATTGCCCCTCCATGTGTCTTTATAAAACTCCTATTATGCCCAGCATTTGAGAATGGATTACAGGAGCTGTGGCCCAAATAACATCTTGGAATTCAAGTTTTAGGATCTGCTTCAATCTTACTGATGCCCTGCAATTGCCCTGCCAAAGCTTGGTTTGAAAAGAGAAAAAAATATGTGCAAATGAACCCACCCATTGTATTAGAGAGTCCTTGCTCAAGAGTGTTCTGGAGTGCCAGAACTGAGCAGAACCCTCTTGCTTTGGTCACAAGATGCCATTCAAAATTACTTCCAACATGTTACTCTTTTCATCCATACAATATAAGGAAGAATGAATTTCATTGAAATTATTAGATGGCACCAGCAGCCATTCCCAGAAGTCAACAAGGAGGTTGACAGGCAATGTGGGAGAATAACATAATTTGCAGAGTGCATGGGTTCCAATTCCTGGGAAGTGCCCCATGAACAATGACCGGGCTCACCAGGCCATCGCAAAACAGACTGGCATTCAAGCAGAAAAACCAGGGTTCCAATGGAATTTCTGCACAAGGAGGATTCCTTGCATAGCCCTAGACAAGTTTTAGGATCTGGTCTAGGATTAGGATCACTGAGACCTGTTTAGGATCACTGAGACCAGAGCCTTCCACCAAGGATCTGGTCTCAGTGCCAGATATTAGCATCTCTTTCATTGCTGTGGAGCTACAGCAGCTCACTGCATTTCCAAGAACTTCAAGCTATGAACTTGTTGTATAATAAGTAGACCTGAAGTGATTTGAGCTTTGGGCCAAAGATAACCAAGCACTGATGGGAGTACATGATCACCACTACCAGATGGCTTCAGCGATAGCAAATGTCTACATAAGGGCTACCATGTTGCCTTTATGCGGATGGATTTGACTTGGGCCTGTTTGAAAGCTAAGCATCTAAATTCACAGCTCATATCTCAGGATTCAAGGCAACATGGGCTTGACCTTTTCAACCACAAACTGATGTCCTGTTTGACTGCTAGAATCGGAGCCTGAAGTTGATCCTTTAGAACTGCGATGGTGAACCTTTTATAGACTGAGAGCCCAGACTGCAACCCAAAACCCACTTATTTATCGCAGTGCCAACATTGCAATAAAAGCTGAATACTGAGCTTTTAGTTTAGAAAAAACAACTCATACATTAAAATCTTTCATCTTAAAGAAAAACACAACAACAGAACTTTCAATGACACAAACAGCTTTTTATTGAAAGGTAAAATTTTGCATTTGGCATGCTTTTGCACAATTAATGTGATCTGTGCTGTTGTAAGCATACTGGTTCCACTGACCACCAACTTTTGGCCTGCTCTGAAAAAGGCGTGTGAGTGCATTTCCTAACTTGTGGGGGCTTCTGCAAAAATCACAGCCAGTCCAAGCTAATATATAAAACCTTGCTCTTGTTTTCATAAATTCATCACAAACAAATAAATATGATGCTGCAGATTCAAATATTACAGGGGGACAGCACAACATTAAAAGAATCTCAGTCTCTTAATTAGAACATCTCTTTCTCAGTATTAGATATTAAATTTCAATTTTTTATTAAAAAAACGCCAAGCTAAAATCTTGTGTTAATAAAAACAAATGCAGTAAAACTCCCAGCCCCTGAAGCAAATACGCGCACACACACACACACTTGGCAGTGCACTGACAGGCCATGCAAAAGTTCAGACAAGTCGCGGCTATTAAGTCACTGCTCATGATGTCATCACCTGGTGCCACTACTCCTATCCAAGCATGTGCATGGCCCCTATGTGTCTGTTATCCAATGCTCGGCTGTTGGAGTGATGCTGGGGTAACTTGACTCACATGATGACAGAAAGAGCTCTGCATGCCCACTGCAGCACGCATGCCATAGGTTGGCCACCACTGCTTTAGAAGGTTACTTTGGAGAACTCTCAAACTGAATGACATTTTGTCTTGATACAGTTTAGATGTCCCACTTCTACACCATCATTGAAACTTGGCATGCCTTCTTTTTGGCAATCTCTCAGGTGACTGTCATCTCCACCAGCATTCCACAACCTGAAAAGAATTCCCATAATTCCTAACCAGCATTGTGGTGGTTGATGATAATGGGAACTGCCATTCAACACATCTGCGGACTATCAGGTGAGAAAAAGCCGGTCTATATAATTTACATCAGGGATGGAAAACATGTCCAGGAATCTTTACGGTAGCTAGGAAAGGGAACAGGCATTGAAACATGAATCATTAGTCACTGGACAAAGCACTGGTCATGCAACTGTTCCACTTAGAGGGCCTCTTCAAATGTATGTGTTGAATCATAGAATTCTCCTTTACAGGAGAGGGAAAGGGAAGTCAGGAATAGAGATTTGGTCAATTCCCCATCCAGTAAATGTGAAATGGTGTAAGAACTCACCATGTTTAAGCATTTAAGCCACAATGGAAGAAGGGACTATGCATGGGCATTGCCACATTGACAATGTTGCCTAATCACTATATTGTTTCTTTCATTAAATTTCTAATTCCTCTCTTCTAATGACTTCCAGTGCACACCTGAAAGAAAGCTGATTTTCCAGCCCCACAGGGGAATTCGATCTTGCTGAGAGAGGAAAAGACACTCAGTCATCCAGGCATCTCTCCAGACCAACACGGAAGAGCACAGAGTATATTTCTATTCAGCATGTCTTCTTTGGTATAGTCTGTCTGCCTGGAAATCCTTAGGGATTCCTTATAAATACCATCATTTTGATAATTACACCCTGGAAAAGAACCACAGTTTGAGAGCACCTGGCTGCCTTCACACTTTAGGGGAAGAATAACAGTCTCTCACTCTTTGCTTCCCATGAGACAGTTGGGCTGTGCTGCCTTCAGTTGTCTGTCCTGACTTTTGGCCTGTTTAATCCAAGTAGCAAAATCCAAAGTGGTGGTGAGGCTTGTGCCAACATTTGATAGTCCAGATTGAGGCTGTTTCAGAGGGGAGTTTGCTCCTCACAATAGGAGGAATGCTGACACTTCAGTATTGCTGGTGAATTGGCTGGTTTGTCTCAAGGGATAAGACCCAGCAAGGGTGTAGGTCCTCGTAGAATGGCCCAGGCACAAAGGACCTCAGGCAAGTGGTGAGAAGCCCACCAGCAGACGTGATTACACCCGCTGGTGAACTGCTGAGGAAGCCTGTCCACCCCCATTGCGAGTCACCCCACAGATGTCCATGGGGCACTTTGGGGTGACTGGAACTTGCCGGATTTACCTGCTACATCTGCAAGCTGCCTGCACTTGCACTTGCTGTGGCTCTTCTTGCATTGATACTTTTGCCCCCCGGAGGTTTCTGTCACTGGCCTGAGAGTTGGTTGTGGTGACCTGCAGTTTTGCCTCTTGGAGGGGGTCTCAGTATCTGCAACCTGCTGGTTTAAATCAATCCACCCATGTGACACATGCTATTGAACACAGTTCTTTTTAACATTTTGTTGGGAGTGCACACCTGTGTACTTATCAAAGCCCAGAACTGGGCACCTGTGTATGAGTGATGCCCAGAGACATGCCTGGTGCAAAGGGCAGCAAGTTCCAGCCCTGCACATCGACCCAGGGAGGGCCAAAAGTAGAAGTCATGCAATTGACAAATATTCTTACTTTTCCCCACTGTCAAAATTGTGGCAACCTTTAGAACAAGAACTTAGACTGAAATACAGAGATCGGAAGGGGATTGTTCATTTCTCTACATGGACCTACGAAAATATCTTGTTTGTATATACCTGCATAGGTCCCTGCAAAAACCAGCCAGCCAGCCAGCCAGCCAGCCAGCCAAGATGCCTGCTTCCTTCCATAATAGGGAAAAATGCAGCCCACGGGTGCTGGCTTCCTTTGGCATCTTGGAGGGACAAATACATTTTCAACTCAAAGGCCATTCTTAAACAGTTTGGACATTCGCTCTGGGGGCTGGGGATGCTGGAAGATGCAGTCCAACACATCTGAAAAGCAACAGGTAGATTAAAGCAAGTGACTATGATGGTTGTAGTTCTGTAAAATAAGGGGACTTGTCCAAAAGCAGAAGCAAAACTATGGACTATCAGGAGTTATGGAGTCCTTCAGAAGCAAGGGATGTAGTTTACTGGGATGCCATGTCTGTGGGATTGGTCTGGATGTTTAATGCATAGGAGAGGGAGGGTGGCAGAAAAGATGGTGGCCCTGAGTGGCCCTCCACCAGAGCTGCCTGGCCTACCTTACCTCCAAAAGTGCACATCTCCAACAGACCTTCATTCACCCACCATGTTTACTCTGATATTATTCTCCAAACACAAAGCAGGAGAAGCTGTGGAGCTGCTTGTTAGGAAAGGTGGGTAGGAAAGAACCATTGCCCAGTGATGGAGACCCTGCTTTGTCTGTCTAGAAGAGAGCCAAGATGCAAGAGGTACAGACCATTGGCATCACCATGAACATTACCCAGGATGATGGGCATCATATTTTGGGTGGAGAAAGACCCAGTAAGGCCAGGAGAAGCTCCTGTGGGAAATCCTGGGGAGACACAATCAGTCTGTACAGACAGTCCTCACCCTGGTGGAGCAAAGGGCTGATTTGGTGTAAGTCAGTGCCTTGCATTCCTAATGAAAATAGTTGTTTCTTTAGAGCCATGCAGATGGAATCTTAGTTTACATTTCTGCCAAGTTGGTTGCTCAATGCCAGAAAACTTGTTTTGCATGCAGATACCCCAGGCTCATATTTAGCCAGTTGTCCACAAGAACTCTGAGATATTTTCCTTTTCCAGTTCTGCTGAGCCATGCATTCCCCATCTTGTATAGATGCATTTGGTTTCTTTTTCCCAGATGGAGGATTTGGCATTTGTCCCTACTAAGTCTTATTCTCCTGCTATCAGACCAGCATTCAACTTCAGGATCACCCAGGATCTTGATACTGTTTTCCAGAACGTTCACCATTCCACCCACTTCTTAATTATCTGTAAATCTGATTATCATTTCCCTACCACTTACTCTTTCCTGTACTGGGAGGACTGAGGAGAAGACTATCTGGGCCACATTGTTTCTGATTTTCCTCTATAGAGCACTGAAGTCTGATTGTTATTGTTCTCCTTATTTTTATTTTGTTTTTGGACTAATTTCCTGTAACCCATCCTGAGACTTTTATGTATAGGACAGTATAGAAAAGTGTGTGTGTGTGTGTGTGTGTGTGTGTGTGTGTGTGTGTAACTTCAGGAAAGCTTCTCATGGCATTATTTTTAGGTATTTGTCAGTGGATTGTATGAGTTGTTTGAACTTGCTATTTATATCTTTAATATTGGTGCCAGGGAAACAATATACCTGGAGAGTCTCTATCATGATGACATACATAGCTTTCCAGCTTGAGCAACATGGAATCTTCCACAACTATCACTCTTCTTTTGGTGTTGCAAACTTTGGTATCGTTTTCCTTTCATGAGTGGCCTTTTTTCTCTTTTTCAGAGTTACACAGTGTGTCATTTAATTCTTTCTGAGTGGCTTTCTCACATCTCCCTTCCTCAAGTAACTGAATTTTGAAGAGAAACATCTCTTGGAGAATCTCGCTGTCCAAATCTAGGGCAAAGGGGGATCTTGGCTGGTTTTCCTGGGACAGAGCGGAATCCTTCTCAGTCAATAAAGTTGATAAAAGATGAACAGATATGCTCAAATGCTTCTATATCTAGGTGATTTATAGATGCCTCACTTCCTGGGGGATTTTCTCCAGTAGATACAAATTGCACCCTTTCCCATTCCAGTCACTCAAATTAGGGACTCCAGCACCTTTCCAACTTTGGACAAAATCCTTTCTAGCAGCCAACAATAGAAAAGAAATCAGATCTTTCTGCAAAGATTTGGCATTGCACAGAGTGGACACTGAGAGCATACTGTTATTCTGGAGTGATTGATTGAATAGTGATTGTATTCATTCCATTTTCAGTCTCACTCCACAAGCACTGGGCAAATGGGCATGTGTACATAGTGAAAGTGTGTCTCTGTCACTCCACACACCCTCCAACATAATGGAGAGCTCAACTTTTTGCAAGTCTCGCTGGTGTGAAATGCCATCTCTGGATCCCACAACTGAACTTTCTCTGGTATGTGCAGAGACTGAGTTTATGGGGGGCAGGCCAAGTTCTTTGGCAATTTTTATACCTTATTTCCCAATTTTTATCCCACCCAAGATCTGGCTCCAGGCTAACTTTACACCTCTGAGCATATAATTAGAAGATTGAGGAGGCATGTATAGATATTTGAGACAGTCCTTTGCAGTCCAGAGTATAACTGAGGAGGGGACTCTCAAATTGTGTGAGATGCCTTGTAGCTTGCAGTAAAAGCAATGGAAACCTTTAAAAAATCTTCAGGATGCTCTGTTTTCATCAAGGCTATGTTGACATCACTATGCAATATTGGAATAAGTTGGCACAAGTGGAAGTTGTCCTGCTTTCTGCTCCTCCTGGCACCCATCCCAGGATGTTGATACATCATACTTTTGATCTCAACATCTCCCACTCACAGCCACTCACTCACTCCTACACGGCCACGTCTACACAGAAATATTGCCTGCCTCATTTTAACTTTGGTTTCCCCATCAGGGTAAGCTGGCATGCAGAAATTAATGATACCACAAGTGATGATGCACTCTATCTGACACTGCTCTTTTGCTGCAGTTGCATGAGGCTCCTTCCTCTCTTTTCATATATGGAGAACCAAGTGAGGAGAGGATCTAGATGTGGGCATTCCCGGAGAAGCAGTATGGGCCGGGCTACATCAAATAGGCCACCTTGACAATAAATGGTAGTGGACTGTCTCTCCAAAGGCAGCTATCCAGACTCGGACCACTTCATTGAAGAGCCTGACAAATGACACTGATGGTCACTCGGGGACAGAGGTCTTTCAGTTGGACCATCTTAATGGCTCCAGCAGGTTGAATGTCCTTCAGACATTGCAGCCCTTCCATCCAGGGTTAGTCCTTCTCTGCTAGTACCTGGAGCCCCACCTCTCGTTCCAAGAGAACAATGGTGCTAAGAACTTTCACCCAAGCCTGGTGTCCTTCCTGGCTGATGGGACTTCAGTTTCCACAGTTCAAGGGGCAGAAAGCGACTTTCAATTCCCAAAGGTGCACACAGGAGGTCAGAGTGATGCAAACCTCTTATTCTGCCTCAAGGTCCCTTGGGGTCTGCTTATTTTTCTCCCCTGGAATTATGGACAGTTCTGGAGGAATCCCACATGGGTTTCCATCCAGCTAGTCAATAACAAAGAAATCCCTGAGAAAGCACACTGAATATGAATATGTCCTGTGCTCTTTGTTGTAGAGCTGCAGCTGTATCTGACATCTGGCCGCCTGTATGTCTCTTCTGGAGATTCATTCCTCCTGGAGAGGCTGGAAAGACACCTCTTCCCCTGCTTCTTGCTAACTGAGGGACAGCCTCCCTCTTCCAATGATGATTGTCCTGCTGTCACTGCTGCTTTGGATCCTGCCTCAGGCCAATCAGAAGATGACAAGGACAAGCTGCTTTGTGACTCTCCCATCAATAAGGCAGAGAGATTATTATAGACCAGGAGACCTGATTGTTGGTGGGAATTTACTGCTTGGCAAGCATTCCTATGAAAAACAAGAAGAGTTTAATACATCACCACTAGTTAGCTTCTATGGTGATGGAATGTAGGTTTTGCCCGATGGGATCTGGGATGCATGTTTGCTTTCACACCAGGGGGCTCATTCCAGGGAGGGTTGTCAGGGATGCTGCTCAAGAGGAAATGCTGAGCATGAGAGTGGCAGAGTCTTGCCTGGAGGACCCTTGACCAAAAGGGACAGTCAGTCTTGGGGTTACTTCATGGGCATCATCCCAAGGGGTGCTTGGCCAGAAGCACAGTGGGAGAGAACTAGTGGTTTGTTATCATGTTGACAACCCCTCTAAATTATAAAGCTATCCTGCCATCCCTGCTCCAAGCAGGGATGGGAAGGTGGGGATGGAAAAGGAAGCTGGGGTTCAGCTCTTAGATCTTCTCCATTTTAGATCTGCTAAATTGGTTGACAGATCACTTGGTACCCAAGAGTGACTCAGCAAGACTTTCCTACCCCTGTCAAAATAGCAGAAAATGGTCCTTCTGCCCTCCTCTGACCCCTTCCAGGTTTTCGGTTTCTTTTGAAAACTATGGTGCCCAGAAGTCTTTGGTTCCAATTTTGAAGACCATTGTGGAGCCGCATTATGGCAATGAGGAAGTTCAGGAGCATTTAGTCAAAGGCTATGCTAAAGTTTCCATAGATTTTATTCGCAGCATTCCCACACTCCGTTTTGAAGGTTACCCAGTCAAAAGCTGAAATTAAGTTTGTCTGGCAGACTTCGTGAGAAATCCATGTTGACTTCGCGTAACCAATGCATTTTCTCCAAGATGCTTACAGACTGACATTTAATAATAATTCTCTCTACAATTTCCCCAGGGATTGATGTCAGACTGACTGGTCTGCAGCTCCTAGATCCTTCTACTTTTCATTTTTGAAGACAGAGACAGCACCAGCCCTTTTCTTTTGGTACTTCCCCTCATCTCCCTTTTTTCTCAAAGATAATACATTCTGGTTCTATGAGTTCTTTGATGACTATCTGATGAATTTCAATGGGCCCTCAAAATTTGAACTCATTCACCCTGAATAGACAATGCTTGATCAGTTGCCGGTTGTTTCCTGCCCTTCTGCCCTTTTGACTTTTCCTTCATCAGGAAGCTTCTTTTGGGAGAAGACTAAGCCAAAGTAAGGATTGAGCACTTCTGCCTTTTCTCTACCATCTTTCATCAGTCAGTTTGCAGTCCAAACTGGATAGTTGAGCCCTCAGGATTTTCCTCCATCTTTTGGACACTTCTGAAGGAGGCATTTTGTTGCTTTAGCAGCCTTCACTTGCCCCAGCTTTTAGCCCTCCTGACTCCATCCCTGCATTTCCATGCTACCTGGCTGCATCTGTGCAGCCACTTCCTTCCACTTCCTATAAATGTTCTTTTCGATGATCAGTTAATCTCTTAGCATCCTGTGGAGCCACAGGTGCTTCCTCTGTTGTCTACTACACATTTTCCTTGTTGGAATTGTTTGTAGTTGTGCCTTAAACAGTTCTTTTTTTTTTTTTTTTTCAAAATATCCCATCCTTCTTGGGCTCCTTTTCCTTTCTGAGTTGCGCACTATGGGACTTCGTTCATCATTGCCCCAAATTTGTTAAAGTTGGATTTTTGAAATCCAGGGTACATTTTGGCTACATTTCCATTTAACTTCCTATATTGTTAAGAATTTGAGTAAGACATGGTCATTTTACTCCAGAGTTCTCATACCTGCTACTTTGTCTGCTATGTTTTCCCTGTTGCTTAGGATCAGATCCAGTCAAGTTGTACTTTTTGTTCCTACTTCTCCTTTCTACTGGAGGAAATTATCAGTGACACATGTTAGGAATACCTGGGAAACCCTGCATTGGCAGAGTTTGACTCCCAATAGGTATTAGGGAACTTGGAGTCCCCCACAATGATGACATCATGTCCCCTTGCAGCATCACTGGCCACTTGACTTTGGAAACTTTCATCCTTATCCTCTCCTTGACTGGGTGGACAATAAAAGACTCCAAATCCTGTGCTCCCTTAACTCCTGTTTCTATTTCTAGCAATCTGAATACACTCTATGGGATTAGTTGTCTTTTCTTCCAGGAATTCTTTGCAGAGATACGTGTCTTTAACATAAAGTGCAACTCTGCCTCCTTTTCTGCTACTTTGATTCTTTTTGAACAGGTTATATCCTGTAATGTAGGAAAGCCACTCATGGGTCTCATTCTACCAAGTTTTCAGCTATGCCTATCAGGTAATATTTGCCATGTGTGTACCAAAAGATGGAGTGCATGTAGTTCTTCTCCACACTTTGTGCATTAGTCTATAGGCATCTCAGGTCACATGAGTTCTTCTTTGGCTTCCTTCCAACATTGTTTGGTAGACCACTGTTCAGCCCAGATAGAGTTTCTTTCATGCTCGCCGTATATAATCCTCTTGTAGTTGGTCTAAATAACTTAGAACTGTTTGAGTGTGCCTGCCTGCATCCCGGAGTCCCTGGACCAGCTGGGAGAGTTCACTCCTATCTACTCAACCAGGATCAGGAAGCAAATGAACAGCTGCTGGTCATCATCAAGTCACTACCATTCTGGTGCAGCTCTCAGGAGAACATAGTTTGTTGGACGAGACTGTTTGCTCGGCTAGCCCAGGCCCCTTACCCCTCAATCCTCTACCTTTGTCCCTTCTACCACTAACTCTGCTGCCAAACTCCTGGTTATATGTTCTGGTCACTTGCTCCCTGAGAGAGTGGCTCCATGTGTCCTGGAGGCCCTAGACCAGGGCTCGTGTCCATCCTCCCACCCCAGCCACTTCTCTTCTAGGCATACCAAGGTCAGATCTCGGAAGAATCTAAATTTGAGGACAGCATAATCATCCAAGTAACAACCAAAAGTGGACATCCATGTGGTTCTGCATAACAGATGTCATAAGCTTCCTGACATCATCTCAGAAAGTTGGGAAACATGAATTCAATGTTTTTGCACTGAGAAAGGCCACAGTTCTGGCTTTCCAAGGAGGGTTCTCTGAAGCCCTTCTTGGAGATGCCAGGGTTAACATTGTCCTCCCTGACTTGGGAAGCAGGGGCCACAGTCTGCCCCACTGTTCTTCCCCTAATGATGTGTGGATGATTGAGCAAAAGCTCCCTCCTGTATACAGAGTCTGCTCTTGCAGCCAATTGTGGATCCACCAAATGGTAATAAGATGTAGGTTTGTCAGGAAGAATTTGTTATTGAGAAATCAGTGTTGGCTTCAGGAACCAAGTGTATTTTCTTCTAGATGCTTGCAGACAGATTTTTCAGTAATTTTCTCCAGAATTGTTCCAGGGATTGATGTCAGAATGATTGGTTTGCAGCTCCTAGCTTCTTCTTGTTTTCCTTTCTTGAAGATAGAGACAGGATTAGCAGTTCTCCAATCATCAAGTACTTCCCATGTTCTTCCTGATTTCTCAAAGAGAATGCTCAGTGGTTCTCCAAGTTGTTGTTTTAGCAATGGGATGATTCTGGGATGGATTTTATTGGCCAT
Organism: Varanus komodoensis; assembly: GCF_004798865.1. Taxonomy (NCBI): domain Eukaryota; kingdom Metazoa; phylum Chordata; class Lepidosauria; order Squamata; family Varanidae; genus Varanus; species Varanus komodoensis. Next base: position 56,688 of record NW_025335564.1, on the reverse strand, counting down.
GCAGATCTGAACGCATTTTGAACTCAAGAGAGAAACTCATTGCTGTCCTTTCTGGATAATTTCCCCTGATCTGGCAATCCACGTTAAATCTTTTTACTATGTTTTCCACTGAGAAGTAAAAGTGTTATCCTGGGTAAGTCACCCTGGGGGAAGAGATCCTGGTAAGCATGCAATTGCTGGAGGCGGTAATCAGGCCTGTCCTAAAGAAGGCATCCCTGGAACCAGAGATGGCCACCAATTACAGACTGGTGGCCAACATCCCATTTCTGGGAAAGGTGTTGGAGTGGGTGGTGGTGTCACAACTCCAAGTACTCTTGGATGAAACTGATTATCTGGACCTGTTTCAGTCCAGTATCACACCTGGTCAAGGTACTGAATCTGCCTTGGTTGCCCTGTATGATGACCTGTGCGGGGAGAGACACAGGGGGAGTGTGTCCCTGTTGGTCCTCCTGGACCACTCAGCAGCTTTCGATACCATTGACCATGGTATCCTCCTGGATAGGCTGGCAAGAATAGGAGTAGGAGACACTGGTCGGCAGTGGTTCCTCTCCTTCCTCAACGGCTGATTCCAGAAGGTGGTGCTGGGGGACTTTGGCTCTGTGCCATGGCCACATACATCTCTCTTCTGCTCTGCTTCCTCTGCTCCTTCCTCTTTATTGGTCGACCCACAAAGGCCACCTGTCTTCTCCGATAAACTACTTTTGGCATCACCTTCTCTGTGGATGTTTCATGTGTGTTGGCAAAAACCATGATGGTGGTATTGGTCTTTATGGCCACCGGGCCAGGAAGCATGGCAAGTTGGGTCTTGGGGATACCACTGACAACCTGGGCTTTCCTGGCCAGGAAATTTCCTGACAGCTTCAATGAAGCCAAGTTCATCACCTTCAGCATGCTGGTCTTCTGCAGTGTGTGGGTCTCCTTTCTGTCCACCTACGTGCGCACCAAGGGGAAGTACACAGTGGCCATGGAGATCTTCCCCATCCTGTCCTCTGGGGCTGGTCTCCTGGGATGCATCTTCCTCCCCAAATGCTACATTATTCTCCTCAGGCCAGTCTCAATGGCAGAAACTATCTGATTAGAAAAATATAGTGTAAACATTTCATGCTTTGGAGAAATCTGTTTATTAATCACAGCCCAAGAAATAATTATTTTCAATCACATTTTTCCATACTGGAGTTAATTTTATCATTTAGGTTTCCATATTAAGTAGAAGTAATTCAGGTTCACTACTCTGGAAGTAGATCCCTGTTTTGTTCTAGCTTACTTTATCAACAAATAAGGAAGCATACCTGGTTGTGCTTTGTGTGGAAGGGCTGTATTTGATTTAATTTCCCACAGTAGACTCTGGGACAAAGTGAATCTTCTGACTATAAAAAAAAAAATACTCCTCTTCCTGAACATATACTTATTTAAAAACACCTGACTGAAAGGTGATGCTTGTCAAGTGCACAACTCCCTGGACACATGCTAGTTACAAAGGGAGTCAAATAAGACTACTTCCTTGCTCCAACATTGTTTAATTGATATATAAATGGCTATGTTAGGAGACAAACTTTTTCAGGTTTCCTGCCCCTAAACTGTCTGCAAAACCTGAGACCATTCAGGACATATTGCCATGAGGAACACCTGGATGGTAACTACAACTTATACAAAGGCATAGTGTTTTCTGGAAGTCACAAGGTCCAAAGATGGTCCATGGAGAACTGGCCAATTGAGAAAGTCCAAGACTTTTTATATCTTGCAGGGGTTTTCTTTCAGTGGGGTCCTGGTCAACCCATCAGAAAGATGTGGTAGGAAAGGCAACTTGGAGCTCTAAATTACTGACATTTTGTCACTACACAAAGGGGAGCAAATGTAGCCCATCAGAACTTGAAGAGTGCAGAGTTAACTCTGGAGCACTTCTTCCTTATGGGGCTTAGATATGGGTGAATGTATACAGCAGAGTTGTGAAAGCTGTTTAGTGGAAGTTCTGGAGACAAAACTTCGTGGTTCCTCCTTGAGTCCTTTGGTGTACCTGGTCTCTGCCCTCCCGTCCATCAAATGACAAGTTTGGTGTGGATTATTTAATTTCTGGCTGTAAGTGTACATAACTCCTACTTCTTTACTCCCTGCAACCTTGCAACTTTCCCCTGAGAGTGCTTGGATGAAGCACATAATCACAGAACTTCTCTTTACAGTCCCATCACCCCAGGACCTGTTGAAGTGAGGTCTCAACAAGGCTAAGCCTTAATCAACTCATCAATTAACACTGAATGACAAATGAATCTGGTTGTTGCAAAAAGATTGTGCCAATGGTTTGGTCATTTCCAATTCTAGTCCGATGGTACCCTTTGATATATATACAGATGAGATTTCATACATGCAAGACTCATTATTTAGCCCTCAGCCATACTTGATGATCCTTTTAAAAGAATACCCTTGTGAAATTGCTTCTGTCCATGTGGAGATGGCAATATTTGCACAGTAGCTCAAACTATTGGATAATTACTTTGCAATTTTTATAATGCTCTAAGGATTGAGGCTGTCATTCCCGTATTCCACAAGGGAAACCTGTTCTTCATCTCTGATTTTTCTTCTAGCAAATCAAAATAAGCAGATCATGATGAGAATGGCCAAATTCCTAGTTCATACTAAGAAAAGAAAGTCTACTTTTATTGCAGAGTTCTAACTTCTACAGATTCTGAGAGGCGATATGTAATAAATTTTCCAATGGCTAGGGAATTCCACCTAATACAAATTATGGAGTGATGTCAGACCTGATAGCAACATACAGGGAGGGAGGGGTTCCACGCAGACATCAGACATGACCTGTTTTCTCCTGCAGTGGAGGACAGGATGGTTTCAATGAAACAAAGCTCAGGGAGCCAAGATTTAGGGAGGATGCCAGGAAGTATTTCCTGACAGTTAAGACCCAGAGGATATGGAATGGACTTCCATGAGAGGTGTTTGAGGCCCCATCTGTGAGGGAGTTGAAGGATAGGCTGGACATGCACATGGTAGGCATATCTTGAGTGCAGCCGGCTGGAGCTGGGGGTCAGGCTAGATGACCCAGGAGACCCCTTCTGATCCACTCCATCTCTATCTTAATTTGAGCTTTGTACATCTTATATCCTGTTGCGTTATGATAATTTATCTTCTATTATTTGTGTTTCGAATGATACGGCCTGTGACTAACGCAAATAAAGTTTGATTCGACTTGACTTTGTATGTTTATGATTTGATTCTTTAATTTATGCTAATTGCTTTTAATAATCCAAAGTTGCTCCTTTTGTATCCTTTGCTCATATGTGTACTAAAAGGCAGCGGGAGTCACAAATTTGGCTGATTTGAAATTTCTTCGGAGAAATTCACTGCTGCACCATTCATGTTCCTTTTATTTTGAAATTATTATTACGTGCCCAGTCTCACCCTGACTTCTGTAAAGAGGACATGGATCTCACTCACTCCAAAAGATCAGCTCCATGGCACAGCTGGTTGTGCTCACTCTACTGGAATTTTCAACCAAGAACAGAGCAGATCACAGACAGAATTGGCAGCAGAAAACTTTCCTATTAACTAGACAGCATGCTAAACCCAAATGAAGAGGACGTCCTCAAGCAAAACTTGATCAATCTGCTCTCTGACATGTTGTGCAAATACACTGCCATGGATTTGGAAGCAAAGACTAGTGGACAGTCTAGGACGCATGAGGAATAGACTGAGGAATACATTATTTTGTGTGAGAGGGGGAATCTGATCAATTCCTTGGGCTCAGCTCCCTGAACTTCAGTCTGTTTTTTCATTACCGTGAGGCCAAGTTCCTGATGAGCAGGTGCCTGAGCCTCACTTGACATGTAAGTTGGCTGCCAGTTTCTCAGCTTCTGGTTCAGAAGCATTCGAAGACTTACTTTGGCCTTAACTCAGCTTGGCTTGCCTCGGTTACTTAGATGGGACCAACAACAAGAAAACGTTTGTGAATATGAATGCTGAAGGGGTAGATTCTGCAGTGGTTGGGAAAAACACTGGAAAATTCCCATGTATCAATGGAGGGCCCTAAAAAGGAGGAGGAGGAGGACAGGAAGAAGTATAAGGAAAGATAAAGGAGTAAGATTGTTTGTGGGAGGGTATGGACTTTATTAATTGATTCCAGTTTAACCTTATCAGGCCATCTCAATGTAACCAGAGCTGTAGACAAACAATTTTGATGCCAACCTGTCATTTAGAGATGTAAACAAACCTCAGGGTGAAATATAATCATCCGGTCAGGATAGGGCAGAAAGCAGCAGAATTCACTGCTTCTGCCTCCGATTGCCATTCCCTGCAGCACTTTTCCAGGGGTGACTGTTTTGCTTTGTGTTGCATCGGGAACTCATTTTCTGGTTACACTG
>NW_025335564.1:9073-52221 GCF_004798865.1 Varanus komodoensis | reverse complement strand
CAGTGTAACCAGAAAATGAGTTCCCGATGCAACACAAAGCAAAACAGGCACACCTGGAAAAGTGCTGCAGGGAATGGCAATCGGAGGCAGAAGCAGTGAATTCTGCTGCTTTCTGCCCTATCCTGACTGGGTGATTACAGTTCACCCTGAGTTGTGTTTACATCACTTAATGACAGGTTGGCATCAAAACTCTTCGTCTACAGCTCTGGTTACATTGAGATGGCCTGATAAGGTTAAACTGGAATCAATTAATAAAGTCCGTACCCTCCTGCAAACAAACTCACTCCTTTATCTGTCCTTATCCTTCTCCCCATTCTCCTCCTCCTCCTTCTCCTCCTTTTTGGGGCCTCCATTGATACATGGGAATTTTCCAGTGTTTTTCCCAACCACTGCAGAATCTGCCCCTTCAGCATTCATATTCACAAACTTTTTCTTATTGGTCCCATCTACGAAACCGAGCCAAGCCAAACTGAGATAAGGCAAAAGTAAGTCTTTGAATGCTTCTGAACCAGAAGCTGAGAAACTGGCAACCAACTTACATGTCAAGTGAGGCTCAGGCACATGCTGAGCAGGAACTTGGCTTCACGGTAATGAAAAAACAGACTGAAGTTCAGGGAGCTGAGCCCAAGGAATTGATCAGATTCCCCCTCTCACACAAAAGAATACATTGCTCAGTCTATTCCTCATGCATCCTAGACTGTCCACTAGTCTTTGCTTCCAAATCCATGGCTTTGGACAGCATGTCAGAGAGAAGATTGGTCAAGTGTTGTTTGAGGACGTCCTCTTCATTTGGGTTTAGCATGCTGGCTAGTTAATAGGAAAGGTTTCTGCCACCAATTCTGTCTGTGATCTCTCCGTTCCTGGTTGAAAATTCCAGCAAGGTGAGCACAACCAGCTGTGCCATGGAGCTGATCTTTTGGAGTGAGGGAGATCCATGTCCTCTTTACAGAAGTCAGGGTGAGACTGGGCATGTAATAATTATTTCAAAATATTTATTATTTATTTATTTATTAAAACATTTTTATGCCGCCCCATTTGCCAAAGCCTCGGGGCGGCTTACAACAATTAATAAAAATAAAAAGAACATGAATGGTGCAGCAGTGAATTTATCCCAAGAAATTTCAAATCAGCCAAATTTGTGACTCCTGCTGCCTTTAGTACACATATGAGCAAAGGATACAAAAGGAGCAACTTTGGATTATTAAAAGCAATTATTCTTTAAATAAATTAAAGAATCAAATCTCAAACATACAAAGTCAAGTCGAATCAAACTTTTTTTGCATTAGTCACAGGCCATATCATTCGAAACACAAATGATAGAAGATAAAATATCGTAACACAACAGGATATAAAATGTACAAAGCTCAAATTAACGTAAAGATGGAGTGGGTAAGAAGGGGGTTTCCTGGGTCATCTAGCCTGACCCCCGGCTCCAGCCAGCTGCACTCAAGATATGCCTACCATGTGCATGTCCAGCCTATCCTTCAACTCCCTCACAGATGGGGCCTCAACCACCTCTCATGGAAGCCCATTCCATACCCTCTGGGTCTTAACTGTCAGGAAGTACTTCCTGGCATCCTCCCTAAATCTTTGCTCCTAGAGCTTTGTTTCATTGAAACCATCCTGCCCTCCACTGCAGGACAAAACAGGTCATGTCTGATGTCTGCGTGGAACCCCTCCCTCCCTGTATGTTGCTATCAGGTCTGACATCACTCCATAATTTGTATTAGGTGGAATTCCCAAGCCATTGGAAAATTTATTACATATCGCCTCTCAGAATCTGTAGAAGTTAGAACTCTGCAATAAAAGTAGACTTTCTTTTCTTAGTACGATCAAGGAATTTGGCCATTCTCATCATGATCTGCTTATTTGGTTTTGCTAGAAGAAAAATCAGAGATGCAGAAGCAGGTTTCCCTGTGGAATACGGGAATGACAGCCTCAATCCTTAGATTGCAAAATAATTATCCAATTGTTTGAGCTACTGTGCAAATATTGCCATCTCCACATGGACAGAAGCAATTTCACAAGGGTGAAAGGATCATCAAGTATGGCTGAGGGCTAAATAATGAGTCTTGCATGTATGAAAGCTCATCTGTATATATATCAAAGGGTACCATAGGACTAGAATTGGAAATGACCAAACCATTGGCACAATCTTTTTGCAACAACCAGATTCATTTGTCATTCAGTGTTAATTGATGAGTTAAGGCTTAGCCTTGTTGAGACCTCACTTCGACAGGTCCTGGGGTGATGGGACTGTAAAGAGAAGTTCTGTGATTATGTGCTTCATCCAAGCACTCTCAGGGGAAAGTTGCAAGTTTCATCTTCAGTATTTGAATTTCATCTTCAGTATCTGGCCTTCTAAAGGGTAGTCAGGGTTGATTTCCTCTTGGACGCCCTGGTATGATCTCTTTGCAGCCCAAGATGCTTGCAGGAGTTTTCTCCAGCAGCACAATTCTAAGGCCTCAATTCTTTGGTGCTCAGTCTTCCTTATGGGCCAAATTTCACAGCTACACATTTCAACTGGGAAAACAATAGCCTTGACTATACACACTTTTGTTAGCAGGATGATGTCTCTGCTTTTTCGTAAGCTGTCTAGATTTTGCATTGCTTTCCTCTCAACAAGCAAGCATCTTTTAATTTCTGGGCTACAGTCCCCATCTGCAGTGATCTTGGAGCCTAGGAAAATAAAATCTGTCACTACCTCCATTTCTTTCCCTTCTATTTGCCAGAGAGTGATAAGACCGGATGCCATGATCTTAGTTTTCTTAATGTTGAGTATCCAGTCTATTTTTGTACTCTACTTTTTCACCTGCACAAAGAAGCTCTTTAGGTCCTCTTCACTTTCTGTCATTAGAATGGTATTGTCTGCTTAATTGACATTGTTGACATTTTTCTCTGCAATCTTAATTCCGACCTGTGATTCATCTAGTCCAGCATTTTGCTTGATATGATCTGCAAATGTGTTTAATAGGCAGAGGGACAATATACAGCCTTGACATACTCCTTTCCCCAATTGGAACCACTCAGTAGTTCCATGTCCAGTTCTCACTGCTGCTTCTTGACCCACATTCAGGTTTCTCAAGAGACAAATATGATGGTCTGGTACTCCCATCTCTTTAAGAACTTGCCATAATTTGTTGTAATCCACACAATCAAAGACTTTAGCATAGTCAATAAAGACGAGGTAGATATTTTTCTGGAACTCCGTAGCTTTCTCCATGATCCAGTTTATGTTTTCCATTTTATCTCTACTTCCTCTGGCTCTTTGAGATGTTACCTGTACTTCTTGTAGTTCTTGGTCCACATACTGCTGAATCCAGGCTTGTACGATTTTGAGCATCAGTACAGTTGCATGTGAAATGAGTGCAATGGTGTGGTAGTTTCCTTTTTTTTGGCATTGCTCTTCTTTGGAATTGGAATGAAAAGTGACCTTTTGCAATCCTATGGTCTCTGCTGAGTTTTCAAAATTTGCTGGTATTTTGAGTGCAGCACTTTTACTGCATCATCTTTTAGGTTTTTGAATAGCTCAGCTGGAATATTGGTATCCATGAATAGCATTGTTTTGCCTATGGCCCATTTGACTTCACACTCCTGGATGTCTGAGTGAAAGTCAGCGTCCACACCATTGTGGTTTTCAGGAACATTAACATCTTTCTGGCTAGTTACTTCCATGCACTCTTGCCACCTCTTCTCAATTTCTTCTGCATATATTAGCTCCTTCTAATTTTTGTTCATTATGATGGACATCTTTGCATGAAATGTTCCCTTGATATCTCCAGTTTTCTTGAACAGATCTCTTATCTTTCCCATTCTATAGTTTTCCTCTATTATCTCTTCTAGATTTCTCCAGGAATTCTGCATCCAGTTGTGTGTATCTTTCCCTTCTTCCCACGCCTTTCACTTCCCTTCTTTCCTGAGGTACTTTTAAAGCTTCCTCAGACACCCATTTTGCTTTCTTGCATTTCTTTTTCATTGGGGTGGTTTTAGTTTCTCCCATTTTTACATGGTTGCAAACCTCCTTCTACAGTTCCTCAGGTATTCTGTCTATCAAATCAAATTTCTTTAATCTATTTTTCACCTCACTTTTTGTCAGAACTGACTTTTTGTCAGAACCCTCCGCAAAGGATCACTTTTTGTCAGAGCTCTCTGCTATGACCTGTCTCTCCTGGGTGCCCCTACACAGCATCGTCCATAGCTTCACTGCACTATGCAAGCCCTTTTGCCATGGCAAGGCAGTGATCCATGCAGTGGGACCATTTATTATAAGCATTCAATTGTTTTTTCAACTGCCTTACACTTTGTATACTGGGAATGGTATGGCATGATATAGCATTTGATTCTTGTTCTGTGAAATATTGTAAACAACACAGAGAATTTTGGTTATTGCACTCTGAGGAAATTAGAAAAATGCCTACACAGTGCGGGAGTCCTTGGTTTTCTTGTGGTGATCTGTTAACAAGAATTCCTGCCTAGGAATTAGGTGTTATCAGCTAACAATATACATATGTATTTGGTCTTGGTGCACAAACTAGGCAAAATAATTTGGTTTCTGCCACATGTCTTAGGATGGATGCAGATGGTATGAGCAAATGGGGAAAACGTGTGGGCTGGTGATTATGTCCAGTTAGAATTGGAAGGCCTTAAAATGCCACGACATTCTTGTTTATGAGCAACAGACTAACAGGCCTATGCCTTTGGGAATTTCTTCCTTCAGCTCACTTATGGTGTGTTGGAACCTGCTGAGGGAGAGAGAACTGTATTTTCCTCCTTCTTCCTGATTGGTCAGAAGGTAATGTCTCAGTATGTGGCATTAGTCAGGCTTCTCCTGCATTTCCACTGGAACTGGGTTGTGCTCTTTGTTTCTCAGGGAGCCACTGGAGACAATTTCATCCAGACACTGACACCACTGCTGAAGGAGAAGGTCATCTGTGTGGCTGGCACAGTCCTAGTTGACATTCTTTTTGCATATTCACATCTGCCTCATGTTGAGAATCATGATGTTTGGCCAGAACCTCAAGTGATGGTTCTCTCTGGAGACCCTAGGATCATGGGAATTGTTGCCAATACTGTGAATACTCAGGAGCACCTTACCAAGACTCCATTTAGGAAAGTTTGGATTTTGACCTCCCTTATGGAATTTTCTGATACAGGATCAAAAATTGATTGGTGGTCTTCAAAGTTTTTCCATGGTGCTTTGCGCATCCGAGTCCATACCAGGGATGTGCCAGAATTCAAGCATTTTCTGTGGGGTTTAGAATCACTTCAGCCTCAAGGCGACATATTTCTCCATGAATGGTGGGAAGAGGCATTTAATTGCCAGTTTCTGGAAATAGGTGAAACTCTCCCATGGGGAAAAAAGAATTGCACAGGGAAGGAGAAGCTGGAGAGTCTGCCACCCTCTGTGTTTGAAATGGACATGGACAATCACAGCTACAGCATCTACAATGGCATCTACTTGCTGGTGCATTCTGTACATGCTGTGCTCTGCTTTGGTTCCAAGCAAGCAGTGCTGAGGGACAGCAGGAGGTCTCCAGGTGTGGAACCATGGCAGGTAATGCAACATAAGGAGGGTCTTGGTCATCTCTCGCTTGCATGGTCATAGAAGCAAAAGGTGAGCCTAGGAACTCGAAGAATTCTAAGGATCCAAACGAAGAGGCTTCCCCATAGATACTCTTTTATGGCCATCTTTTTCCACAAAAAGTATGAGGGAGTTAGCGACAGGGCAAAGGGGCATCAATTGCTTTCGTATTAACTTTCTGTTTACAGTGAGGGGAATTGATAAGTGAGAAATTCGGTAAGCACTTATCGAATGCTTACCCAATGGTGGGTGATACTGCTGCATAAGAGGGGGCTGCATGTGGAAGTCAGTGTCTAGGGGACACCACCAAAACACAGGCAGTGCTCACCTGAATCAAAGTGTAACCAAGCCCAACATACACCCACCCCCAGAAAGATTATCTGCATGTCCCTATCCAGTCCAGCCCACAGTCCAATGCAGAGAGGAGTGAGAGCATCCCTTCCAGATGGCCTCACAGTCTCTGATAAAATGCCTTCTGTGAAAGGGAACCCACATCTCCTGGAGGCTGCCTCACCCTTTGGTCAGTTCTCCTGGGGTTTGGCCAAAAATGGCATGCCTGTGATTTCCTTGGTGTCATCCTGACTTTTGGCACCACGGAGGTCAACTCTGCTCCCTCTTCATCTGGAGATCAGCCTTCATGTACCTGAAAAGCATCCCTGTCACCCGGTAGTCTTCTGTTCCTTTCAACACTTCTTCACAGGCCTTGGCTAGAGGACACAGAGCAGGCTTTTGCATTCCCCACAATTGCAAAATGTGAGATGCAAGAGAACCACATGGACTGGTCCTATTACTCTTGGGCTTCAGGTTCATTTGAAGGAAGTATCCATCCTACTTGACCATCAAAGGCCCCCAAAGGCTCTACCAGATACCTGAAGCAAATGGTGGTGCACATTGGACCTCCCAAAGTGCACCATCTCCACCTCGGCAGTTCTTCAGCCCACTTCTGTGTAGTGGTTCAAACATCAGGACACCAGCCCCACTCAGCATCGCAACCAGCCTTCCCCTTTGTGTTTTTCTCATTTCAGATTCTTGACCCGTTGATGCATGTCCACATTAACAACAGTGCAGGAGATGAAGTGTCCCTCACTGGCAATGGTGAATTGTCCTCTACTTATGATATTCTGAACTGGGTCTTTTCCCCGAATGGTTCTTTTACTGCTTCAGAAGTTGGGTGGATGGATCTGGAGGCTCCTCCTGGCCAACAGCTTGCCCTTAACTCTGATGCAATCACTTGGCATACAGAGGTGGGTTTCAGGGGCATGTTCCAACCCACCTGTCCTTTCCAAACACAGAGTGTCCTTCTAGAGGAAGCCCAGAATGCCTCGAGCTCAGACATGTTTTACTTACTTTGAATGCAGAAGTTCCCAGGCTGCCTAACCAGCAGCTCTGATCTGAGATGGCAAAGATGCCTATCAGGAACTGGGGTGGGGCAGTCAGTTGGACACTCCTGACTTACAGTCTAAGGCAGTGTCATGTGCTCATATTTAAGATCGTCCTTTCTTCAGAACCAGGAGAACTCGAATCTTATTTTAGCTTTAGAGATTATGTTGCCATGCATAAGTGGTGACACATGAAGCATCAGGGATGGAATGATCAGGCCACAATCCAGCACTCTTGAGTTTGCTGGATTCCTTTTCCATGCTTGACTGTGGGGCCAGGAAGATTTCTGAGCTGAGGTCAAGGCTTTAATTACTTGGGAAGTGTAGAAATTTCTGAGGACAAAGTACCCAAAATATACCTTTCCTTGTGCAAATTATGTCTGTGTAACCTGGCCTCCAGGACTTCCTTGGACTTACTTCCTCCCAGACACCATGCAAATATTTGATGCAAAGCAGACTTAGGACAGAGAAAGGATGCAAGAGTCTATGGATTCATGTAGCAGAAATCAGATGGATTCCCGCTCCCAACCTAGATACCTCAAAGATTGATCTGCAGAAGGTCCATTTTCCAGTCCCTGGCAGATTTCGGTGGAATTGGGAATACTCTTTAATCCTGAAGGGCTGCTGCCAATCAGTGTGGCTGAGGATTTCATTTCATCATTTTTTCCCCTTTTGGTATTAATTATGCTGCAGTATTAGAATATTTATTGATTTATTTGTTTGTTTGTTTATAGTTTATGCCATCCGAATACTAAAAGTCTCTGTTGTTTGTTGTATAATTTTTTATACTTTCTGTCAGTTTATGCATTTATCATTAAGTAATTTATTTTACAATTTATCTTACTAATATTTAAAATTATTATTTATGTTATGTATACTATTTCTTTGTTGCACTGCTGAATTGTACCTTGTCAGATTGCCACAAAAAGAACCTATGGCTAATCGAGCAGCACCTGAAACAAGCAAATCTATAACCAGTCCTTCTTTACCTTCCAGGAGTCCCCCTCTGTAAGGTGCGTGGAGAGATGCCCTCGGGCACACAGGAGAAAAGTACCAGTGGGGTGGCGAGTCTGCTGCTACATCTGCATCCCTTGTCCGGAGGGGACCTTTTCAAATCAGACAGGAAGCTAAAACTTGGACCTCCTCAATGTGTAAGGGGACAAGTCCTTTACCTTTTGCCAGTGGTGCAGCTCAGCCGTGCCCCCCCCCAACCATCAATCCCAGGCAGGGGGCCAGCCAGAAATATAGAGCATTCCTTTCACGTGAGCCAGGAAGAGCTTGCCCGTCTCTCTTCACTCCTTGGCTTTGCATGAGTGCACCGCTCTGCCAAACTTCCAAGAAATGGGGTAGTAGAGAGAATGTTGCATGTGCTTGGGGGTCCTCATACTGGGTCAGCTGTGTTTTCCTTCCTCTCCCTCCACAACCAAAGAGTAAGCTACAACCAACCCATCAGATATCCTGGTCTCTCCTGAGCTTAGCTGCTTTCCTCTCCATAGTTGGGAGGGCAAGGAACTGAATTGTACCAGCAACTATGTATTGTTTCCTGTATACCATTTTGGGGTGGCCTAGTCTGGTGTAAGCACATGAGACCCATTTACTGGATGGGGCTGGGAAAAGGCTTCCTCCTAATAGAGTGAAAAATGGCTAACTAGAGTTTGTGGCTATGGGTCCACACAGTATCTGAAGTCTGAGGAGCTTTTGGGGCAGTTCTTGGGGTTGCAGAGTCTGTCCCACTTAGAGACAGCTTCTAGCACCACTGCACAGGTCCTGATGGGCATGGCAGGCAACTGGCAGGCAGCTGTGTTTGCAGAAACTCTGTGGTCAAAAACTACTGCATTTCACATGTTTCACTCTGTCTCATGGCAGCATAGGTTGCTCAATATTTATGTACCTGTATTTCAAGGCTGTTTTGTGAGAGAAATTAATATGGGCAGGTGGTCAGTCTTCCGTGCAACTTTTGGGCTAGCTTCAGAGAACTCGACTCCAAACCATGATGTTTTCTGTAGCTATTGTTGGTAGTTGTGTTGCCTGAACCAAGCCATAGTTAGTGCCTTTTGAAACCAGAGTAAGAAACAAGTCTTTTCTTACTCATATTTTAAAATGTTATTTTAATTTTTTGTTGTAAGCCGCCCCGAGGCTTCGGCGAATGGGGAAGCATAAAAATGTTTTAATAAATAAATAAATAAATAAATAAATTTCTGATGGTCTTTCCATATCCCCATGGCTTGTTGCATTCCTTGATTATGGATTTCGGGTTTCCATGGTCCTGGCATGCAACTAGCACAGAATCCCCTGGAAGGAGTGGCGACCACAGGTTTTCCTCCAGGCATCCAGCCTCTATTTGTGGACCAATGGGGAATGGGCAGGTGACATAGGCAGGGAGTAATGCACCTTGGGATTGAATTTCTGGTACAGTGGCTGAGGGGATATAAGTAAACAGTGGGAGGACTGAGAAGAAAGGACTTAAACCATAATAATGTGGAAACACGAATGATCATGAGTCAAGTGCATCATGGTAAAAATGAAAGATGTAAGGAAACTATGCAAATGTCATGTGTGAATGAAGTCTTAGTGTAAAATATCGGAATCCATACTCCTTTTTCCTATCATCTCTTCTGATGTCTGTTCACCAGTCCCTATATTTGCCCAGACAGAAAACTTCACTTCTCAAGAAAGTAGTCACTTACATATCTATCAATTTGAAGATTTATGTTGGGCTAAAATTGTCCATAAGACACACAAAACCAATTTCCATAGTTGAGATGATTCACTCTCCCCTGTTCATTCCAGATGCAGATCACTGTAAGCTTTGCCCAGAAGATCAACAACCAAACAAGAACCAAGACCACTGTGTTCCCAAGAAGATTCACTTCCTGTCCTACCAAGAGACACTGGGCTTTGATTTATCTTGTCTGGCACTTTGCCTCTCTCTGACTACCTTCATAGTGCTGCGAACCTTTATTAAGTACTGTGACATGCCAATTGTCAGAACTAACAACCGAGATCTCACCTATGTCCTCCTCGTCTCTCTCCTGCTCTGCTTCCTCTGTTCCTTCTTCTTCATTGGTCGACCCACAAAACTCATGTGTCTTCTTCAACAAGACACTTTTGGAGTCACCTTCTCTGTTGCTGTTTCTTCCATTCTGGCAAAAACTGTCATGGTGGTCCTAGCCCTCATGGCCACCAAGCCAGGGAACATGGCAAGAAAACTCCTGGGGAGGGAACTGACAACTTCCATCGTGCTGGCCTGTCCCTTCATCCAAGCTGTTATTTGTGCAGCCTGGCTAGTGACCTCTCCCCTCTTCCCAACCTTGGACTTTTGCTCTCTGGCTGGAGAGAACGTTGTGGAATGTAATGAAGGCTTGGTTGCCATGTTTTACATTCTCTTGGGTTACATGGGCTTCCTGGCTCTCCTCAGTTTCAATGTGGCTTTCCTGGCCAGGAAACTGCCTGACATCTTCAAAGAAGCCAAGTTCATCACTTTCAGCATGCTGGTCTTCTGCAGCATGTGGGTCTCCTTTGTCCCCAACTATTTGAGCACCAAGGGGAAATTCCTGGTGGCTGTGGAGATCTTCTCCATCTTGGCTTCTGGTGCTGGTCTCCTGGGATGCTTCTTCCTCCTCAAATGCTTCATCATTTTGTTTCAGCCCCATCTGAGTACAAGTGGTCATCTAACTAAGGATGGGAAAGCCAGAATGGTGCAAAGTTCAGTGTTCTTACTCTTATACAGAACACTCTTTAAACAAAATGCAACAGGTAATCTGTATTAACTGAGCCACTGTCCAGAATGTTCCTGCCCCATGTTTTAGTACTATGTGTTTCAGTGTAACAAGAAAATGAATTCCCGAAGCAACATAAAGCAAAACAGGCACACCTGGAAAAGTGCTGCAGGGAATGGCAATCGGAGGCAGAAGCAGTGAATGTTGCTGCTTTCTGCCATATCATATTTGGGTGATTATAAATCACCCTGAGGTGTGTTTACATCTCTGAATGACATGTGAGCATCAAGAGTCTTGGTCTACAGCTCTCGTTATATTGAGATGGCCTGATACGGTAAAACTTGAAAAAATTAATAAAGTCCATACTTTATGGACACAAACTTGCTCCTTTATCTTTCCTCCTCCTCCTCCCCCATGTCCTCCTCCCCGTCCTCCTTGCCCTAGATCTTCTTTTGGGAGCCTCCATGGATACCATGTGAATGTCCCAGTGTTGTGCCCAACCCATGCAGAATCTTCCCCTTCAGCATTCACATTCACAAACTTTCCCTTGTGTTTGCTCCGCTCTAAGAAACTGAGCCAAGCCAAGACAAAATAAGGCAAAAGGAAGTCTGCTAATGCTCCTAAATCAAAAGCTGAGATACTGGCAACTATCTTCCATGTCAAGTGAAGCTCAGGCACATGCTCAGCAGGAACTTGGACTCACAGTAATGACAAAGCAGACTGGAGTTCAGGTAGCTGAGCCCAAGGAATTGGTCCGATTCCCTCCCTCACGCAAAAGAATGCATTCCACAGTCTATTCCTCAGACAGCCTAGACTGTTCCAACCTGCTTTCAATCCAGCATAGAAGCATAAAAACAGAGCAAATCTGAAGGGGTCTCCTGGGCCTTCTAGTCTTACCCCCAGCTCCACATGTGGTGAGGCACATGTTCATTTTTTTTCTTTTCTTGTCTTGTCTTTTCCCAGCTGGCCATGGGGGTGTGGAACTAAGGATGTGGGGCTCAAAAACACCCCTTGGATAGGACCTATTAGCTGTTAGTCTGAAGAACATCTCAGTTCCCTTTGAATCCCAGTGCCTGGAATCTCCAGGGAAAAATCCCTTGCCTCCACCAGTGCTTTGCCTCTAAATCCATGGCAGTTGCTTTGGACAACATGTCTGAGTGCAGACTGGTCAAGTTTTGTTTGAGGACTTTCTCTTCATTCACTGACCAGGTAATTGGACAGGTTTCTGCAGCCAGTTCTGTCTGGGTTCTGCTCCCTTCTTCGTTGAAAATGCCAGCAAAGTGAGCACAACCTGCTGTGTTGGGGAGCTGATCTTTTGGAGAGATGGGGATCCACATCCTCTTTGAAGTGGTCAGGGTGAGACAGGGAATTTGGTTTGGCACTGGGGAATCTGTCGGATTTCCATGGCTCATGTCCTGGCTCAGACCTGCTTTCTTTCTGATCCCACCCAGGCTCACATCAAGAATTTGCATGGGCAACTGCAAAAGTGAGTCCACCATTTCCAAAATTATACCTAGTAAGGCACAACCTCTGGTGTTCAAAGCTTTCGGTTTTGATGCTGTAAGGCATCCTTCTTTCTTGTGGTGTTGAGGACTATCGTGGCAGAGGACTGGCAACCCACTGGGGACTCTGTTCCGCAACATTGCATGTTCTGCCTGCACTCTCAGCTGAAATTTGGACAGGGCCAGAGATAGTTGTGTGTTTGTTCTTGCACCAGAAGCTCTGAAAGGCCATTGTAGGGTATACTAAATATGAGGAAAAGCCCAAAACCCTGCTCTGCAAAATTGTATATTGATGTATTGTTCTCCATGTGGCTTCTCATTGGATCAAAGATTTTCCATTTGCATTGGATACTTGCAACTATGAAATTTATCCTGCTTGCATTAATTACTGAATGTTACTAATTACTGAATGTTAATTACTGTAATCAAAATAATAGGAATGTGAATGGTTCAGCAGTGAATTCCCCCCAAGGCATTTCAAATCAGGCAAATTTGTAATTTATTAGACTATCCTGCTGTCTTTTAGTACACATATGAGCGAAGGATACAAAGGGAGCATCTTTGGATTGTTAGAGATCAGCAAGAATTAAGGAATCAAACCACACACATACACACACACAGTCAAGATGAATCAAGCTTTATTTGCATTAGCCTTAGGCCTTATCATATAAAACATAAATGATACAAGATCAAATATAATAAAATAAAAGGATATATGAGAAGTACAATGCAAAAACGTTACAGAGTAAGTTCGAAGGGGGTCTCCTGGGCCATATAGTCTGACCCCTGGTTCCAGCTAGCTACACTCATGACATGCCTGCCATGTGCATGTCCAGCCTGTCCTTTAACACCGTCACCAATGGGGCTTCAACCACCTCCCATGGAAAACCATTCTATACCCTAGGATTTTTCCATTCTCATCATGATCTATTTATTTTGACTTGCTAGGAGAAAAATCAGAGATGCAGAATCAGGTTGCCCTGGGGAATAGGGGAATGATCATCTCAATCCTTAGAGCTTTATAAAAATTGCAAAATACTTATCCAATTATTTGAGCTTGTTTCATCTCCACGTGGACAGAAGCAATTTCCCAGGGGGATTCTTTTAAAAGGATCATCAAGTATGGCTGAAAGCTAAATATTGAGTCCTACATGTATGAAACCTCATCTATATGTATATCAAAGGGTACCTTAGGACTACAGTGGCAAATGACCAAACCATTGGCAAAATCTTTTTGCCACACCCAGATTCTTTTGTTGTTCAGTGTTGATTGATTAGTTGATTAAAGCTTAGCTTTGTTGAGACCTAACTTCAATAGGTGCTGGGGTGATGTGCACATAAAGATTAGTCTTGTGATGATGTGCTTCACCCAAGCACTCTCAGGTGAAATTTGCAAGGTTGAAGGGAGTAAAGCAGTAGGAGTTGTGTATACTTACAGCCAGAAATTAAGGAATCCACACCCGACTTGTCATTTGAAGGAAGGGTGGGCAGAGTCCAGGCACAGCAAGGGACTCAAGAAAGAACCATGAAGTTTTCTCTCCAGAACATCCACTGAAAAGCTTTTACAACTCTGCTATATACATTCATCCATATCTAAGCCCCATAAGGAGCTGTGCTCGAGATTTAGCTCTGCACTGTTCAAGTTCTGATGGGCTACAGTTTCTTCCTTGACCCGTTCTCCATGGACCATCTGTGGACCTTGTGACTTCCAGAGAACAGTATGCTTTTGTACTAGTTGTAGTTAACATCCAGGTGTTCTTCATGGTAATACGTGCTGACCTCTCCCACTTTGGATCTAGTGCTGGCCTCAGCTCAGCAGATGGTTCCATGAATGGAGCAGCAGGGCATGAAGTCTCCATATATTTCTTCCTGATGGAATACACTCATACACAAGTGAGATAAGCTCTGTGATGCTCTTCCATTTGGGTCAACCTCCTAGCCCCTGATCATGGAGTCAGTTTCCACTAATTAACAGATCTGGATGATTTTAAGTTGGGCTTTGGGGGCTTCAAGCTGTGATCCAGGTGATTCTGTCACTTCTTGGTTGATGTCTGGAACAAAAAGAAAACCCATCCAGTGGCTTGAGTGCTCCTTGGATCCTTCTGAGTGTGATGTTGCTCACATTCCTCTAGTGTACATCCCAGACTGAGAGCAATGGAACCACATAGAAATTAAGGGGGATCATGAAGAGGACATTTCCCAAAGGAAGGTCTATTTGGAGCACTGAGGGTGGAAACAGAAGGGCATCTAACTCCCTATATTCAGTCTCCTCTTTGCTGGTCAATGGAGCATTTCTGGGCTGTCAAGAGCATAATTGATGTAATTCCCAAGAACATTGGAAATGCCCTAGAGACCCAGTGTAATATATTTCTGGGAATTTCCAGAATAGGAACTCTTGCATCCACCAGCGCTTTGATTCCAAATACGTGGCAGTTCCATCAGGAGAGGTAGCAGAGCAATGTGTGAATAATGAGGGTATTCTTAGAGACTTTTGTGCATAGAAGAGTATGATGTAATTATGGAAAACTATTTGGCTGGGTGAGCCAACCATGACAGAAACACAAGCACATTTTGCAGAGCTAAAATTTCTGGCAACCACAAGGACTTTGATTCCAAATCCATGGTATTTGCTTTGGGCGATCTTACAGAGCACAGGAGAGTTGAATTTTATTTGAGGAACTGCTCTTCATTCAGCTGAAGGATGTTGACATGGTCTTGAGAAGACCTGGTTGATTTCTAGGATTTAGAGAAGACCCACACTGTGCTGCTTAGTGCCACCTCTGTTTGGACAAGCTCATTTTCCTGTGTTCTGCATCCAAAAGCGAGAGCAATGAAACCAATTAGAAGAGAACATGAGTACAGTTGGTGGTGTCAGGAAATCCTGGAATCACAGAATGATTGAATACATGCTTGGATCCACATGGAAAATGCATGATAAAACCTAAGCAGTTTATTGACAAGGTCACCATGGAACCCCTCTGTCATAGACAAAATACAACAGCACTGCCAGGTAGTGTACTTTACTAACTACAAGCTTCCAGAGCAAAGACAGAATTTTTTATAGTGTGGGTCATGTACACAGTTTCAAGGTGGTGATGAAATTCTGAATGGGTGAGAAGGTGTGAATAATGGGGAATAATGCAAAACATTGAGAAATGTTTACTGGCATTGGGAAAAGCATCATGACCCATTGAAGGCTTGGGAAACAGATAACAAATTACACAGTAAGGGGATAGAGACATCTAATAGGTTTAAATCAGATTGACTATGTGCTCTGCAGCCAGAGATGGATAAGCTCTATACAGTCAATTAAAACCAGGAGGGGATGGCAGAGAATGAGGTGGCTAGATGGAGTCACTGAAGCAGTTGGTGTGAGCTTGAGTGGAGTCCGGGGAATGGTGGAGGACAGGAAGACCTGGAGGAATGTTGTCCATGGGATCACGATGGGTCGGACAAGACTTTGAGACTTACAGCAACAATAGCTTTAAAATGTTGTAAGCCGCCCCGAGGCTTTGGCGAATGGGGCGGCATATAAATGTTTAAATAAATAAATAAAATAAAATAAAAATGTAGTGGCTTTTGATACCAGAGAGACAGAATTCCTTCAGACAAAGTATGAGCTGACTAGGTCTTGCAAAGGAAGTGCAGCTTCTCTGATGCCATGATTCTATGAGAAAATGCATGTATATTGGTGCCCCTGGGACTGCCTGCTTTTCTCTGGCATGTGGAACTGGGTGAAAAGTTCTAGTCCCTTTGAGTGGAGAGAAGCAAGAGCACTGATGCCAGATTTTATAGAAACATGGAAAAATCGAACCAAAGTGAGTCAGAAGGTGCATCCTGGGCCATCTAGTCTGACCCCTGGCTCCAGCTAGCTCCTCTCACAACATGCCCACCATGTACATATCTAGCCTATCCATGAACATCCTCACCGATGGGGCCTCAACCACCTCCCATGGAAGCCCCTTCCGTAACCTCATGGCTCAGAGAATCCACCGCTTTGCATGACCCACCACCTTGCTTGTTTAGAGGCTGGAGCCCTGGACTTGCAGCTGTTTCTGGATATTTAAAAATGTGTCATAGTAACCTGAAAATGGGAAAAGGTTTTGCTGACTGGAGAACATGGAAAGTTGTATCAGCTTTTCTCTCTAAGCATAGGATTGCTCCTCAAATATCTTTTGGCTAGCCTTCTGTGCCCAACTTTCAAAGCTCTCCTTGGAAGAGCAAAGTGAAAATGATTCTTGCATTCTGCTATCCAGACTATTGGGAAGGGGTGACTGACATCTGGAAATTGGGAAAGGACACATGGGACATTCCAAATTGCCTCTTTTGATCAGTTTAGTTTACCTGATCAGTTTAGCTTTTCAGACCACAATTTTTTTCCCCTATCCAGAGACTGGATGACTTTCTTGTCTTTCCCACTTGATGTCTGGGCTGGGATAAAAGCTCATCTTCTGAACCCTGAGTCTCCCAACTAGTCAATGGATGCAACCCTTGGAGTGTGTGGGTCTCAGGGGTGGGGGATTCTTTCTGAGGCTACTACTTTAACTTTGGTTAACAAGAAGTCACTTCCTTTTTGCAATACTGCCAAATATTGGTGACGCACCAAAATCAGGCCCCATATTCAGAGAGAGAGACCTGGAAAAAACAGGGGGTGTTTTGAACTAGCATCCAAAATCGGCAGAGTTAAGCCAGCCTGCTCTTACCAAGGCCATCTTCAAATAACTAGTCCATGTGTGTCCAGGGGTTGGGCAGGTAGGTAAGTTGCAATGCTTCTATCTGACCCCAAAGTTCCCTGGAAATAGACTCAGGTTTGGTGTTTTATGCGTCCATTTTGTCAGGCCAAAGATATTGGCAGATAGAATAGACAAAGGAGCAAGGCACCTCCTCATGCAATTTCTCATGAACTTAAGCATTCATTTCATCCAATGCCCCAGTATTGCTTGTTTGGTTGATAGGATCTCTAAACAAATCCCCTATTTCATGGCTCCTGGTGCACCAATACAAGATCCTGCATGCACAAGTCCAGACTGCAGCATGCTTCTCTCCTTCTGCCTGTCTGGCCAAAACACATCATTGCCTGTTTGACTGAACAAGTCTGCTGGAGGCCAGTTCAGATTTGGCTTTCTCAGGGTTTCCCCTGGCCAAGCAGTCTAACACAGCTGTACCAACTTTTCCTGGCACACTGGGCCCTGTGCCACCCAAGTGGAAACATTCCTACTCCACCTTTTCCAGTGATGTGCTGGAAAGAACTTCATATGTCCCTCACCCTCCCATGCCTTCTGTGGTGGAAACCGCTGAGTGTAGGACTGCTTGAGAGACTGTGCAATTAAACCATGGCTAAAACTTCTTCTAAGGAAATATGCCTTGGTTTGCCCTAAATCAGAGCACAGTAGTGGCTGACCTTCCTCAGGGTTGGAATCAAAGCAGGAGAATCTTTGGATCTGTCAGGATTTCAGATCTGCAAGGAATGAATGTCCAGATACAAAAGGGAGAGTACTGTTGCAGAACCAAAGTTTATTCACAGCAAACAGATGTTCCTGAATTATGGCAATACTGAGAGGTAGCCAGTTTAAGACTGACTATGAGAAAACAAAGCATATAATGAGCATTTTAGGAAGTTGGTGTCACATACTCAAGGTGGGAAGGGGAATGAGACTCTGAAAGGGTGGTTTTCAAGAAAAATATGGTAGTACAAAAGGAAAATACAGAAATGTTGAGAAATCATCAGGGAAATGTTGGAAAAATATCGAGATGCATCAGGATCATGACTGAAAAATGAAAAATAAAACAATCAGAAGTTACAGATTTGGCAAGTTTCAATGTTTGCTTTTTAGTCTGGTGTAGAAAATTCCAGGAAGACAATGAGGGAGCTCATCCAGTACTTGAATAGCACTGGGAGAAGTGGCTGGAGGAGATTCATGTGGGGCTCATTTCCTTTTCCTGTAGAAGGAACCGGAAGGAAAAAAAAAACCTTTATTCAGTTTTTTGGGTGGTGGTGTGGGGGTGGGTAAAGGAAGAACAGCAAAGATTTCTGAATCCCAAAGGTAAAACTGGAAGGGAGTTTGGACAACAACACAAAGGCCTTCCGCAGAATCACCTTGAGCATCAGTTGATTCACTTCCAGGGCTGTCCGAATATGGGCTGGGAGAGTAGAGTAGGTCAAGATGTGTCCTTTGGAGCAGGAGGTGGGCCTTGCCTTCTGTCCCATAACAATCCAGGCAATCCCCTTTTGCTCACTGGAGATTCTTTCACAGCATGAACCTGACCCAGGGGAACCAGTGCACCAAAGTGGAGCTTCAAGCATCCGTGCAGTGTGCCCAGGAGATCCCCTGATGGAACAATGAGGATTCAGGCAAGAGAAAGGGGCTAAGGAAGCCCAGGAACATTTGCATCAGTTGGAGTCATGGGGTGGGGGGGGGGTTGGCCATCAAGGAAGCAGAGAGGTGACAGATGCATTTATCCATTCAACTTGTTTAGCACCCAATAGACAAACTTCTCTGGAAAAGAAGTCACTATGCCATGAAAGCCTCCCATGATCCCACCCTCTCTCACCACCACACAGGGAAGGGGCATCCCCTCTCTTTGTGTACACAGGGAAACAAACGCCATCCCATTCCTTGAACGGTCCAGCCATAAGTCCAGGCAAAATGATTCCCTGGGAGTCTAACTGGAACAGCCCGCCAAGGGGAATCCTTAACTCCCCTCAGCCCCACTGATAGAGGGCATGACCAATCCATGGCTGCTTCTTCATCCAAGATACCAAAAGGAGCACATGGCTCACTTAAGCACAGTTGAAGGGATACACTCCATTTATTGAGGTAGTGAAGTAGACAGATGGAGAGTGGCATGAAGGAGGTAGGACTAAAATAGGATGAAAATGGAATGTGAGGGGGAGTAGATAGCAACAAGCAGTGATTCAGTACTTAAGGTTCACCCCATGATCCCCCAAACCCTCACATCTTGCTGCACAAGACAGACAAGAAAATAAGAAAGCTCACATTCTCTTACTCTCTGTATCTGGAAACTTCTAGCCTACAGCCCAGATTCACACAGGGAAGCAACTGGTCTCTTCTCTATGATGACCAGGAAGAAGAAGAAAAAAATCTTTGTGCGGAATTAAGTGCTTGAACCCTCAGCACTTTTTTCCCCACACTTGCTCTGTCAGTTGACCAGTGGGGTGATGGCACATCTCCCAGTCCCCCATGCCATCCCCAGTGGCCTGCCAGAAAACACTCTCTGGAGCCCTTGGGCATCTCCCATGGATAAGGCTGGGGTGTGAGTTACCCCATTTGAATTTGACAGATCCCAACTCTTCATGTGGGCAGTGGAATTGCTGAATGCTAGAAACTCCCCTTGGTCAGAGCTAGAAACACCCATGGGTTGGTCCTCACCCAACAGGGATTCCTGTGCACTTAGCAAAAGTCACATACACACATACTTTCTCCAAAAATTTCCTTACAGAGGAAAACTACAAGTTGCACAGTCCAAGAGGGAGAACCATATCCAAGTCTTCTGTTTCACCCACCACACATTGCCAGAGGTTTCTCCCCACTGTCACCTCAGCCTCTTCATTCTCGGCCTAATTACTCTGCCCAGTTTATTTACAGCAAAAGTACTCCTACATCTACAAGAATGCAGAAAGGTAGCAGTTTAAGTCTGACTATGAGGTAATAGAGGGACCAAAAACTTTTAAGAAATCACACTTACTTTAAATGTCACAGTCACATATTGATGAGGAGAGAACTTAGGCTCTTAACTTGGTTATTTATATACTAATGAAACAGTGCAGGAGCAAGGATGTAGCTTTGTTTGACTCCCATTGAAACAAGAATGAGTCCAGTGAGTGGTACACCTGCCAAGCATCACACCTTCAGGCAGGTGCTTTTTAAGCATACGAGAAGAAAAATAAGTCTTTGGTCTATAAAGAGAAGATTCATTTTGTCCAATCGTCTATTGTGGGAAATGCATCAGTCAAACAGAGAAAAGTTTCGTACAATGTGCCACCAGCTATTATATGTTAAATCATAATTTAACTATCATAAGGTAAAGGTGTGGATTAACTCAATTAAATGAGTTACAAAAAAGGGGGGGGATCTTCTTCTACAGTAAGGAAGTAGAATTACTTGTTCTTCGTATGAAAAACCAAATGAACCAATTAACTTGAGTATGGAAAAATGTGACATAGAAAACTTATTTATTAGGCTGTGATTAATAAAGAGATTTCTCCAAATCATGAATTGTATCAATTATGTTTTTCTTATGAGATGATCTCTGCTATTGAGACTGGGCCTCAGGACAATGATGAAACATTTGGGGAGAAAACTGAATCCCAGGAGACCAGCCTCAGAGGCCAGGATGGAAAAGATCTCCACGGCCACCGCGTACTTCCCCTTGGTGCTCAGGTAGGAGGACACCAAGCAGACCCACATGCTGCAGAAGACCAGCATGCTGAAGGTGATGAACTTGGTTTCTTTGAAGCTGTCAGGCAGTTTCCTGGCCATGAAAGCCACGCTGAAGCTTAGAAGAGCCAGAAAGCCCATGTAAGCCAGGACAGCATAAACATGGTGACCGAGCCTTCACTGCATCCCACAATGATCTCTCCAGAGAGAGAATGAAAGTCCAGATTTGAGAGGGGGAGAGGTCAGCAACCATCCACGCAGATCACAGCTTGGATGAGGGGACACAACAGCACAATGGAGTTTGTCAATGGTCCCCCCAACAGCTTTCCAGCCAAGTGTCCTGGCTTGTTGGCCATAAAGACCAAGACCACCATGACGGTTTTTGACAACACACAGGAAACTGCCACAGAGAAGGTGATGCCAAAAGCAACTTGTTGCAATAGACAGGTGACCTTTGTGGGATGACCTATGAAGAGGAAGGAGCAGAGGAAGCAGAGCTGGAGAGAGATGAGGAGGGCATATCTGAGGTCTCTGTTGTTGGCTTTTACAATGGGTGAGTCACGATTTTTAATGAAAGTAGCCAACACAGCAAATATGCCGAGAAAGAGAAGACCCAGAGTAACTAAAAGTTGACCCAGTGTCTCTCCATGGGAAAGGAAGTGGATCATCTTGGGGATGCGCCGGTCATGGTTCTTGTTTGGGTGCTGATCTTGTGGAATTGGAGCACAGTGAGCTGCATCTGAAATGAAAAAAAGCTTCTGAAATATCTCGCCAAGGAGAACAAGTTAGTTCACTGAGGGCTATTCCAGTTTTCAAAGAAAGTTGCAAACTTCTCCTTTCCTTTGCTTACCTTGCAGCTTTGATTACTTGTATTTCCTCTTTTGGAATAGACCTTAAGTACAGATGATGAAAAATGTGTCCCATCATCACCAAATGACCACCGCTTGGTCAAAGATCATGTTCAGCCTTTTAGAAAGGATAATACATTGCAACTGAAAATGAGTGCTGGAGAATCATTGCAATGTTTCCCCCTTCTCATTGTCCAAATTAGCACAGAAAATAAAATAATATATTAGTGCAAGTTTTCCTTAACTTGTCTTCAGAGTGCTCTTACTACTGAAGCTGGAGACCAGGGGACATCAATCACTACTGAAAAACAGGTGATCTTTTTAAGGGGCCTTCAGAATGATGAGGAAAGGGGAGAATAGGAAATATCTTGTACAGGACAGTATTCATCATTTATTGAGATCCAGGTTTCGCTATTTGCAGAGAAGTTTTTGTCAACTGTTGAACTTTTGCAAGTGAGAAATCCCCAGAGGTCAGAAATCTGACATACTATTCAGACTGGCAACAAAAACTATCAGTAATTATGAATTATCCACCTTGTCTAGGATATTTCTCTCGTCCGTCCTTGATTTTCACCCCATTACATCTGATGTTTACGAATGGCATTTCATGTTTGCTGTACCTATGGAGGAGGAAAACATCCCTGCTGCACAACATTCACATCTGTAGCAGCAGACTGGCTTCCCTTCTGGAACTCTCCTCCAGTGCCCTGGAGTGCACTGCTCCACACAACTCGCACGGGGCATTGTCTAAATTTGAAGGAAATAAAACTTGAAGATATTTGTAAGAGGGAAATGCTCTGAATAGTTATTTAATAGATATTCCAGCAACATGAGTTATACTTTGCTTGGCAAATGGGGTTACTGATTTAGGTGGAATGAATATTTTCTGGATGCTCCCTGGTTTCACAGCAATACTGGGACAGTGGCACCTCTTAAATCACTTCTGACGATCTGGAAGTGGAAGCTCCCATCCACTGGGTCCAGGAATAGGTCCATCATTCCTGCTCCTGCCTGTTACTGGAGGTAGTTCTCCAGGAGTTCAAGCAAGGGGCATTTTATTGCAGCTTTCTGGAGATTCCAGGGACAGACCATGGGAATTTGGGTGAGCAAATGTTGTCCAATAGTACAAAAACACTCTACTTCCGCAGAATTATTAGAAAAACATAGAAAACAGAGCGAGTCAGAAGGGGTCTCCCGGACCATCTAGTCTGACCTCTGGCACCAGCCGGCTCCTCTCATGACATGCCCACCAAGTGGATGTCCAGCCTATCCTTGAACACCTGCACCGATGGGGCCACAACGACCTCTTGTGGAAGCCCATTCCACACCCTCGGGGTCCTGACTGTCAGGAAGTGCTTCCTGGCATCCAAAGAAGTGCTTCCTGGCATTAGGAGATTGTTTTCAAATGAAGCACTGCATCCTTTCTACAAGAGTGGGATTGTTGCCTGATAATTCATATGGCTCACTTGAACTCTACCGTTGTGGCCCACACGATTGCTGCAGAGTGGGTGGAGAAGTCTTGGCCTGGAGGAGCTCCCACATCAACCCATCCAACTTTCACATGATAGAGAGATCCATTTGCAGGCCAGACCCAGTGCAGGATATCATATCTTTTTCCACATTCAGTGAAAGAGACTTCTTCTCCAACACTGTTGTTAAACCGGACATTCCTCAGAGGATCCAGAATCTGAAAATGCAGAAGGACTCATACAGAGGAAAGTAAATGGATGTGTCTTCCAAGGGACTCTGACACCCGTCAAGATAAGGGACTGCTTCTTCCTTCCCATTCCATGCTCTGCTTTAACTATCAGATGCAGCCATCTTTGGTGATGTCTGCTCTGATGCACTTCTGGTGGCCTTCTTGCCTAATGTCTCCTTCCTTCCCTGGATCCTGACAGGAGAGCTGGAAAATGTGCTCATGTCAGCCTGGAGACCAGCATGAGGGTTCTCCACCTGTGGGCAAGAAAGTGGATTCCGAGGGGGGCAGGCTAACTCTCCCTTACTGTGTACCACTTTTAGATACAAGCTACATATCTCGGGTGGGCCCTGTATCTGTCTCCCTTCTCCATGAGTACAATCACAACATCATACTTATTCGGGAGCCTCACCAGTCACTGATAAGCTTTGCTCACTTTTGGATGCCTATTAAGAGGAATTGGATCCATGGAGAGAAATCAGCAGGGAATGTCCCTTGTGATTTCTCTAAGTTGGCCTAGCAAGCTTCCTTGCAGGCTCACTTTTGCTTCCAGAAAAAATTGACTCAGAAGCCACCACAGATCCTTGCTTAAGCTTATGAATTTGGACATTACCTGCCATGGCCAAATATCCATATGTCTCTTGCCTTCCCCCACCGGTGAATACTTTAGTCCAGAATAGGACAGGGCATGTAGCGCATGTGCCACAGAATAGACAGCATTGTAGATGCAGTAGCTGTGACTGGACATGCCCAATTCGAATTTGAACACACTTGGATCCTGCTTTATCTCCCTCCCTGTATACTTTCTCTTTGATGGTGGAAGAGGTTTTTCTGATCTTGGTAACTTACACCAGAATACCCATTCCCACCACTGATGAAGAAAGACGTCTCCCTGAGGGTGGAATGGATCTGAAGCGAGGAAAAAAGCCTTGAACACTGGAACATTCACTGAGTGGACTCTGAAGTGCAAAGCTCCATGAAGGGTCTTTAGATACATTCTCAAAAGAGAGCTTGTGCTTGTTTCAAGTTCTGAATTGGAGGTCAGGATCCAAACCTTCTGAACTGGAACCTTTGCATTTTTTTCATGAATATGTAACCGGATTATTAATCCTAGTAATTCAGTGTTGTCACCAAAGAAAACTATGACTTCTGCATCCAACCACACATGAAAAATGTATCCAGCTCTCCTTTGATGGTCTTGTGCAGCATCAAGTCCTGAGAACATTTCATTGAAGGCCACACAGAGGTCCTTCTGCTGCAGCATGGGGGTCAGTGTCTGGAGGAAATGCTCACCATTGTCATCCTTCT
The DNA here is from genome assembly GCF_004798865.1 of Varanus komodoensis. NCBI lineage: Eukaryota > Metazoa > Chordata > Lepidosauria > Squamata > Varanidae > Varanus > Varanus komodoensis. The sequence continues at coordinate 27,789 of NW_025335564.1, read as the reverse complement.
GAACAAGCAGCCCGATCCAGTTCCAGTGGAAATGCAGCAGGAGCCAGACTAGGCCCTCATACCAAGGAATTTCCTGGGAATTAATCTGGAAGAGAGATGGAAACATGCTTTTTTGACCCTGAATACTGTGCAGAAAGAACTCTGAGAGCTGAAGAAAGAAAATCTTGACTGTATTAACAGTATTTTCCTTCCTTTTGATAACAGGGTTATCAAATATCAGGGTTATTTGTTTTGTGCATTTAGCTTCCACAGAAGTGTTTGGTGTAGGTGGTGCCATTCTCTCTCCAAATAAAAAGGTGTTAAAAAGAAATGTTACCGCAGATGCTGCAGAACCATAGAAACCTAGAAACAGAGTGAGTCAGAAGGGGTCTCCCAGGCCATCTAGTCTGACCCCCGGCTCCAGCTGGCTCCACTCACCACATTCCTACCATGCGCGTGTCTAGCCTATCCTTGAACACCCTCACTGATGGGGCCCCAACCACCTCCTGTGGAAGCCCATTCCCTATCCTCGGGGTTCTCACCATCAGGAAGCACTTCCAGGCATCCAAACTGAGCCTTGGTTCCTTGAGCTTGCAAATTGAACCTTGGTAAAAATCAAAAATTTGGCAAATCCCAATTGAACCTTGTTTCCTTGAGAAGCAGAAAGTTCTCACTTCAAAACTTTTCTGCCTTGATCTAAATCATGTTGTTGGAGTTGTGGAATCAAGGCAACAACCTTTTGGGAAAAGGTCCAGGATCTCTGAGGACATCTTTACACACAGGCCAACAATTTGCCAAGAGCAAGCACATGTGGAGAAGGATTTCACAGCCCCTGTGCCATATCTTTGTTTTCCCTTGACATGCCAGTTTTGATTTTACCGTTTATTTATTCAATTTAATCTTTTATTTACATCAGGTTCTTGATTTTATTCCTTTCATGGAACTCAAGGTGACTTCAACAATTATCCTTTTCTCAGTCCTATCATCTCAAGAGCAATCTTGAAGGATAGGTTGGTCCGAGAGTCCATGACTGGCTGTAAGTCATCCAGAGAACTGCAGGGCTCAGTGGGGACCATCATCCATATTGTCAGAGATCCAGTCCCACCATTCTAAATCCCTTAAGCATGACACCACCCTGGTGCTCTTCGGGACAAGTGGGCTTTGATTGCCTGGTACATCCCATTGTGAGATGCTGCATGGTATTCTGACCTGTGACCATCCCTGTGAGCAGTTCATTCCTTGGTGACAGGAAGAACTGTAAGGGTGTTGTTGCCCCTTAGTTGCTCCTTCCTCAATATGGAGTCACAAGAATGACTGATCCTTCTCTCAAGTGGACTTTTCAGTAAGACAGACCCATGCATTGCTAGCTGGGATGTATCACCCAACACTTTCCTGATATTCAGTCCTGGCCCCACTATGTTGGTCACAAGGCAGCTTCCCCAGGGGAGAAGTACTCCTTCTCCTGTGATCCAGAATTGAAGAAAAACACCCATTGCAGGACTGAATCACTTTGCAGAAGTGGCCCTTCTCTCTGCAGGTCACTTTCACCTATGCCCAGATGAACACATTTACCTCTGGGATCTTGAAGATGTCCATTAAGGCTGCAATGTCTGATGAAGATTTGGAGTCAAAATCATGTATGGGAGATTAGTTGACCCTGCTTGTCACATTTATAATTGGGAATCTTTCTCTCCCGTGTAGACAGCAGGTTCAGGATGATGGATGGTATTACTCTGATCAGGTCCCAGTGCTCATAGATGTGGAAGCCAAGCGTCACATTGTGCAGAAGGGTGGGATCCTTGTTGAGCTCAGTGATGGCAAACACCAAAGACAGGATGTGCTGGTAATTTGTGACTATTGACCTGTCATGACGGGAGCAATTTTAGAACAATGTTGAAGAGAGGCAAAAAAAAAAGGTGGCATTTTTTTCAGTACAGAAATGATTGTCAGAGTCTCACATGCAAGGTGACAGACCCAGGATAACACTTGCTGAACACCCTTTTTCTTGTCAATGGAAAACACATTAAAAAAATTACAGGAGGATTGCAGAGTTTGACAGCAGAGTTTAGTGGCAGAAGAGAAAAAGGCAGGCAGAGGCCGGGGCAGAGGCAAAGGTGCAAAGGGCCTGGGCTAGCCAAGTAAACTGTCCCTTCCAAAAGACCTCATGCTCCTGAGACCTGCAATGGAAAGGCAGTGACCTGATGATGAGCAGCAGCTGTTAATCTGTTTCCTGACTCCTGGCTGAGCAGATCAGAGAAAGCCACCCCAGCTGGAGTAGGGACTCTGGAATGAGGGCAGCAAATCTCTTGAGGAAGGGATGAGGAGAAAACTGCTGTGAAAGAACTATACAACAGAGTGAATATTTCTGGGGAAAGACAAAAGGTCAATCGAGAAAGCAGAATGATACCAAGTTTGCAACAACAGATGAAGAAGAGCTCTAGTTGTGGCAGATTCCCAGCTGCACAAGGTCCAGGGAAACCCACACATCCCTTGTTTCTTATTCCTGTTGAAAGGTATGGCACTGCCAAGAGAAGCTTTGGTGAGATTACATTAAACTTTGCAGCCTTAGGAAAGAAGATTCTGAATGTGTAGACTGAAATAGCTTTCTCCTCATTCCTTCCAGTGGCAGAAGAGGATAAGTCAGGGGAAAAGCAATACTCCACATCAATTCCTAGCTACAATGGTGGTCCAGACAGCTGCTGGAATGTGGAGTGCTGGCAAGTCAGGAGTTGCATCTTACACAGAAAGGAAAGGATGTACTTGGCCACAACATGAAAAGGTTTCTCAGGAGGGCTTGAAACAGAAGTCTAAAGGGGAAGGAGACATACATATGGTCACAAAATCAACCATCATTACATGAGTGGAGCCAGCTGAAGCTGGGGGTCAGACCAGATGGCCTGGGAGGACCATTCTAACTCTGTTTCTATCAGAGGATTGTATTTATTTAATTTGTTTATTTATTTAGGAGGTTTCTATGCCGCCCCATTTGCCAAAGCCTCGGGGCAGCTCACAATTGTATGCTGCAAGAGTGAAAGAAACTCTAGCAGGGCTGAACACTGCTCTCCCAAACTATGTAGGAAAGAAGCCAGGGAAGAATTCATGTGACCTGTGATGCCTATACTTCAGTGCCCAAAGTATAGGAAACAATGTGAACTTGAACTTTTAGTACGCGAATTGAAAGAAAAGCAAAATATCCACTGCAGGGAAATACGCTTCTTGGGGATTGCCCTGTTCTTTCTAGTGTCTCTGAGCTCTGTCAGCCTCCCACCCTGACCCTGGATGGAACCATTTACCAGTGGGATCTTCAAGAGGCTGGTAAAGACTGCCATTTCTGAGGAGGATCTGGAGTCAAAATTCCCTCTAAAACTGAGCAGCTGATCCTTCCTGGCAAGTGTTGTTTTAACTGTTCTTTGAACAATTGAAATTGTTGTTTTAATTGTTCTTTTCAATATTGTAAGCCGTCCTGAGATCTTGTATAATAGGACAGCATACAAAAGCTTTTAATAAATAAATAAATAAGAATAACAAAGTGTTTAATTGGCAACTAGTCCTCTGCTCTGTGGACAGCAGGAAAAGTTCTTCTGGTACATTTCTGTGAACAGGCCTCTGTGTTGGGAATGGGGCCACATCCCTGTTCAGCTCTGAGATGGCAAATGCCAAAGCCAGCAAGTGCTGGTAGTTCCTAAGGTCTCGTAAAGACGAAAGTGACATCAGGGCATGGGTGAGGAGAAGCACCAAATTGGTGAGAGGTGGATGATTTGAAGTTCTATCTGGTTTGACCTCAAAGGTCTGATGTACTTCATGGGAGTCAACTCCTTCTACTCTAAGCAGTTATTCCTGTAGGGCTCACAGATTATTTCTCTGCTCACACACTCAAACTCTCCATCTTACTGCATTTTTTTGATGTGATCATTGAAAAAGCCCAGCTGGATTTGAGCTCTGCATCACCACATTTGCATTTCAGCTGACTTTCAGGCAGTGCTGAGCTTCCTACTCTAAGCAGGCAAATGCTTCCCTGCGGGCATTCATAGAAATAGTTGTGCAAGATCGTAATAAAACAGGAAATTGCCTTTTCTTAAGCAAAAGTGTCCCAGGCTCCCTTGCAAGGTTAACTCTGGCTAAACACCTATTTTTAAACCAAGCACCTTCAATAATCAGTCTAAGGAGAAACAGGAAGAAGAAGATTGCAGGAGCCTTCTCAGATCAGAGGAGAGGGGTTCCATCAAGTGCATTTGAACATGCCCTCAGAAATTAGGCTGGAGAGTCCCCCATCATCTATCCTCCAGGAAAGCCTGAGCCTTCCCCAAGAACATTCATATCCTGGAGTCATCATGGCATTCCCCCAACTCTGGAAAGCACAGTCACCTTCTGCTGAAATAAGCTGAGCAATCATCCAAAGCATATCAGGGGAAGGGTCATGCTAAAGAATGGGATCCCTGCTTCCCTAGCAGGGGGTGTCAGGATCAATCCTGGTATCTCCAGGCAGATCTTCAGAAGATGCTCCCTCAAACCCTGGACTTCGGCTCCCTCTCAGTGAGGGCACAGTGAATTTGAGTGTGCTAAAGCAATGAAAGGATGGAAAACAGTTTCTGACCAAGCCTGCATGGACTTGTGTGTGTGTTTGTGTATTTACATGTATTACTGAGCAACTCCTTCTAATGCAGATTTTCCCAGGCTCTGCCTTTGGAATGTATAAGTAAACCTGAGAGGGGTGGAGAGACAGAGCCCACTACACACCTTCAGAACTCCTGCTAGATGAGACAATTTTGAGAGGATTGCCTATGTAACCCACTACGGTGATGCTGCTCAGAACAACACTTGATGAAGAGCCATGAGGACTAGCACCATGCAGTTGCTCCTGCCAAAGGAGCAAGGCAGAACCACATACTCCTGCTTCCAGAGAAGGCATCTAGATGGAGGAAAATCTGTCTGTAAAGGTGAAAGATCTCTGGCTGCCTCTCCTGGATTTCTTAAGGTCCACTTCCAAGTAGATACTGAGGAATTGCACCGTCTTTTCGCCTAGAGTATATTTTAGGCTAGATAACAAAAAATATTCAGGAATGCTAAATTTGGTTCAGTGGAGGGTGAGCAGTTTGCTGCCTGGGTAAAGAAAGGTCCACACTTACTGAGGGAGAAGAGAAGAAAGGGTAATGGAGGACAGAGCTTTCCTTTGCTTCTCATTTTGGGAACTTCTTCCTCGACATTGAAGCAACTCTGTCAGTTTTGAACGGACTCTCTATTTCAGGATGTGTGATGTGAGCTGTACAAGGGTTGTTCCATGCAAGAAATATAGTGTTGAGTGACAATGAACTATCTCAGCCCCATCAATTATCAAAGCTCATCTTTGTGCAGCCGTTTCAGGCCCCAGGAGACACCTGTCTGCAAAAATCTCCAGACCGCAGTTCAGAATTGCCCATAGCATGCAGCTGTGGGAGTCTCCAATGTACCCAGGATCTGACTGGAAATGCTGGGAGTTGTATGTCAAAGAACCTTGAGAGGGTCATGGATGGAATTCAGCAGGTCCCATCCCATGGTTTTCTTCTTTTGAGGTGCATCCTTTGGGTTGGGATCAATGCATATTGTGCTATTTTGACAGAGCTGGTAGTCAGAAAGGTTTGCTGAATCACTCTTGGTGCTGAGCAATCTGTCAACAGATTCAGCAGGTCTTAAAAGGTGATGATCTTAGGGCAGATCCCCACCTTCCCATCCCTGTCTCCAATGGAGTCTGCTTGAGCAGGATGGTAGGAAAGCCTTTCACCTTACACAGATTATCAACACAAGAATGAATCACTGGTTCCTTCTCACTCTGCTGCTTGCCCAGCACCCTTGGGATGAGATCTATGAAGAAACCCCAAGTCTGGCTCTCCCTTTCAGTCAAGGGCTTCCTGGCAAAGCTTGGTGACTCTCACACTCAACATGTCCTCTTGAGCATCATCCCTGACACACCCCTGGAATGAGCCCTCTGTGTGAAAGTAAACACACACACACACATCCCAGATCCCTTCAAAGGAAACCTACATTGAATCAACACTGAGCCTCATGAGCGATGATACATGAAACTCTTCTTGATCTGTATAGGAGTATCTGCCAAGCAGTAAATTCCCACCAATAACCAGGTCTCCGGGCTGGTAATAGTTGTCTGGCTCAATAAATCACAGGATCACAGAACACTTGACCCTTGTCATCCTCTGGGTGGCCGGAGGCAGGATCCAAAGCAGCAGCAAGAACAGGACAATCATCCCTGGAAGAGGGAGGCTCTCCCTGTTGGTTAGCCAGAAGCAGAGGAAGAGTGATCTCTGCAGCCTCACCAGGAGAAGCGAGTCTCTGGAAGAGACGTGCAGGCAGCCAGATGTCAGACACAGCTGCAGCCCCACACCAAAGAGTTCGGAGCACATTCAGATTCAGCATGCTCTCTTGGAGATTTTTTTGTATTGACCTTCTGTATGGAAACCCATGTGGAATTCTCCAGAACTTTCCCTAATTCCAGGGGAGGGAAATAAGCAGAGCCAAAGAGCCCTGGAGGGAGAATGAGGTGTTTGCATCATTCTTACCTTTTGTGTGGACCTGGATAAAAATTATTTTCACTAAAGCTGACGCTCTCTCTGCAGGCATGTCAAACCATGAGGAAGACCAACAGCATAGAGACACTGGTTCAGTAAAAGAAATCCACAGGTTTGCATTCTGGGGAATTTTTATCCCCTGAGACTTAAATAAGCACAAAGGCTGAATTGCGGTGCATTTTTCTTTTGAACATTACCAATTACACTTTCACAGACATACTTTTTTTGAATGGCAAAAATGTTTATTCCCTATATTTGTGAAGGGAGCAGGCCAAGAGTCACCCAAAGCATGATAGATCAACACCCTGGGATGGGTGGCTAGGAGGACCCGAGACCAGGACTCATTTCGTTTGGGCCAACTCGTTCCAATATTGTGTAGAATCTGCCTTCCACATGGCTTGGATGGAAGTAGAACATCTTGGGATTTATTTATTTATTTTTGAAGTATGGAAAGATACATTTTAATGCCTCAGATTCCACCTCTTAGACCTCTTTTGTTCCATCCCCTGTTTTTCCTTCCAGATAACTCAGCTCAGTTTTCTGCTTGGGAACAGTGTGTTTTGCATAAGCTGCCAGATTCCTTTTCAAAGGGCTTGTGTTTAGCAGGACAACAAATTAAAGACAGACTCCCTAATAGCTCTAACAAATGGCTCTAAATCTACCAAGTACTCCACTTTTTATGGATTCTGTTGTTTGTACAGCAAGATACAAGGCAGCTAACACACATTGAGAATCACCTCCTCAGTTTTATCCCGGGCTCCAAAGAACTTTCTCAGAATTCTACATATGCCTCCTTGATGTTTCTAATCACATGCTTGGGGGTTTAAAGTTAGCCTGGGAGCAAGATCTCAGGTATTGTCGTGCCTAAAGGCTCGGCAGAGGTGTTGGCATGTGAGAGAGGGACAGAAGCTCACAGTGAGAGTCAGGCATTGGAGCAGGGGGATTTATACTTGGTGCCCAGGGCTCAGACGGCACCCCTGCTGCACGAGTCTGAGGCTTCCGAGCGAGTAGCTTCCCCACATCCTGGCTCTGAGTTGTTTGAGCAGGGTGCAACTTCCCTTCCTCTGGACTCTGAGGTGTTTGAGCAAGTTGCTCCCCCGCCTCCTGACTCTGAAGCTGCTGGGCAGAGTCCTGGAGAATAGGAAGATGTGGCAGGTAATTTAGGGAATGCCCAGCTCAGGAGAAGATTGCATCGCTTAGACCACTGAGAAGTTTGTCCCACCCAGGAACAGAAAGACATGAGAGAAGATTGAAATCCATGTGACCTTTCCTATGGGGTTCAGAAAGGAGGGGGCAACTGAGCTGCAAGGAGCCCCTCACCATAGCTTATCTGTTGCATCATAAATCTTGTAGCAAATAGCATTAAAAGTCTTTAGTTTTATTGCCAGCTGCTGTGTGAGTTAATTGGAGACATGAGTTACGGCCTCACGACAGGTATGAATTATAGGATAGCAATTGGCAAAGAGCTTGACCTGCCCCTCCATGAACTCAGTCTCAGCCCATTCCAGAGGAAGTTGAATCAGGAATCTATTGATGGCATTTGGCCCCAGTGAGGCATGCAAGAAGGTGAGCTCTCATTGATGTTGGAGGGAGTGTCGAGCATCAGGGACATTCTTTCACCATTGGTGGACATGCCCATTTTCCCAACACCTGTGGAGGGAGAACAAAATGGATTTCATGCAATCAATAACCAATCCATCACTCCAGAATGAGGTGATGCTCTACTTCATTCAAAATCTACTCTACTCAACATCAAATCTTGGCAGAAGGATCTGATTTCTTTTCTCTTGTGGGCTGCTGGACAGGTTGAAAGGTGTCACAGTCCCTGGCACTGGAATGGGAAAGTGTGCAATTTGGTTCTAGTGGAGAAACAGGCCCAGCAAGTGAGGTATCTGAAAGACCACTGAGATAATAGTCCATTTGAGCATATCTGGTCACCTTTTCTTAAGTGTATTGACAGAGAAGCAAGCAGATTCCACTCTGCCAGAGAAAGACATGCTGGATACTCATTTATTCTGTGTGATTTGGTTAACCAGATTCTCCAAGAGCTTTTCCTCTTTGAAATTTCACCTCTCTGGAAAATAACTTTTGTATTCCTGTTTTACTTGGTACTAATGAGAAATGTATTTAAGAATTTATCTGTTTTTTTTTTCTTTTTCTTTTCTTGTTTAGGGGAAAAATGAATGGGAGATGGACCCTGCCATGCTAGCAAGCTGTAGTTTATTAACCATGAGCAGCCCATCAAAAGAGCTGTGGTTTGTTGGACTGTGGACTGCTTGTTCTTTATGATTGGCAAGCCATGTTTTTCATGGCTGCTGCCTTCAGACCAAGTGGGAACCCACAATTCCACAACAATCTGTGGTTCAATGCCACCCATGCCTAAACCAGGAGGAACTCTGGAGCCAGTGTGTGTGTGTGTGTGTGTGTGTGGTGCATATTACAGCAGGGATGGGAACTGAGGCTGTGGGAAAACATTATCTGGGGAAGCCAACTAGGGAAATAACTGGAAAACAAAGGAAACTACAAATTTATCTAGCACTGGAGCACAGTGGGTGGGTGAGATGAGGGACTGGATCAGGCCCAGCTGCTGCTCCAGAGGAGATGTCTAGAGAAGAAGATCCCAGTTGTCTTTGGTCACAAACTTTTCTCAGGACATTTTTCCTGCGGAACCCTAACTCTATCCCTGATTTTTATGAAGCAGTGTGAATGCACAAACTCTTCCCTTCTTTCATAGGCTCCAATTGCCCGAGTGCTTTGCAGAATGGAGTCAGGTTGGAAATAAAGAGAACACATTTTAAATATCATGAGTGAATAAAGCAATTATATGGTCATAGCACAAATGATGTCTTTTGATTGTTCCCAACACGATGCAGCAAACTCCTAGGAACCAGGTGACGTGATGCATTTCCTTGCCTGCTGCCTGGATGCCAACTGACCACCGAATAGATGACCTCATGTGTTTTCATTTTAAAACTGTTTTAAATTTGATTTTTCAGTTTTCTCATGGAATCCCTGGGAGGCTTTCACAGAACCCAAGGGCTGACCCACTCTGCTCTTTGTCCCATCTTGGAGCACCCCCTCAACTGCCTCACCTGCTGCACAGGTGGGATCAGGGGCTGGTTCCTTGGCTCACCAGGAGCATCCCAAGATGGAGCAGCACCCAGATGCCTGTGCCCAGCACAAGCATACCTGATGGCTTAGTCCCAGACTCGAGCTTGTGGGGTATCAGCTGGTTGGTGCTTCCCCATTTGGAGTAGCTCCCCAGCCCCTAATCATGGAGACAGTGCCCCATCCACTACATGGAAATATAACACAATGGTGGGGGGGATTGGTGAGATCCCTCATAATGGGTTGGATGGAACTGACCCAAGGAAGGCAGCAGGTGATGTTTCAAGTTCATCCTGGTTGAGAGCAAACGGAGTCTTGGTCCCACAACCTGATTGGGAGGGATATTTGCTGAGGGCTCTGATAATTCCAGCCCTCTCCCTCTCAGTCATGGCCTTCTGACTAATGGTGTGCAGGGTTTTCATCTTGCTTGGGGCAAGCGGGACAGATGAGCAACCAAGGAGCCTTGGGAAAGTGTACCGGAGACTGGGGAGCTAAGCCTGGAGAATCCAGAAGCCCAAATGGGGAACTGTGTGGATGGATGGTCCTCACAATCCCTCTCTGAGCAAATGGATGTGCTCTTGGGTGCAGGGCAGAACATGCCAGGCTCTCCTCTTTGGGGATGTCAACACTGGTGATGGGGCCACTTCATCTGGACAAGCTAAGGATGTGATACCCTATGCATCAGGAGAGGGAGCAGAGCATGGGCTGATGGAGCTTTGTTTCAAGAACTTCTCTTCATTCTGCTCAAGGAGGTAAACAAGGTGCTCAGACAGATGTGTGCAGAGACATTGGTATGGTCACATTCCCTTCCTGCTTTGTAAAACTAGCAGGATGGGGGAAGCGGCTGGGCCAGCGAGCTGATCGGCACCCTTCTGGAGACAGATGGGTCCAATATCTCTTTAAAGAGGTGGGACCAGGGAGGTGAGATGAGTCCAGTTTGGGGATGGGGATCTGCCAGATTTCTGTGAAATGGGTGGAAACAGTCACATTTGTCATGGCAGGTGCATTGTTCTCATTGGCTCTGCAGGATCTGCTGAACTTAGATAGTGCAGTCATCTTATTGGCATTGCCACTGTCGCCTCCCCCCAGGAACTGTCAATGCCTTTCCAATCTTATGGGACTGTGTACAAACTGTTGCCCAGCCTCATCTCCATTATGGATTGGGGGAATTACAGGGAGGCAGAAGACAGGGAAGAAAGGAAGGCCTGAATAGCAGCTGGCAATGGGCCACAGAGAAGCTAAGATTGGTGTAAACAAGTTTTTCTACGCAGGCCCCCTGGTATGTGGATATTTCTCTGCACTGGAACTATGGGAGTGCCAGAACATCTTGCTGAATTCCAGCGGGATTTCCCTCCGGGAAGCCAGTAAAATTGATATGATCTAGTGCCTCCACATTAGGCTGTGATTGTGCCTAATCACTTGGCATCTGTGCATCTCTTCCAAAGATCCAACCCTGTACAGGGAACTGTTGTTCTGTTGTCACAGACTGAAGAGGGACAGGGGTTTGTTCTTCCAATGATTGTGCTGGTCTTGCTGCTTCTTTGGCTCCTACCTCAGCCCACCCAGATGGTGCTGAGGACCAAGTGCTCTGGGCACCGGGTCCGTCCCTTCCGAACTGACTACTACAGGCCGGGAGACCTCATTGTTGGGGGAAATCTACCACTTGGTAGTCATTCATATGTGGTGGAACAGAACTTTCATAGACGACCCAAATTCTTCTCCACTGTTGTTCATTCGTACGTTTCCCCAAGAGAGATATGGGATGGAAGTTTGTACTCATGCCTCTTGGACTGAAAGTTTTCCTTCTGGGAGATGCAGCAGTCTGTGCTGCCTCTGTTCAAAATGTCCCAGTTTCACATTTCCATGTCTTCTATGAATAACTCCAAACAATATGGAGAGTCAAAAGTGAGGCTTCTTAGGCTTCAGATCAGAGGCAGAGCTAACCAGAAGTTATTCCATATGTTGACTGTCTGTTCAGGGTGGAGAAATGCCTCTGCATCTCTGCTCTCCTTCATTCCCAAGAGAGCAAGAAAAATGCTTTTAAGAAACATTTTAACTGTGCTGAATCTGAGCAGCTACGTAGGCTGGTCTTGTGATACAGAAGAAGAGTGCAGTAGAGGGCAGTGAAGGAATATACCAGTTAAGTTAGAATAGCTGCCTTTAGTGCAACGAAGCTGAGGGCTGCATGCTGATCCCAGGCTGAAGACCTCTGCTCCCTTCTGAACCTGTAGAGTGCACTCCACCTGCAAGGTGGCTCGTGCTGCCAGTAGACAACCAGTTGGGACAGCCTGGTGCTCGGCCAGACTGCTCACCATGAGTTTGTAAGATTTGATGAACTGTGTTGAGTTCACCTGCCTGCCGCAGCTCACTCAGTATAATTTCCCACTTGCTGGCTCTTCCCTGAGACTGCTGGACTTGGCTCTTCAGTTCAGAATTCCCTCTCCAGAATCAAAGTCAGAGCCAACAGTCTCTGGAGGCTGCAGTGTAGGATCAGTGGGCCCAGTCCATGCAGGAATCATTGTGAGCACAAGGTGATCACAATCAGTGGGTCGGCAATTTCTGGGCAGCAATTGACCCTGATATTTCAGGAGACTTAGTATCCCTGTGTTGATTGCATGAGCTGACTTTCTCTACAGAGACTTCATGTGATTTGCATGGACACTGTCTAGAACAATGTGACTTTCTTTGAAGTTGGTTGAACTGGAAGGGCCTTTTCACACTTGTCTTCTCCATATTTGCATTAGAAGCCTCACACACCTCCCAATATCACTCTCTCCACTGCAGGAGTATAATCCAAAACTACCAATACATTCTGACCTTGGTGTTCACCATCACTGAGCTCAACAAGAATCCGACTCTCCTGCCCAACACCACACTCGGCTTCCGCATCTATGAACATCTGAACTTTGTCCAGTACATGCATGTGAACACTCTCTCTCTGCTCTCCACTCGGGGGAGAATGCTACCCAATGCTAAATGTGACAGGCAGGATAACCTCATCTCTGTTATTGGGGGTCTGGACTCCCACTCCTCAAGGGAGATCGCCTCCATACTGGGCATCTACAAGATCCCACAGGTAAGATGGTTGAGCTGGGTGGAGGTGGGGCAGCTGCAGAGCCCCACAATACGAAGCTTCTTAGAACAGTTCTGCTTTTTTAGCCCTAGTTTGGGACAGCAGGTTCAGGAGCCCATCTGACCTGGCTAACCTCCCAAGGTGCAGCCTTGGGTGTCACCAAGAATCTCAGGAGGTGATTGCCTTCTAGGATCTGTTGCAGTTTCTTTAGCTAACAGATTAGGAGAAAGAGTCAAGGATTCCTCTGAGAACTTAAAGTCCCAAAAACAAAGACACTCCAAGATACTTGTTCAGTATTCCTAAATCATTACAATATTTGTGACAAATATTTCAAATCAGATTTATAACACTTGTTACGAATATAATATTTTTCCATGTATCAATAGGCAACACTTACCATGATAGTAGGGAAAGGTTTAACATAGGAAGTTAAAATTTACACAGATATGTCCATTTGTAGATTACACCTCAAGGCTGCCCATTCAAAAGTTGAAACTTGTTTTAAATCCACCACCTATTATAAAATTGCAGGCTGCTGTTTATCTTTCTAGTGCAGTAAGATTGGATTTTTGGCTGCCAAAGTGTCCCAGAAACTCCATTTTCATGGACATTGTAAAGAATTCCCAGAGATGGCCTGCTAATTCCACAGAACATGCTTGACCTTGAATATTAAGGAAATTCTCCTCCCAAGTTCTCTAGAAAATACTGCCTCCTCCTGAAAGGAAGCTTCCATTGGGCATGCTAAAGCATATGGAGATGGGAGGCATTACCTGCATTGCACCTCCAGCAACTGGCCAGATTAGTGAAGCTTTAATCAAAGAGACATTGGTGGACTGAAAATGTCAATTCTTGCAGCATTCAGCAACCCCTCAGATCCATGATGGCTTACCAAAAAGGGAATATCGCAGGGGAGCCTCCACTGACAAAAGTGAAGTTTCCCAGTCCACTAATCTATTTTGTTACGAGAGCCTGTGCACCATATTCATTCATAGATAATAAAGGCTTCTTCTCCAGAAATCTAAGCCAACAACGTGCAAGATTGTGGGGAACTCAGAAGGGAACAGAAAGAGGAGGAAGCCTGTATTCCTTCAAACGGGTCAATAGCATATGTGTATCTCTCCCTCTCCCTCCCAACCTCCTCAAATGGATCCATCTGGTATGATTTTTAAATGCATAACTAGTATGGGAGGGGAACCTAACAGAGTCAGTATTTGATTGCACTGTCATGTGGGGTCTGCCCTTCATGAGGGTTTCTTGCAGTCAGTTGGTTTTCCAGGATGGAAGAAGATCAGTTGCCTCGGAAGACTTCTGATTTCTCTGCTAGTGCTCATCTTCAGTGCTTATTTTCACAGAGAACAATAGTTGACCACATGGCTCACCTTGAAAAAAGGGCAGGTGTGGAGTGTGGGCACTTTTCTGCTTAGTTTCAGCCAAACTCTAGCAGTGCTCTACCTCCCCCGCAACTTTGCGTGTCTGGTTGTACTTTGGCATGAAGGGGAACTATTTTGCCCAATTGATGCTTTCAGAGATGTTGACAAGCCTGCACACTCCATATAAGCATTAAAATGAATTCCTTTTCTAGATTATGATCAGAAGGGCTCTGTGAAGAGACAGAGGGGCTCACCCCTTTTCCTGGGGCCTTCCACAGGGCCAGGCCGAAGACAACAGGGTGAGGCTGGGAGTCCAGGTGGGGAGAGCAATTTGCTGGGAAGTAGCGGCCAGGGGATACGAGCGAGTGTGCAGCTGTATGGCATTGTGGACTGGGGCAGGGACAGCTGGGCTGGGTAGAATGTTGTGCAAGGTGGGATCATAAAGAGGTGGCAGGGGAAGGAGAGGGGGAGGAGAGAGAGATGGCGAGAGACGGTGAGTGAGCAAAGAGCATGGAAACACACATGTGTTGGAGGAAGAGCTGCAGTGGCAGCTGCTGGCAGGGATGCCAGGGCAAACCGCAAGCAGAGACTGGGCAGCGGTACTGCTGGGACGGCGCAGCTCATTGCCATAGTGACAAGGGGGAAGGGAGCTGGAGCAGGCAAGGGCAAGGCACTGCGGGAAGCATGTGGTGGAAACTGTAAGAGAAAGAATAAAGACCTGGTGAGTGCACCAGCTTTCTTCTTTTGCTCTCTCCATGGAGAAGCTGGGAAAATGAGGCTTTGGCCTACAGCCCCCTCCCGATGCAGTCACAGGCTCGTTTCAAGAGCAGACTCCTCTGTCATTTCTGCCCATGAGCTCCACAGATGATCTCAATATTAGTTCTGACTTTGGTGGTGATAACTCCATTGTGTGGAGCTTCACTTGTTGCTGAGATATCCATTCAAGACAGATTCCTTCTGCCTGGGTTGTAGTTCATGCATTTGAAGTCAGAGAGCATGCAGAAGGAAGGGAATGTCATTTGGAATGTCTTGGCCTTCTTCTATATAAGATTAATGAAAAATTCCCTTCCTCAGCTTGGATACACTTTCCTTCAGCACGATCCTGGGGGAAAAAAAGAACTTTCATCCTTCTTCCGAATCGACCCGCTTGAAAGTCCCCTGTATGTGGGCTTGGTGCAGCTGCTCCTTCATTTCCAGTGGAACTGGATCGGGCTTTTTGTTCAGAATGAGAACCATGGTGAAAAGTTCCTCCAGACCCTGACACCAATGCTCCAACAGAAGGACATCTGTGTGGCCTTCACTGAAAGGTTCAGCTCAACATGGGTTGGTCAAATGAAAAGTGTATCTATGCCTCATTCTTGGTTGGGGCCACAAGTCATTGTTCTCTTTCTGGACTACCCTGTACTAATACAATTAATTCTCAGCTTGGATAATTATATCCAAAATCAAAAGGTGTCATTTAGGAAAGTTTGGATACTGTTGTCCCCTTCAGATGTATTTGCAGTGAACGGATATTTAGATGCTTTGTATTTTAGAACCCTCCACAGTCCTTTGCAGGTCAGCATTCACAGAAGGGATGTGCCACAATTCACAACGTTTTTCCTGGCTTTAGACCCATTCCAACCCCAAGGAGATGTCTTTCTGCAAGAGTGGTGGGAACTGGCATTTCAGTGTATCATCCGGAAAACAGCTAAACCACTCCCATGGCTGAACAAAGATTGTAACGGAATGGAGATGCAGCGGGGAGCTGATTCCATCTGGTTTAAACTGAGCATGTCCACTCAGAGCTACCACATCTACAATGCCATCCATTCCGTGGCAAATGCCCTTCATGTCCTGTCCACAACTGGCTGGAAACTGTCAAGGATGGGGGAAGTCAAGAGGCTTCAGAACATTCAGCCCTGGCAGGTGAGCCTCTTCTCTCTCAGCGGGTGAGTGCCTTCCCTCTCCTCTCTTACGAGTAGAACCTGGGTGATTTCATTGTTGTCTTATTCGTGAAGCAAAGCAAAGTGTGGAGCTCAGAGAAGTCATGTCATTCTGGGTTGGGGACATTTGAAAATGCATTTCCCTTGGACTAATTTCCATGGGGGGGGGCTTTCAAAAGTGAGCAGTGATTCAGGGAAACTCAAAGGGCCTTTGTAGTAATGATCGACTGGCTGCTGTGAAGAGTGTACAGGCAGGAATCAGGGAAGTTCTCATTCAGCTAGATAATTGAAAAGAGCCCGGGGGATTTCATTGTGTTGTGAATCACAAAGCAATGTGTGTTCCTTGAAGAAGTCATGTCAGTCTGTGAAGGAGACATTCAGAAAGGAATTTTCTGCAGACAAATTTACATGTGGGCCTTTTGGAAGTGAGCAGTGATTCAGGGACTCAAAGGGCCTTTGGTGTGAAAAATCAACTTGCGGTTGTGAATAGTGTAAAGGCAGCGATCAGGGAGGTCCTCCTCATACTCACAGGGAATACCCAACTAGGAGAGATGCCCAGGAGGCCACTGCAGCCATTCCCTTTCAGCTTCTCCCTTCTTGAATGCAAAGGAAGGATGATGATCCTGAGCAGACCTTGCAAAATTCATGTCAGTCTATGATGGAGACATTTGGAAAGGCATTCCTTTGGACAGATCTCCATGCAGAGCTTCCAAAAGTGAGCAGTAGACGGAATCAGGGCGGTCCTCCTCAATCTCCCTGAAATCCCCAAGTAGGAGAGAAGCTCAGAAGGCCACCACAGCCATTCCTCCTCTGCTTCTCCCTTCTTGACATGAAAGGAAGGATGATGGTCCCTGGGAAGGATGGAGTGACCCCCCCCCCAGCTGCCACTTCAGTTGGAGAATGTGTTGCGGAATGGGGGCACTAGGCATAGAAGCCAAAGCCCTGGGAAAGGGCTCAGTGTCCAGTGACTATTCAATTGATGAGCTGTAAAATGGGCTGGGGAATCACTTTATTGGTGTGAAAGTGGAAGATTTTAGCAGGCATTACAGATCTGTCTATGCCACTGTATTATCAAGAAATTTCTGCACTTTCAGATACTTACGCCCTTGGCAAAAGTCCGGTTTAATAACAGCACAGGAGAGGAAGTCTCCTTCTCTGAATACAGCAAGAGATATGACCTCCTGAACTGGGTGTACCATGAAAACAAATCTTTTCATCCTGTGAAAGTTGGATGGGTTGATGTGGGAGCTCCCCCAGGCCAAGACTTCTCCATCCACTCAGCTGGAATAGTATGGGCCACAAAGGTGGGCTGCAGTAGTTAATCTGGGCTCATGGCAAAAAAAGCAGGAGGTTGTTCAACCTGTTAAGAATAGATGCTGCCTGTGCTTGTCAGTTCCAGGAGCTCTTGAGTGTAGAGGTGGCAGATAACGGGCCCTTTGGAAAGAACCGCCTGGCACACTGAAAGGCACAGGCTATGTCCCTCCAGTTTCTAGGTGTTTCTGCAAAGAAGCCTCAAGCCTGAGACCCTGAGGGGAGCTGCCATTCAGAGCAGGCAACACTGGGCAAGATGCACCTTGATGCACCAGATGCAGAACACCCTGCTTCTCTAGATTGAGAGCACCTACCTAGGTTGTATCCCACAGGGAATACAGAGCACATGTCATGGTGGGCATGTCGTGAGTGGAGCCGGAGGTCAGAATAGATGCCCCTGGAGGCCCCTTCTGACTTGCTCTGTTTCTATGTTTCTATGAAAGTTGTGCAATGACTCAGATTCCTCTTGAGATTTTTTTTTCCCTTAAACCCAATATCTTTTTTACTCCTAGAGAATCCCACAAGCAAGGTGTGTGGAGCGCTGCACTCCAGGGCAGAGGAGAAAAATTCGAGAGGGGAAGTCAGTTTGCTGCTACATGTGTGAACAGTGTGCAAAAGGAATGGTTTCTACCTCTACAGGTACCTACAACATCAAGGGATCTTTCCAAGGGAGGGTCCTAAGAAGGAAAAGAGTTCCTTTTTCATGTAGGAATATTTTGTGCAGAAATTCCATGCTGCTTGGCATACTTCTCTTTTTTCTGGATGGCAAAGTAAACATAATATACTAAATAAAATTAATTTTAAAGGATATAAAAGTGGCCTCTGGAAAGTGCAAAGGGCAGGTTCATCAGTAGAAGAGGAGAGTTAAATTTTGCATTTTTGATCCTTCTGGTCTAGTGACCAAAGAGCAAAGTCACCTGTGACAAAAGAAGCTTGGTGGGAGAGATCTCCCAAATGTTCTTTCTAGAGAGGACCTGACCCAGAAAACGGAAAACTCTGCCCTGACTGAGTTACCACAGCAGCTCTTCCTAATTCCAGATGCAGCTCACTGTTCTCCGTGTCCAAAAGAGCAGCACCCAAACATGAACCACGACTGGTGCATCCACAAGAAGATCCACTTTCTTTCCCATGAGGAGACACTTGGTATCCTTCTAGTTTCTCTGATTCTTTTCCTCTGTTTCAGCACATCTTCTGTGTTGGCAACTTTCATTAAATATCATAGCACACCCATCGTTAAAGCAAACAACTGGGACCTCACCTACACTCTCCTCATCGCTCTCCTGCTCTGCTTCCTCTGCTCCTTCCTCTTCATCGGTCGACCTACAAAGGTCACTTGTCTTGTCCGACAAGCTGCCTTTGGCATCACCTTTTCTCTAGTAGTTTCTTGTGT
>NW_025335564.1:0-8973 GCF_004798865.1 Varanus komodoensis | reverse complement strand
ACACAAGAAACTACTAGAGAAAAGGTGATGCCAAAGGCAGCTTGTCGCACAAGACAGGTGAGCTTTGTAGGTCGACCAATGAAGAGGAAGGAGCAGAGGAAGCAGAGCAGGAGAGAGATGAGGAGGATGTAGCTGAGGTCTCGATTGTTGGCTTTGACAATGGGTGTGCTATGATATTTAATGAAAGTTGCCAACACAGAAGATGTGCTGAAACAGAGGAAAAGAATCAGAGAAACTAGAAGGATACCAAGTGTCTCCTCATGGGATAGGAAGTGGATCTTCTTGTGGATGCACCGGTTGTGGTTCATGTTTGGATGCTCCTCTTTTGGGCACGGAGAACAGTGAGCTGCATCTGGAATGAGCAACAGATGTGGAACCATCTCAATCTCAACACAGAAGTTCTTTACCTGGGGCAACTCACACCCTCAATGGAAGATGTAGAATTCTCTTTTCCCCAACTTAATCTGCACCTTTTAATTAAGATTTGGGAAACAGGCCATAAATATTAAAAATAAATAAAACATACTAATATCCTCTCCCCACAGACTTTTATATGATGCATAGTTAGTCTTTTTTCATGTAAACCATTCTTTATCTCGGAATGAAAACAAGGCCAGTTTGTATTTGTAAGCTACTGGACAAAATGTTGTATTATTTACAAAGAATGTATCTTCTGGAAATGTCAAACACTTTGTAAAGCATAAAAGTACCGAAGTCTGCATTATAGAGTGCAGAGAAAAAGATCCAAAATTATAAAAACTTCTTTCCTTGACCTTTTCTTGGGCCCCACACCAATCTTTTTTCAGTGCCTTCTGTGTTTATGCCTGGCTGTTAATTTTTAAGGTACCTGTAGAGGAGGAAAACATCCCTGCTGCGCAATGTTCACATCTGTAGCAGCAGACTGGCTTCCCCTCTGGAACTCTCCTCCAGTGCCCTGGGGGGCACCTCTCCACACACCTCGCCTGGGGCATTGTCTATATTGAAAGAAAGACTTCAACATATTTAGGTTGCTTGACAAAACCTAGGTCCACCTTGCCCAAACTTTGCCTATCACTGGAAGTACCTGTCCAGGAATACAGGCATGGGACATCTCTTTGAACCACCCTCAAAAGTCATTGGAAAGAACATGTGAGTTTTGGTGGTCAAAGATTGTCCTTTACAAGTAGACAATGACACTCCACTTCCCCTCAGTTATTGGGAATGAGGTCTCAAAAACAAGCACAGCATCTTTTCTCACAAAGTGGCAATGTGCCATGCCTTTGTTTCCATGACCCATACGCCTCAATCCAGCCCCACCTTTGTGGGCCACATGATATCTGCAGAATGGACACAGAATTCTTGGCCTAGGGCAGCATGATGGTCAATCCATCCAATCTTCACAGGGTACAAAGTTTCATTTGGAGACAGGACCAAGTTCAAGATCTCATATCTCCTGTCCTTTTCACTGAATGAGATTTCTTCTCCAGCACTGTTGTTAAACCGGACATTCCTCAGTGGAACCAGTATCTGAAAATGCAGACAGATTCAGAGCAGGTGACAGTCAGTGAAGGCACTTTCCAATGCACTTTGACTCCCATCTAGTTCAGAGATCTGTTTTCCCATTGTTATTCTATTGTGAACTTTAATTGTTTCATGCAGCACATTTTGGTGGTACCTTCCCAGGAAACATTGTGCTCTGGTTTGGGAACCTTTGCCTGGTGTCCACTTCCTACCAAGGCCCTTGTATTGGAACATGGGACCTGGAAAATATTTGCCCCAAGAATACAGGAGTCCAACATGGGGGTTCTCCTGCTGTAAACAGGAAACATTCCTAAAGGAGCAGGCCCATTGTCCATTCAACATAAGCTTATTAAACTGGACCTACATATCTGAGGCTTGAGCTTGAATGTTTTTTCTCAATATATAGAATCCTGAAAGCTTCAATATTTTAGGAGAACCACCAATCCTTCCTAAGCTTTCTTTACTTTTGAATGTTCATTCAAAGAAATTGCATGCAAGGAGATAAATCCACAGGGAATTTTTCTCATGATTTCCCCTAATTAAGCTTCCTCTCTGGCTAACCTTTCTCTCCAGCATCATTGAATGAGCAACTACCAGGGCTCCTTGGACATGTTCGTGACGCCTAGATGTGGACATTACCTGCCATGGCTGAATATTCAGAAGCTGCTTCCTTTCACCCATCCGTGAAAATTTCAGTCCAGATGATGACAGGGCATGCAGTGCATGTGCCACAGAATGGACAGCATTGTAGATGCGGTAGCTGTGACTGGACATGTTCAACTCGAACAAGAACTTGCTTGGATCCATCTGCATCTCCCTCCCTGTACACACTGGATCTGACTCTGGAGAGGGCTCTCCTGATCTCAGAAACTGACACTCAAATGTTTCTTCCCACCACACTTGAAGAAGGACATCTCCTTGAGGATGGAATGGATCTAAAGTCAGGAAATAGGCCTTGAATGCTGGAATATCCCTCCTGTGTGCTCTGAAGTGCAAAGCTCCATGAAGGGTCTTTGTATACATTCTAATGTAAGAGTTTGTGCTTGCTTCAATTTCTGAGTGGGAGGTCAGGATCCAAACCTTCTGAAATTGCATTTTTGTAGTTTTTTCACGGTTATGTAACAGGAATGTTAATTGCAGTATTGCAGTGTTGTCACCGGAGAAAACTATGACTTCTGCTTCAAACCACACATCAGGAATGTATCCAGTATACATTGCATGCAGGTGTGCAGCATCAAGCGTTGAGAACCTTTCAGTGAAGGCCACACAGAGGTCCTTCTGCTGCAGCAGGGGGGTCAGTGCCTGGAGGAAATGCTCACCATGGTCATCTTTCTGAACAAGCATCCCAATCCAGTTCCAGTGCAAATGCTGCAGCAGCCAGACTAAGCCCTCGTACCGAGGATTTTCTTGTGTGTTAATCTTGAAGAAATAGAGGAATACACTGATTTTGCCTTGAATGTAATGGCACAATCTGTTTAACAGGTGAAGCAAAGAAATTCCTGATAATCCTTTATATGAATATTTGCTTGCATTTAGAAATCAACAGTCCTTCTTCTGTTTACCAAGCTTCCTCTGGTTGCCCTGACTTGAAAATGCATGGAATTCTGAACCAGAATAGGCATCCCTCTTTCAGCTAGGATGTGTACGTATAAACATTAGATCTCAGTTTCCACCCCACCCACCCTCCACCCTGATGAACCATGGATATCTTTACCCAGCAACACAAGTAAATGCTCGCCCCCAGTGCAGGCGTGTCTACCAGTGTCAGGACTGAAATGGACCAAGCCCAGGCAGAAGGACTACCCATGGCAAGAAAGAGATCCATTCATATTCCAGGGATGCATCCCGCTGAATATGCAGAGCTTTGGGGATTTAGGGCTGGTCTCCAATGGCAATACTTGGTGAAAATGTTTTCATTCAGTGTCTAATCAAAACAAGGCACATAAAATAGGGGAAAATGCTACTCTTTTCCTCCTATTTTCTCAGAAGTAGAAAGTGCCTCACATCAAACCTTTTGTGCTTTGCTCCAAATGGATGTTGCTGAAAGTTCAGGGTTGGAAAAAAGAACTTGGGATGAGTCTTGCAGAAGAAGTCTCAATTCAAGTGAGGATCTTTTATATACAGGCCAACTAATTCCCACAGCGAGACCATGTGCCAGGGCACGTGTGCCACCGCATTCCTCTGTCTTAGCATGCCAATTCTGATTGTGGTAGAAGTAACCACAGACCAGTTATTGGTTATATTTAATCTTGGACTTACATCACTCTTTTACCTCTCAGTCATGTCCTCCCACAACAATCCTGTGAAGTAGGTTGACCTGAGGGTTTGTGAATGGCCCAGACTCACCCAGGGAACTCCAGGACTGAATGGTAGACTGTCAGAGTCCCAGTCCCACCCTTTTAGCACTCTCAGTCATGACACCATCCTGGATCTTTTGAGGACACATAGCCTTCAAGTGCCCAGTACATCCCATTCTGAGATGCTACGTGGGATTCTAGTTGCAACCATTCCTGTGTTGCAACCATTCCTCTTTCAGTGATGCCACAAAGAACTACAAGCACTTTGTAGCACCCTGTTTGTTTCTGTCTTTATAAGGTGTCACAGGAATAGCTGATATTTCTCTCAATTCATCATCTCATTAAGTCCGACAGATAGCTAGTTGAGATCTATCGCCCAAGACTCTCATAAGTTTCATTCCTCCATTTCACTGAGGTGGTCACTTGGCTGTCTTCCAGGTGAGAAGCCCCCCTACCCTTTCTGCTTTCAGTTGACCCTTCTCTCTAGGGGTCTCTTAAACCTATCTGCACATGAACGACTTTACCTTCGGGATCTTGTAGATGCCCAGTAAGTCTGCAATGTCTGGTGGAGATTTGGAGACAAAATCCTGCATGATGGAGATTAGTTGACCTTGCCTTTCACATCTATAATTGGGAATCTTTCTCCTCTGTGTGCACAGCAGCCGGAGGTAGTTCTCATGCATTGTTCTAACCAGGTCCCCATGGTCATAGATGCGGAAGCCAAGTGTTGTGTTGGGAAGAAGGGCCGGATCCTTGTTGAGCTCTGTGATGGCAAACACCAAAGCCAGGATGTGTTGGTAATTCCTGATAAGTGACCTTTCATGGCAAGAGCAATATCAGGACATGGGTAAGGAGATGCACCGAGCAGGTGTAAATTTTTTCTTCAGGAAAAGTGCACCAGGATCCTTTCCTCCAGGGTGACTTACCAAGGATATCTTGGGCTGAACACCCTTTATTGAACTTACCTTCTTAATAAATTGTCAAAGGAAAACATAGGAGAAAGAATACAGTAGAGAAAATGGTTTTCATACAGGTGGAAATGAGGTTCTCCCTTAGAGAGCCAAAGAAATATGGGGAAACCTACAAGGAAAAGGTGAACACAAGAGCCTCCTTTCCTTTCTCCATCTTTTTTTTTTTTTTTTGCAAGGCTTTGAGACTTTCATGCAAAACATGCCCTCTTGAGCAGCATCCCTGTCACACCTCCCTGGAATGAGTCTCCGGTGTGAAGGCAAGCATGCAAAGTTGCACCCCAGATCCCTCTGAGAGAAACCTACCCTGCATCAGCACCAAGGTTTACTTTTGGTGATGTATGAAACACGACTGGATCTGCCAAGGAATATCTGCCAAGGAATAAATTCAAGCCAACAATCAAGTCTCCTGGCCTGTGGTAGTCTCTTGCCTGCATAAACTACATTAACAAAGGACACATGCCCTTCAGCATCCTCATACTCAACATTTCCTCTTGAACAGCATCTCTGACACATGTACCTGGAATGAGACCCTTGGTGTGAAAGCAAACATGCACACATGCATCCCAGATCCCTTTGAGAGAAACCTACATTCTATCAATACCGATGCTCATTCTTGGTGTTGTATGAAACACTTCTCGAGCTGTATAGTGATATCTGCCAAGTAGTAGATTCCCTCCAACAATTAGGTCTCCGGGCATGTAAATGTTTGTTGGCTTCATAGATGGCCGAAACACAGCCTGAGGCAGGAACCAAAGGAGCAGCAAGAGCAGGATAATCATCACTGGGAGGCTGTCCCTCATCACTTCGCAAGAAGCAAGGAAGAGTTGGAAGAGTTGTACTTGCAGCCTCAGCTGCGGCTCCACACCAAAGAGCTCGGAGCACATATGTATTCAACATGCTTTCTTGGGGATTCCTTTGGTATTGACTTGCTGGGTGGAAACCCATGTGGAATTCATCAAGAATATGCCATAATTCCAGGAGAGAGAAATAAGCAGCACCCAAGAGGCCTGGAGTATGCATCACTCTGAACTTCTGTGTGGACCTTTGCCAATTGACTTTCCCTTTCTGCTCCTTGACTTGTGGAAATTGAAGCCCCATCAGCCAGGAAGGGACCTTGCTACCATTGCTTGGCAAAGTGAATCCTCTCCTCACTGGCTTGTCCAGATACGCAAAATGAGGAAGTGATCTCCTGCAACTGCAGCCATATGAGATACAATGCCATCTGACTACTTTAAGTGAGCACTGGAGCAAATAGCAGCAAAGAGACCAACAATTGCAGGTCTTAGGTTTGGGATAAGAGAAGCATGGCCCATATAGCCTCTCATTAAGAGTTAAGAGTTAAACCCAACTGGATGAATTTCCAGAAATGATAAGGAAGCCCCAAGGATTGTAGGTGCTGAGTCACAATCCTGCTCAACCAGTCAACACCTGCTCTTCTTTATCTTCCCATGGTTGGCCTCTGACCAAGCCCATTGATTCCTGTTGGGGAACCAGTGTGAGGGATGACTCCATCATCTTACAGGGTCTCCTGACCCTTTTCAGCTACAATGGAAAGATATCAGCAAAAGGTTTCAGGCTGGTACCTCCTATTTTTGGAGTCTTGAAGAGGTTTTACCTCCTGGTGTCTCCTCTTTTAGATTTCAGTCTTAGATTCAAGAGCTGACTTTGAACAGAACATGATTCACTTTGTGAAGGAGTCAGAACCAGAAGTCAAAGCAACATCAAACTCAGAATTGTATTATGTTCAATAACTAGAAATAATTAGAAACAATATATTATCATATTATGAGCGAGAAACAGCAACACGCCGACTCCGTGCCGCCACTTGGCAGCGACACCCACACCAGCAGCAACACCGCCCGACCGCTCCTGGCACCGAGACCTGCCCCGCACATGTGAGAGGCATGTGCCGGACGGGGGGGGGGGCGGAGCGTTGGAGCGCCCCGCGGCCTCAAAGTGCCGGCGGCGGCCGAGGAGAACACGAGAAACAGCAACGCGCCGACTCCGTGCCGCCACTCGGCAGCGACGCCTGCACCGGCTGCAACACCGCCCGACTGCACCTGGCACCGGGACCCACCCCGCACGTGTGAGAGGTGTGCGCCAGACGGGGGGCGGAGCATCGGAGCGCCCCATGGCATCAAAGCGCTGGCGGCGGCCGGGGCCGGCGGCCTCGGGCCGGCGGCCAAAGGGTGACAGCCAAAGGGCGGTTGCTGCCATTTGGTGAGCCGTTCAGTGGGCCGAGCGGGGGGCTGGGCTGGCTAAGAGCTTTATTTGGCCATTTTCTGATTGGCCTTTTAATAGTTTTTAAAATTTTTATTGTATTTTAACTGTTTTATGGAGTTGTATCTGGCCATGCCGCCACTTGTGTTTCCTGGGGAGCATGCGGGCGCTGCCATTGGTGTGGTCTTGGGCAATGGATGTTACAGTGGTGGGGGTTAATGTGTCCGTGTAGAAGAAGGAGGGACAGATAGCTGACACCTGTCCCTACTTCTGGTTTTGTCCCCAACCAGAGGGTACCAGGGAGTCTTGTAAGCCGCCCCTCGGGCTTGACAGTGCTGCTGCTTAATGCCACGTCGGTCAATAACAAATCTTCCCTCATCCATGACTTGATTCTGGATGAGGGGGCAGACCTGGCTTGCATTACAGAAACCTGGGTGGGAGAAAGGGGGGATGTGGCCCTTTCCCAAGTGTGCCCGCCCGGGTATCTGGTTCAGCACTGCTCACGCCCAGAGGGGAGGGGAGGGGGGGTCACTTTGGTTTACCGAGCTTCCATCTCTCTTACTGGACTTCCTGTCCCTTCAAGACCGGGGCTGGAGTGTCTCTACTTGGTGTTGGGCGACCGAGACAGATTGGGGATTCTGTTGGTATACCGTGCACCCTTCTGCCCAACAGTCTCCCTGCCTAAGCTGACGGAGACCGTCTCGGACCTGGTGTTGAGGACCCCCAGGATGTTGGTCCTGGGGGATTTCAATCTCCATGCCGAGACTGATCTGACCGGGGCAGCTCAGGACTTCATCGCCTCCATGGTGGCTCTGGGGCTGTCTCAACATGTCTCCGGCCCGACCCATGAACGTGGACACACTCTGGACCTGGTTTTCTCGACGGGGCAGGAGGAGGGTGGGCTGAGGGTGAGGAATTTATGCTTGACATCCCTGTCATGGTCAGATCACTTCCTGGTGAGGTTTGTGCTCGAGAGCGACCTCTGCCTCTGTAAGGGTGCGGACCCGATTGTGTGGGTCCGCCCCCGGAGCTGGATGGATCCAGAAGGATTCCTGAAGGCCCTGGGGGAGTTTCCGGCTGAAAAGTCGGGTGCTCCTGTTGAGGCTCGAGGCTCTGGTCGAACTATGGAATGGGGAGATGACCAGGGCTGTTCACACGATCGCTCCTAAGCATCCTCTCCCAATAGGCAGAGCCCACTCTTCCCCGTGGTACACTCCTGAATTGAGGCGATGAAGCAGGTTGGGAGACGGCTAGAGCGTAGGTGGAGGAAATCACGAGATGAATCTGACCGAACACAATTGAGAGCCCACTATCGGGCCTATGCTGTGGCGGTGAGGGTGGCAAAAAAGAGATTTTTTTCTGCTTCCATTGCCTCCTCACCATGCCATCTGGCGGAGCTTTTTCGAGTGGTGCAAGGCCTTGTTAATCAAGGTTGGAAAGAAGACCTGGTTAGACCCTCAAAGGCCCTCTGTGATGACTTTGCAAGGCATTTCAGGGAGAAAATCGCTCAGAGCTGGATTCCACTATTGATTCAGAGGTTTCTTTGGAGACACCAATGCTACCGTCTGGTCCAGAATTATTGGATGAATTTCAGTTATGGCGGCCCGATGATGTGGACAAGGTGCTTGGACAAGTACGTCCCACCACTTGCCTATTGGACCCTTGCCCATCTTGGTTAATAAATATTTCCAAGCACAGGATTGGGATCTGGATCTTAGAAGTGGTTAACGCTTCTCTGAGGGAGGGTCAGGTGCCTGCCCCTTTAAAGGAGGTGGTAGTCCAACCGTTCCTGAAGAAGGCATCACTGGATCCAGAGATGGCCACTAACAATAGACCTGTGGCCAACATCCCGTTTCTGGGCAAGGTGTTGGAGCGAGTGGTGGCAGGACAACTCCAAGCACTCTTGGATGAAACTGATTATCTGGATCTTTTTCAGTCCGGCTTCAGACCCGGATACAGTACTGAATCTGCCTTGGTCGCCCTGT
>NW_025335563.1:134885-150114 GCF_004798865.1 Varanus komodoensis | reverse complement strand
AGGGTGACCCAGAGACACCTAGACCTCTTTGAGATGCTGTGCCTCCATGCAGGCATCCATTTCAGCCCTTACCGAGCGCGTTCCGACAGTCGGAGGCCCGCCCAGAGGCCGCGATTTCCCGGCCCCACCCAAGGGAGGCCCAAAAGTTTCCTCAAAAAGAGGGTGACGCGGACACACCTGGTCCCCTTTGAGACGCTGTCCCTCCGCGCAGAAATCCATTTCTGCCCATTCCGTGCGCGTTCTGACGGTCGGAGGCCAGCCCACAGGCCGCGATTTCCCAGCCCCACCCTGACAGAGGTCCAAATGTTACCCGAAAAGAGGGCCACGCGGACACACATAGTCCTCTTTAAGACGCTGTCCCTCACAGAGGCCTCTGTTTCCGCCCGTTCCGATCATGTTCTGATGGTCGGAGGCCCGCCCAGAGGCCGCCATTTCCCGGCCCCACCCTGACAGAGGCCCAAAACTTTCCCCAAAAAGAGGGTGACGCGGACACACCTGGTCCCGTTTGAGACGCTGTCCCTCCGCGCAGGCTTCCCTTTCTGCCAATACTGAGCGCATTACGACGGTGGGAGGCCAGCCCGAAGGCCAGGATTTCCCGGCCCCAACCTGACAGAGAGGCAATAGGTGCCCAGAAAACAGGGTAAAGCGAGCGCACCTAGTCCTCTTTGGGAAGCTGGCCTTCGCGCAGGCCTCCGTTTCCGCCCGTTACAAGCGCGTTCCGACGGTCGGAGGCCCGCCCGGAGGCCGCAATTTCCCAACCCCACCCTGACAAAGGCCCAAAAGTTGCCCCTAAAAGAGTGCCACGCAGACACACCTTTTTCTCTTTGAGACGCTGTAGTTCCACGCAGGCCTCCGTTTCTGCCCGTTCCGAACGCGTTCCCACGGTCTGAGGCCCGCCCGGAGGCCGGGATTTCCCGGCTCCACCCTGACAGTGGGGCAAACATTGCCCCGAA
Organism: Varanus komodoensis; assembly: GCF_004798865.1. Classification (NCBI taxonomy): domain Eukaryota; kingdom Metazoa; phylum Chordata; class Lepidosauria; order Squamata; family Varanidae; genus Varanus; species Varanus komodoensis. The sequence goes on along the minus strand of NW_025335563.1, from coordinate 149,161 downwards.
AAGAGGGACACACGGACACACCTGGTTCCCTTGGAGACGCAGTCCCTCGTGCAGGACTCCGTTTCCGCCCATTCCGAGCGCGTTCTGACAGTCGGAGACCCGCCCGGAGGCCGCGATTTTTCCGGCCCAACCCTGACAAAGGGCCAAAAGTTTCCCGAAAAACAGGGTGACGTGGACACACCTAGTCCCCTTTGAGAAGCTGTCCCTCCGCGCAGGCCCCCTTTTAAGCCCGTTCCGGGCGCGTTCTGACGGTCGGAGGGCAGCCCGGAGGCCGCGATTTCCCGGCCCCACCCTGACAGAGGCCCAAATGTTTCCCCAAAAAGAGGGTGATGCGGATACACCTAGTCCCCTTTGAGACGCTGTCCCTCCGCGCAGGCCTCTGTTTCAGCCCGTTCTGAGCACGTTACGACGGTCGTAGTCTTGCCCGGAGGCTGCGATTTCCCCGCCCCACGCTGACAGTGGGGCAAACGTTGCCTCGAAAACAGGGTGACGTGTGTCCACCTAGTCCTCTTTGAGACGCTGTCCTTCCGCGCAGGCCTCCGTTTCCATCCATTCCTAGCGCATTCTGATGGTCGGAGTCCCGCCAGAGGCCGCGATTTCCCAGCCCCACCCTGACAGAGGCCCAAAAGTTTCCCCAAAAAGAGGGTGACGCAGACACACCTAGTCACGTTTAAGACGTTGTGCAAACGCACAGAAATCCATTTCCGCCCTTTCCGTGCGCGTTCCGATGGTCGGAGGCCCGCCCGTGAGGCGGCGATTTCCCGGCCCCACCCTGACAGTGGGGCTAAAGTTGCCCCGAAAACAGGGGGAAGCGCGCGCACATAGTGCTCTTGGAGAAATGGCCCTCTGCACAGGCCTCCGTTTCCGCTTGTTCAGAGTGCGTTCCGACGGTCGGACGTACGCCCGGAGGCCGTGATTTCCCGGCCCCACTCTGACAGAGGGGCAAAAGTTGCCCCGAAAAGAGGGTGACACGTACACACCTAGTCCTCTTTGAGATGCTGTCCCTACGCGCAGGCCTCCATTTCCGCCCATTCCGAGAGCGTTCCGACAGTCGGAGGCCCGCCCTGAGACCCTGATTTCCCAGCCCCAGTCTGACAGAGGGGCAAAGGTTGCCCCGAAAAGAGGGAGACACTCGCGCACCTACTCCTCTTTGAGATGGGGTCTCTTGCTCAGGCCTCCTTTTCAGACCGTTCCGTACACGTTCCGAGGGTCGTAGACCCCCCCGGAGGCCGGGATTTCCCGGCCCCATCCTGATAGAAGGCAAAAGTTGGCCCGAAAACAGGGGGAAACGCACACCTAGTCCTTTTGCAGAAGTTCCCCCTCCGCGCAGATCCTTTTCCACCCGTTCCGAGCACATTCCAAAGGTCGGAGGCCCGCCCGGAGGCCGCAATTTCCCGGTCCCACGCTTCCAGTGGGCCAAAAGATGCCATGAAAAGAGGGAGACACTGACATGCCTAGTCCCCTTTGAGATGCTGCCCCTCCGCGGAGGAATCCGTTTCCGCCCGTTCCGGGCGCGTTCCGAGGGTAGGAGGCCTGCCCAGAGGCCGCGATTTCCTGGCTCCACCCTGACAGAGGGGCAAAAGTTTCTCCGAAAAAGGGCCACGCGGACACACCCAGACCTTTTTGAGACGCTGCCCCTTGCACAGGCCTCTGCTTCCGCTTGTTCTGAGCGCGTTCCGACGGTCGGACGTATGCCTGGAGGCCGAGATTTCCCGGGCCCACCCTGATAGAGGGCCAAAAGTTGCCCCAAAGAGTGGGTGACACGGACACACCTGGTCCTCTTTGAGACGGTGTCCCTCCACGCAGGACACCGCTTCCGCCCGTTCCGTGCGTGTTCCAACAGTCGGAGACCCGCCCGGAGGCCGGGATTTCCTGGTTCCACCCTGACAAATAGGGAAAACTTGGCCTGAAAAGAGGGCCACACAGACACACCTAGTTCTCTTGGAGATGTAGTCGTTCGCTCAGGCCTCTGCTTCCACCAGTTCCGACGGTCTGAGGCCCGCCCGGATAGAGATTTCCCGGCCCCACGCTGACAGAGGGGTAAAAGTTGCCCCGAAAAGAGGGTGACGTGGACACTCCTAGTCCTCTTTGAGATGCTGTCCCTCTGCGCAGGCCTCCATTTCCGCCCATTCCGAGAGCATTCCGACCTTCGGAGGCCCACCCGGACGACCTGATTTCCCGGCCCCAGTATGACAGAGGGGCAAAGGTTGTCCCGAAAAGAGGGCGACGCGCACGCACCTTCTCCTCTTTGAGACAATGTCCCTCGCTCAGGCCTCTGTTTCAGCGCATTCCGAGCGCGTTTTAACGGTCGGATGCCCCCCCGGAGGACGGGATTTCCCGGCCCCATGCTGACAGAGGGGAAAAAGTTGGCCCGAAAAAAGGGGGACACGCGCACCTAGTCCTCTTGCAGAACCTCTCCCTCCACGCAGGCCTCCGTTTCCACCTGTTCCGAGCATGTTCCAACGGTCAGCGGACCGCCCGGAGGCCGCTATTTTCCGTCCCACCTTGACAGAGGGACAAAAGTTTCCCCGAAAAGAGGGTGACGCGGACACACCTAGTCCTATTTGAGACGCTATCCTTCCGCGCTGTCCTCTGTTTGCGCCCGTTCCGAGCGCATTCCTACGGTCGCAGTCCCGCCCGGAGGCCGCGATTTCCCGTCCCCACCCTGAAAGAGGGGCAAAAGTTGCCCTGAACAGAGGGCGACTCGGACACTCCTAGTCCTCTTTGTGACGCTGTCCCTCCGCGCAGGCCTCCGTTTCCGCCCGTACCGAGCGCGTTGCGACGATCGGTGGCTGCCCGAAGGCCAGGATTTCCATGCTCCATGCTGACAGAGAGGCAAAAGTTGCCCGGAAAAGAGGGCAATGCGCGCACCTAATCCTGTTGGAGCCGCTGTCCCTACGCGCAGGCTTCCATTTCCTCCCGTTCCGAGCGCGTTCAGACGGTCCGAGGCCCGCTTGGAGGCCGCGATTTCCCTGCCCCACCCTGACAGAGGGGCAAAAGTTGCCCCGAAAAGAGGTTGAAATTCAGGTTGAAATTTTTTTTTTAAATAAAAACATCCTACAAAAGGTACAAAAAGGCACAAAAATTGCAACATTACAAAAATAGAAAAGTACCCCATCTATTATTTACTTGGTTTCCAAATGCCAAATGTACACACATTTACAAGATTCCCAGGCTTTACGAATCAAATTTACAAGAAGAACGTTCTATAGGCTTCTCCTGATAGGTTCATGCCATGTGTCTGAGCAACATGTTTGAGTGGTTTATGTACTTTATGTGATCGGGGCATGAGCCCCACTCAACCACGGCCACAATTTCCTCCACCGACTGGGCGGCATCCTCCCTTTTTCCTCGCAGCTCAACCAAAAAATTTTCTCATGGACAAATTTGACTTAGCCGGCCACGTCAGCCACCTTTTGTGTCTTTATCTCTCTGTGGCGTTAGAGGGACAGGACCAGTAGAACGTACAGATTAATCAGCCTAATTGTGGACCACGGCACAGTCCAGTGCATCTTGGGAGCCGTGGTCTCTCTCCACCGCCGCTTCCTGGGCACTCTCCTCCTGGGTCCCTTCAATGGAGGAGCGGGTTCTGTGCCAGACACGACCGATTCCCAGTCCTGGGAGCCCAGGTCTGGCCAGTCCAGTGCTTCAGACACCGCCTTCCACGTGGCGCGTGCCGTGGGGCAATGGCTGACAAAGTGCCTCACCGTCTCCTTTTGCACCGTCCTGTTCGCGACAGCCCCGCTCTTACACTGCAGTCTGGGGCAGGTCTGCGCCCTCTAGGGAAGCCAGGGTCTGGTCCCTTGCAGGTTATACAACTGATGATACAACCTCCACCTGATGTCCCACAGGCAGAACGGAACCCTCCTGTCTTGAAAATATTCTATCGGGTAAGTCTGTTCCCTCAGCTATCGAGAGAGGCTCTCCCTCCTCACTTTCTTGACCACCTGTGGTCTGAAATAGGCCACCTCTAGCAGCTCTCTATACACCGCTTGTTTGATACTCCGCAGGTCTCCCCGGCTAGTACCAAACCATTCTGCATGGACTTTATGCTGCTTAATGAAGCTGTAGAGTTCCCTCAGATATTCGGGCCCCGAGCACTGCATCTTGGCCGAGCTGGTAAAGTGGAGGGAGTGCTCCCCCCACCAGGTTTCCGCCCACGGTTTACCCACCCAGTGCTGCGCAAACAGGACAACCCACATGTGAGGTTGGTCCACTCCCTCCTCCCATTGAGCATATTTACCAAAGTTGTAACTCAGGAAGGTGGTGAACATCCTCAGACAGAGAGCCGGGAGGTCCAATCCCACCTGGTCTATCTGTCTATAGGCCACCGCTGTCGCCAGAGGGAAGGTGGCCATTCCCCAGAGGAATTTGAAGAGCTCCTTCTCCAGTTCCTTCATCACAGCTCCCGGAGGGGGGTAGACCACCGCTATGTTATGCGCTACCGGCAACACCTACGTGCGTTTTTAAACCGCCTTTTGATACACGGTCAGTTGCCACTTCCTCCACATCCCAAATTTTTCCTTCAACTTTTGAATCCAAGCGAACCAGTTCCTCTTCCACCCTTCCTTGGCTATGGAATAGTAAATCCCCAGAATCTTCCCCTCCTCTTCCTTCTGCTCATTCCTGCCTTCTCCTTCTTGATCTGTTTCCATGGGAGCTATCTTAAGCTACTCTTCCTCGGGATCAAAAGAAATAAGGCAACTTTTCTTCCTGTTTATTTGAGAACCCGAGGCACGTGCGTATGTATCAAAGATCTGCTGCACGCTCCTGCCCTCTCTGTCGTCATTCAGGAGCAGCGAGATGTCATCGGCATGGGCCACGAACTTGATCTGTATGGGAGCACCAGTAGGGAGGGCCGAACGTATCCCCGCTATCTCCTCCTCGAGCTGTATGCTGCACAGGACAGCGTCCAGAGCCAATACGTAGAGGAGTGGGCTCAACGGACACCCCTGCCTTACTCCTGATTGTAAATCGATGCGACTTCCCCTGTGTCCATTGATCTGGGGAGTGACGGTGGCTTCGGCATACAGCAGTTTGAGGAACCCAACATAGGAGGGCGGGAGGCCCTTCCATTGGAGAACCCTCCACAAGAAGGAATGGTGGACGTTATCGAATGCCTTGCTCTGATCTAACAGGAGAATCCATCCCGCCCATTTCCTGTCCCGCACCAGCTGGAAGATATCCCGCATTAGACAGAGGGAACCTGTCATAGCTCTCCCCGGCACTGCACTGGTCTGACACCCCACGACCAATTTGTGCGCCACGCTAGCCAGTCTCCTGTTCAGTATCTTCGCTAGGAGGCGATAATCCATGTTGGTCAATGCTATGGGCCTCCAATTAGCCGGCAGCGTCAGGTCCCCTTTCTTAGGGAAGAAAATCAGAGTGCCCTGATAAAAGGATTCGGTCAGTCGCTCTCGGGCCAGTAATGAGTTAAACACTTTTGTCAGAGGGGGGACGAGCCATTCCCGAAATATCTTATAAAAGTCATATCCCAGCCCATCTGCTCCAGGGGCGGAATTTCCTTTCGCTGTCACGATGGCTCGCCTCACCTCTTCTTCTTCAATAGGTGCCTCTAACATCTGACTCTCCGCTTCTGTCAGTTTCCCATAAAGAGAGCCTGCTTTCTCTCTGGGAATGTCCTCCAAGAAGCGTTCCACCTCGCACGAGTCAATGTCCTTAGGAGAGAAAAGCTGCTGGTAATATCGCCCCATGATAGACAACATCTCCTGCGGGTGGAAGGCGACCGCGTCTCCTTCCTTCACTCGCAGACCTTTCATCTCTATGGGTGCCTTTGGACTGCAAGCCTTCGCCCACTCCTCTACGTCAACAGCGGAGCCCTTCGCTCTGTAATCTCTATAGTTTAGCCGGTTCCTCCTTTGGGTGTAGTGGAATTCCGCGATGACTTTCCAAGACCGGACCAAAACCCCTTCGTCATATGGTCTTCCCTGATTCATTCTGCTGTGGCACTGTAAGAAGTGAAAGACGGCCTCCTGGTAGTGCTGAAGTCCTCGCCTATTCACCTTAAACTCATACTTGTGGCAGCTGTTCCTAATCGCCCTCTTGGTCCTTTCCCACCATTCTGGTAACTCATCGAAATAGATGTCACGCAGGGTCAACATACTGGCCAAAACGTTAGCCATGTTGTCCCTGCAGGACGCATCCAGCATCTTGGGTCTGAGTCTCCACAGGGGTCTGCCCCTAGGGTATACCTGCCCAAAGCTCAGCTCGACAGCCAGAATGGTGTGATCTGACTACGGGGTGACAACGATGTTGCATATCTCTGTCTTGATCTCCTTTCGGGCTCTGAACCGGTCTAACCTGCTTGCTGTTTTCCCTGAATAGTAAGTGAACCTCACCCCATCTGTAGTGGGAAAAGTATCTAGAAACGCCTTCCTGCAAGGCACGGGGAAGAAGTTCAACGCGTTAGGCACCTCCAAGGCTTTATCCCGGAGTCCTTGACTCATCTGGAATTTTTCTAGGTCCCTTTCCTCTGCACTCAGGGCCAGTGCTCTGCTCCGAGCGGGAGAGTTGACCGCACGAATCCTGTTGGATAGTTTAGTCCTATTGTTGAAGTCTCCCGCTATTATCAAACGGCGCTGCATGAAGCAGAAGTTCTTGAGGTTTTCCCAAATCCCTTTCCTCCGGGAACTATTGACAGGCACGTAGAGACCACATAAGTGAAAGGGCCTCGAGATCTCCAGGCCGTTGCCGACAAATCTTTTAAGGAGAAATCGATCACGATCAATCTCCCTTGGAGGGCCACTAAAATGTTGTCCTTATGGAGATTATGTTTTTCCCTAAATAGTACAGCTACCCTTGCACCACATTCTTCTCCATAGGACCACACCGACGGTCCCGGGGACCATAATCTCTGAGCGTGGCTCCTCTGCTGCTCGTTGCATATGTGCGTCTCCTGCAAGACCATGATATCATAGGGAAGCTTAGCTAGTTGTGGGATGATCTCCTCCCTACTCTTTGGTTGCCGCAGACCTCGTGTGTTCCAAGTTGAAAAGCTAAGTGTTGCCATAAGTGTGAATAGATAAAGGAATTGGTGCGGTCTATCCAGTATGCAAGGAATTGTAAAAAAAAATCTCAATCTGCACCACTTCCTGAAAGACACGAGCCCCGCCTCAATGAGGACCGCTATCCTCACGTCTCAGTTCTTGTTCCGCTCTCTCTGAGGAAACTTCTACCTCCTCGGAAAAAGCCCGAGGTGTAGCTCTACCGTCAAGTGTGGGTGGGGAAGGGTTGTCAGGAGGGTGGAGAGGGTGAGGTGGGTCTGGCGTGAGATCTGGGGTAAAGTCTGAAGGAAGGTCAGAGGGTGAACCTGAGGGAAGTGTTGAAAGAGCTTGGACCCGGGGGGAGCGCATCTGGGGGGATGGCCACTAGGGTAGTGGAGGACGAGGAATCTGCTTCCAGCAGTGTCTCTGCACGTGGCTGATCGCATTCCTGAGATACCGCCATCAGCATGCCATGCGGCACAGCCCCTTGCTCAGGAAGATGGGTCTCCTGGCGCCCTTTCCTCTCTTTCCTTTTGCTGTGTACCCTTTGCTCTTTTGGCGGGGTGCCTTTCGGCCCTCCTACCAAATCATCTTCCTGGACACGTTCACCCCCCAATGCGCCATCCACCTCTATTCCGTCCTCCTCATCCTCTGTCAGAAGATGGAACCTATAGAATTTGCTTCTATGCTCTGCGAAACTCCCCTCCCTGCCATACCAGCAGGTGCATGGTTCTTTCCTTTTCTCTGGGAACCGACTACTTTCCAGCTCTGATCTTCCTGACGTGTGTCCGTGCCCTCCAAATGGTTAGCCCCCGTGCTCATTTCCCGCTCTCCAGCACCCACTCCCTGGGAGTCATCCACATTCTTCCTCATCATCTGCTCTCTCGCCCAGGCCTTCTCTCTCCCCGCCTGTGCCATCTTTTCCGCCTTACTTAGCTTCTCGGCGTCTTGCCGGTTATAATAAGCTTGAGGACACCAGCAATATGTATGGCCGGCCTCCTCACAGAGATTGCATCGGATGCCCCTTTGGCAGGCGAGCGTGGAGTGCCCTTTGCCACAGCAGCGTGAACACAACTGCGTGGTCCAAGTCCTCCTGTAATGTTCATAGGAACCACAATGGTAACACGCGGAAGGTTGCCCGCTGTACCTGGTGATTCCACGTTCTGCTCCAAGAAAGAAATACTTTGGGATCTTCCCTTGCCTGTTATCCTGGCTCTGATTTTTAAAGGACACCACACGACGGTACTCTCCCATCCAAAAACCCTCCTCATCGATCCTTGTATATGGCCCGTTCAGTATCACAGCATACCTGGAGACCCACCGGGCCACATCCTCCTCCGGGATGGTGGCCGTGCGAAAGATTACAGTCAGGATTCTAGCATCGTCCTTGAAGAGGGGGGCTACCTCGAAACCTTCCAATAAGGAGGGGTTCGCCCTCTGTGCCGCTTTACACTTTGCCCAAAATTTCCAGTAGGCTAGCTCAGAGGCTAGACACACGTCGGTCTCCCTAGACCCCGGTAACTGAATCACAGCCATGACCTTTTCTTTTTCAATCTTTAGGACCTCCCTCATAAGAGTCTTTGTCAGATAGGTCCTGGTGTCTCTGTTGGGGTCAGTTCCGATGTATCGGAAGAGGACCACAAACCTTTTTTGGGGGTCCCTTGTATCTGAAGCAGCCTCGAGGAACTGCGTGATGTGCGCATCCTCCTCTTCCTCAAAGGCCGCTCCAAAGAAAGGGCCTCCCATCCTTCTGGTCTCCGGTTCCTTCTGATTGTTAGCAACACTGGCGTATGTCTTGGGTCTAGGTAGAGTACCTGTGTGTGTTTGTGTGGGTTCCCGTTCGGCAGCATTACTCACTCCATCCCGATCCCGTCCATGCAAAATGTTTGTACTTACAGACTCTGTACGCAGCTTTTCCTTCCCACCCCGATTCGGTTCCCTTTGAGACCCTTGGGCCTAGCCCCCTTGTCCGTATCTGTCAAAGAGGTCTGCCACCTTTGCTTTCTCCCGATCGCGGATTCTTCATCTCTCAATGAAGTTTTCCTCTCACTGAAAGCAGAAACAGAACCACAAGGCCCAGTATGGTGTTCCACGGTTTTCCCTGCCTCACTCCCCTGCCCTTCCTCACCCACTCCCATCCCTTCCCCAGCAGCAGAAACAGTCGCTTGACTCTCCGTCCCCACCCCTCCTTTAGCACCCCTGCCCTCACTTTTGTTTACAGGATTATGTAGTCATGGCCTCTTCTTTTCGGCCTCCCCCATCTCTCCCTCTGCACTGCTTAGAAGTTCCTGATCCTGCCCCTGTTCCCCCACCTCCCCCGTATCAATATCTGAGAGATTACCACCCCTCTTTTCTCCCTTCTTCCGAACCTCTCCCCCTTCCCACTCCCTCGGCATTTTCTCTGAGTGTATCACCTCACCGATTAGAGGGGGTGGCACCGAAGCACACACCCCCAACCTTTGGTCCAGAGCTGTCTCAGCCATTGGAGAAGCTTCCCTCAGCCGCGTCACATTCGCTATCGTTTATATCTCGCTCGGTGGGACTCGCTTGCTCCTCGACGACGGCCTTTCCTCTTGCTGTTGCTTCTTGATCTTCATCCTGTTCTGCAGCATTATGATCATCTGATCCAGCCACTCCTTAAACCTGTCTCGTGTCATCATGCTCGATGTATCATAGAGACATTCCCCAAAGGGTGGGGTTTGATGATCTGGAGCCGTGTACCATGTCCTTTTTATATCTTGAATGATCCTCACCATATTTTTTTCCTCCAACCACTCCAAGGGTCTAGGCTGGATTTTTTTTTTTTTTTTTTTTTTGGTTTTTGTGGTTTTTGTGCCAGCAGCAGCCTGTGCACCGCTTGTGCGGCTAGCGATTTAATAGCCGCCTTCTGCTTGTTCGTCTTCGCTTCTGCGACGTACAAGCCAGCCATCAGACTCCTCAAAATCTGTGATGTTTTGTCGAGGCGTTCCCATACTTTAGACTGAGCCAGTTTGGTCAATCGTTGGTCTTTACCGAGGAGAAGGCCAGATGGGCCACCATATAGCCCCACAACTTCAGCATGTCGTTCTCAGCAAACTCTTTGGGGATGATGATGTCACCTACCCGATCGACAGGTGGGTACAGGGTTTCAGTCCAGTTCTGTATGATCACAAACTCTCTGGTCTTCCATGAGCTATCGTTAGTCTCTGAGACTTCAGAATCCCCCAACATCGACAGGCCTGTCTCCGGGTCCATATTACAAGCACGGATGTCAAAATCCGAGTTTACCTCATCCTCCGAGGAGTGAGGGATCCTGCCTCGGCCCACTCCCTTCCCTAAACAAAACTCCTTGAGGCTGTCCGTTGATGACTCTTCCCCTGAAGAGAGTCCCATCTCCATCTCCTCTTTCCTCCCGTTCTCCTGTTGTGGCAGTGGAGACACTCCCCTCTGGTTCTGCGGTTCAAGGTTGTGACTGGACGCCTTCCCCGTCTTGAGTCTAGAGGCTGCATCTGTCACCCAAGATAGAGGCTCATCATGGGTTACAGCAGAGGCGTCTTTTCTCCTTGCAGGGAAATCGCTATCCTTTGAATATTCCCCCTTTTTCATCCTTACTGGAGATCTGTCACGTTCATTGTCCTTTAATTCAGGCTTAGATGAACTTTGGAGTGATGAAAACTTTCCCTTCCCATATCTTTGCCGTCCCTTAAGTGTTGCACACTGGCTCATTTTCTCCTCTAGCACAGGACCCATCTGTGCCTCTCCAGGACATGACTGTGTCTCTTCTCCCATTTCTTGAAAAGCCAGGTTTATTGGTGGAGGGGAGTAACTGTCCCAACAAAGAGAACCTCTTCCTTCGAATAATGCTGTCAACATTTTATATTCTTGCTCCAGTGCTATCCTGATAGGCTCTGTCTGTTTCAATTTTTCCTGAAGCTCTTGCACCCCTTCTTGAGTCTAGCTGCATCTAATTTGCATCTCCACCTGCTCCTCTTCCAATACAACTGCCTGCCATCTCTCCTTCAGAGCATCCAGCCGCTTCTGAACATCAGCTTTAAAAGTTTCACGCTGCTGCTGGTCTGTGACAGGGACTCCTCTCTCTTGCAGCATGTTCCCTGAGTGCACCTCCATGTCCCCCTTTCTAGGACCAGGAACCCGTTGCTGGGGTCTTAGTAAACATTGCCCCATTCCCATTGAAACAGTAAACGGCATGGCCTGAGGCTGTTGCGAAATTTTCTGCTGCACGTTTCCTTGTTGCTGGGAAAGGAGGTTGTAGGGGGGAGCCCCTTTTGCTGCTTCTATGGGGTTCCCCTTTGCACATTTCTCTCTCTGGGCATGGGGTAAAGATTCTCCACTGTCCACCCCACAGAATTGTCCACTTTGGGTTGCCTGTACACTTTGTTTTAAAGCGGAAAAATCGCCCTGATTTTCCTTTAAAGCAACAGAAGCAGCAGAAGCAGCCCGGACATGCCCGGGCTTGCCTTTTAAAGAGACATTGTCTGATTCCAAGCTGGGGGGGGGGGGACCGTTTCTCCGAGTCTTCTAAGAGAAACTACGGGGTACCCCCGATTCATTCCACCATCCAAGGGCTCCCCAGATTTGAGCCTAAAAACACTGACCTGGCTTTGAGCATTTCTCTTCCCACGAGTCGTGGAAGCAGACCTTCTTTGCCGAAGCTCCGACTCACTGGGAGCAGACATGCTGGGCTTGCGTTGTGGCTGAGGCAGCTGCAAGCCTGGTTCCTCTGCACCCAATTTCTGTCCAAAAGTGGGGTTCCCCAGATTCCCCTCTTGCACCTCTGGGTCCCCCATGCTCTCTCTGACTACCCCAACATTTTGGGGCTCAGCAGTCTGAGAATTTGTACCAAAAGTAGCCATTTTGTAATGCCAAACCAGGAGCTCCTCCAACATGCGACTGCACCAGGGTAGGGTTAGGGATTTCCTGGCCCCACCCTGACAGAGGGCTAAAAGTGGCCCCGAAAACAGGGCGATGCGCGCACACCTAGTCCTCTTGGAGACACTGTCCTTCCGCACAGGCCTCCTTTCCACCAGTTCCGAGCGTATTTCAACGTTTAGTGGCCCACCCGGAGGCCTTGATTTCCCGCCCAAACCTTGACAGAGGGGCAAAAGTTGCCCCGAAAGTAGAGCGGCGCACGCACCTAGTTTTCTTTGAGAAGCTGTCCCTCCGTGCAGGCCTCCGTTTCCGCACGTTCCGAGCGCCTTCCAACAGTCGGAGGCCCGCCAGAGGCAGCGATTTCCCGGCCCCCACTCTGACAGCGGGGCAAAAGTTGCCCTGAAAACAGAGGGACACATGCGCACCCAGTCCTCTTGGAGACACTGTCCCTCCGCTCAGGACTCCGTTTCGCCCCGTTCTGAGCACGTTCCGACTTTCAGAGGCCAGTCTGGAGGCCGCGATTTCCCGGCCCCACCCTGACAGAGGGGCAAAAGTCGCCCCGAAATGAGGGCAACACGGAAAAACCTAGTCTTCTTTGAGACGCTGTCCGTCCACGCAGGCCGCCGTTTCCGCCCGAAACGAGCGCGTTACGAGGGTGAGAGTCCCGGCCCCACGCTGACAAAGAGGCAAAAGTTGTCTGAAAAAAAGGCGACGCAAGCACCTAATCCTGTTGGAGACGCTGTCCCTACGCGCAGGCCTTCGTTTCTGCCCCTTCCAAGTGTGTTCTTAGGTTTGGATGCCCGCCCGGAGCCCGGGATTTCCCAGCTCCACCCTGACATAGGGGTAAAAGATACCCCAAAAACAGGGCAACGCGCGCACACCTAGTCCTCTTTGGGACGCTGTCCCTCCGCGTAGGCCTCCGTTTACGCCCGTTCCGAACGCGTTCCGATGGTCAGAGTCCCGCCCGGAGGCCGCGAATTCCCTGCCACACCCTGACAGAGGGGCAAACGTTGCCTGAAAAGAGGGCGACACGGACACACCCAGTCCTCTTTGAGACGCTGTCCCTCTGCGCAGGCCTCAATTCGGGGCCATTCCGAGCACATTCCGACGGTTGCATGCTTGCCCGAAGGCCAGGATTTCCGGGACACACGCTGACAGAGGGGCAAAAGTTGCCAGGAAAAAATGGCGAAGCGCCCACATAATCCTGCTGGAGACGCTGTCCCTCCGCCCAGGCCTCCGTTTCCGGCCCTTTCGAGCGCGTTCCGACGGTCGTAGGCCTGTCTGGAGGCCATGATTTCCAGGCTCCACCGTGACCGATGGGCAAAAGTTGCCTCGAAAAGAGGGCGACGCGCGCACGTAGTCCTCTTTGAGACACTGTCCCTCCGCGCAAGCCTCCGTTTCTGCCCGTTCCGAACGCGTTCCGACGGACAGAGGCCCGCCCGAATGCTGGGATTTCCCAGCCCCACCCTGGCAGAGGGGCAAAAGTTACCCGGAAAAAAGGGCGACGCCCCCACCTAATCCTGTTGGAGACGCTATCCCTATGCGCAGGACTCCGTTTCTGCCTGTTCCGAGCGCGTTCCGACGGTCGGAAGCCTGCCCGGAGGACGCGATTTCCCGACCCCTCAGTGACAGTGGGGCAAAAGTTGCCCCGAAAAAAGGGAGACATGCGTGCACCTTGTCCACTTTGAGACGCTGTCTCTCCGCGCAGACCTCTGTTTCGGCCTGTTCCGAGCACGTTCCTACAGTCGGGGGCCCGCCTTGAGGGTGCGATTTCACAGCCCCACCCTGACAGAGGGCCAAAAGTTTCCTGAAAAGTGGGCGACACGGACACACCTAGTCCTCTTTGAGACGCTGCCCCTCTAAGGAGGCCTCCGTTTTGCCCGTTCCGAAAGCAATCCGACTGTCGGTGGCGCGACCGAAGGATGGGATTTCCCGGCCCCATGCTGACAGAGGGTCAAAAGTCTCCGGGAAAAAAGGTAGACGCACCCACCTAATCCTGTTGGAAATGCTCTCCCAACGTGCAGTCTTCCGTTTCCGCCCGTTCCGGGGGTGTTCCGACGGTCGGAGGCCCGCCCACAGGCCGGGATTTTCCGGCTTCACCATGACAGAGGGGCAAAAGTTGCCCCGATAAAGGATGAAGCGTGCGCATCTAGTCCTCTTTGAGACGCTTTCCCTTCGCGCAGGCCTCCGTTTCTGCCCCTTCCAAGCGTGTTCCGATGGTCGTAGGCCCGTCTGGAGGCCAGGATTTCCCGGCTCCACCGTGACAGAGGGGCAAAAATTGCCCGGAAAAAAGGGCGACGTGCGCACTCAATCCTGTTGAAGTCGCTGTCCCTACTCGCAGCCTCCATTTCCACCTGTTCCGAGCGGGTTCTGACAGTCAGAGGCACGCCCGAAGGCCGGGAT